>NC_089681.1:52432809-52756770 GCF_031753505.1 Anomalospiza imberbis | reverse complement strand
AAATAAAAGCACATGGCTTTTCCTCCTCTGCTGGTCTTTCTGCAGCTGTACTGTACAGCTGATTCACACCCATGCACAGAAATGCCTGGAATTTTTCAGCTTATGGCAGCTAATTTAGACTACTGTATCATAGCTTGAACAAGCTTCCTAAAGTTTGGAAGTCCCTAAGGAAAACATTCTTAAAGTCAGGCACGAATGCATAGTTGTTGCTGCTGACAGCAGCAGCTAAGCAAACTTGGTCTGGAAATTCCACATCCATCCTTTAGCCCAAAGGCATAATTTCCACATGGGGAAGAGTTAAAGACAAGAATACCAGGCATGTCAACATAATTGCACAGCAAAGCCTACAATCTGAAAAAAGCAGTTGCTCTCCAACCATCCAGCCCCAGAACACACGCAGAGGACAGATGAAATGTCTGCTACAGCAAACAGTGCTTCACACTGTCCCCAAAGTGATTTTGATCCCCTCAGAGGATCAGCAGCTGCCAAAATCTATTCTTAGATATTTGAAAAAATTAGAGCGTGTTTGCAGATAGGATACATTTCTCCTTCATAAACATGATTTTTATTTTGTAGGAAAGTTACATAAAGTGCATTATTATAAGCCATATTTAGTAAACCTCTAAGTAAGAGGTGCAAATCCATTCCACACTATACCAAAATGTTTCTAATAAAACAAGTTTAGAAGACAAAGTTTACACTTAATGGACCAGCCCATACAGATTTCAACCCTCTGCCTAAAGAACATCTCCCAGTATACACAGAAAAAAAAAAAAAAAAAAGAAGGGGGGAACATTTAAAGGATTCTGCTATGGTACCCGCATATAACAGCAGGTACAGCCATCAGTTTTGTTAGACACATCTCAATAATGCAAGTTAAGATCCTTATTTGAAACTTTTAGGCACTAACACAACTGAGATTCATAAAGAGACACCAAGTGGAATCTAGGAAAAAATGCATGCCAGTGACAGTAATGCAAAAACTCATCTTAAGCTTCAGACAGGCTAAATTTCCTCAAGTAAGGAAACATGATGCCTTGTACAGATAAAAGTAGCACAGTAAACAATTTGCCAAATATAAACAATATTAGTTCACAATATTAGCTCACAGAGTTTAATGGAAGGTACTGCCACACATTTAATAAAACTGAAGCCATCTGTTCAAAACATCTACAATGGGAAAACACAGATGAGAAAGAAACCCCAGCATCAAAATGTTTCATTCATGAGTAGAACTGAGAGCAGAATTTGTTAAAGAGCACTTTCTTTTTGGAGCCAACAGTCATAATATCATAGACAATCATGAAGGACCTAGAGGGATCTTTGAACACCAAATCCTGGCTCTGCACAGGACACCTCAAGAGTCACATCATTTGCCCGAGACCATTGTCCAAACAATTCTCGAACTCTAAAAAGTTTGGTGTTGTGACAGCCTGTTTTGAGCCTGTTCCAGCCCCCAGTCACCCTCCGGGTAAAGAATCTTTTCCAAATATCCCGCCTAAACTTCTTCTGACACACTTTCATGCAATTTTCTCTGGCCCCGTCACCAGTCACCACAGAGCAGAGATCAGTGTCTGCCCCTTCTCATCCCTTCATGAGGAAGTTGTAGACTCTAACGAGATCTCCCCTCAGTCTCCTCTCCTCCAGGCTGAACAGACCATGGCTTCCTCTCGAGGCCATTCATCATCTCCATGTCACTCTTCTGGATGCTGTCCCACGGCTCTCCCTCCTGACACTGTGGCACACGGCACTGCTCACAGGACTCACAGTGAGGCTGCACCAGCACAGAGCAGAGCGGGTAAATCCCTCCCCTCGTCCAGCTGGCAATACTGTGCCTCGTGCCCCCCAGGACAGCACTGAGGGCGATTTTGCTTGTGTTCCAACACAGACAGCACAGGTTAGAGAATACACTGTAAGAAAAATGATCACACACCTATGGAGTAGTAACAGGAAATTAAATGATATACACAGTTTGGCTGAGGAAAGGTCCTAACTTTAGGCTAGTTGGCAGGACTGTTCTGGCACATAGTGATGTGGCAATTCTCCCTGTGTTCCTTCTCTTGGTGACAAAGACTGAAATTTCTCCTGAGGTATTGCACAATGGGAAAGAGTGACATTGGAAATTTATACTTATATTACTGCTTTGAAGCATCCATTTAAGCTACTTCATAAAAGCTGTTGTTTCATTGTTGAGAAAGTAATATCATATTGCAGGAGTCTAAAACTGGACACTGTGAACACCTTTAATCTATGATTTTATCACTAATTATGTAAAACTGGTTCTGTTAATTTAATACAGTTACAGTAGCTTTTCTGGAGACAGGTATCGCGGCAGCGTTTTACTAATTTCTTTTTCTTGTCATCTGTAGTGTTCTTCAGCAGAAATTTCACTGCATTTAATATTCAAGTTCTTTCTTTTCTAGACATTTACTTTTTTGTTATTAAAATATCTGTACAACTTGACATGAGTACACTTTGAAGATTAAGTCTGTCTTGAATACTAGAACTCCTTCAAGTTTGCTAGATTGTGATGCTGTTATGGATACTACCTTGTCTTTTAATAATGCATTTTAAAAGAGCTTAAACTTGTTTGACCTCACAAGTTCAAAATTCTTAGAAAGCAGAATTAATTTTCCTTATTCTAACATAGTTTATTATTCATTATTTATAATTCTCCTTATATATCAATCTGGTTTTGATTATTAATTTCTTAGATTTTAAGTATTTGGTATAATGATAATCCTGTATTTCAATATTAAAACTGTGAAACCCTTTAAATGGACTCCCAATTTTAATTCCCCCTTAGAATAACTCTTTTCCATTGAAATGTAATTTTAATGGGCAGAAAAGCAGATAAATGGCTATTTTGTAATAATCCAAACATTATAGTCGCATATTTTACCATACATGCCCTGATATTTCAATTGTTTTAATGGCTGTGAATTTTAAAGTGCTATAGGAACAAGTAAGTTACATGATGACCAAGAAACCTGTACTTAACTGGGCTGGCTGAGGAACTCATCCTCTAGAGTTTTGGCATACTTATTTCACTTCAGAGTGCTTTTGTGCAAGCAAAATATGTTTTTCACCAAGTACTCATTATGGTTTGGAAAAATATAGAAAGGACTTGTAATGTTATTCATTTTAAGGAGTTTAGCATGTTTCTGTACTAATTTAGTATGTCCTCGTACAAATCTTTTCAGGGTCCATTTGTACCATATGCTAAATACATTAGAAACCCATTATACATACTCAATATTTCCTCATTGTGATATTTTTGACATAATTATAACTTCTTTTAAAAATAGCCAAAAATATGTTTAGCGTTTTCCCCCAAATTAAAAGCAAACAAAAAAAAAAAACCTCTTCTAAAGCCATGTGATCTTCCAAATTAATTAGAGTGAGGAAGGACAGAAGTCTTTTAAAGTCTGCTAAGCATTTCAAGACAGACATTAACAATGTCTGAATGCAGACAAATGCAGTCTGAACCAAAATAAATTTCAAAGGTACAGCTAAGAACAGCCTATTCTGGATTTGAGTTCATTTAAAAATTGATTTCAGCCTAAAACTGCAGTGCTACAGTATTTTGTACAGATCCATATATTACATCTTACCAGGAAGTACAGTTCATACTACTCTCAGGAATCCAAATACTAATGTTACTTTTTAAACTTAGATTCAGTATTCACTTTGAACGTGGGTGACATTGCAGGAAATGAAAAAAGCCTCCACAAAATTTAAATTAGATGATACTTCTGGACAATGTATTAGCGTTAAGAACGCCCACTTCCCGTTTCACAGTGGCTAAGACTGGAGCAGTACATATATGTAGACCTACAGGTTTAATTACTTCTGTATTGGTTTTTTTTTTTTTTTTTTTTTTTTTTTTTGGCAGCTCAATAAAACCTTCCACAGTAATTTCAAAAATATGCTTTCTAAAAGTGTGCTGTGTAAATAAAGTCTATTCATACAAGGCTGAAAAAGAAAGATCCTACAATGGGTATGCACAGTCTTCTGCATAAAATGTCTAAATCTACAACACGTACACATGTCCATTTCTGATACTCAGAATATGAAGATATGGCCCTAGTGTAGAGGGACAATGCTATGCTTTTATGGTCTAAGCTGCTATCTAAAGTACACTCTGGACTTCAGTCCACTGAATGGCATTTCACCGCTCTGCATCATCAGCTGGAGACAAAAAGGTTTGCAAGGAATATGAATAAGAAGGGAACAATGCCAAGTTCCTAAGAATTTTCAAGCAGCATCTATAGCTAGGCTCCTGAATGTTTTTATCTGAAACAAGTCCATCCATAAAGGATGTCACTGCTTGGGTAAAAAAAAATTACTTCAAATCTTGCTTTATTTAAAAATGTGGTGGACAATTTTCAGTTAGAACATGAAAGGAACATTGGAAGTTTCAGATTCTTATAGGTTGGGGAGTTTTTTTGTGTTTATTTTCTTTTCTTTGCACTGGCATGAAATGATACTATATCAAAAATGTTCTGAATAAGAATATTTTCAAGATATGGACACAGGGTCAATGAAGAAAGAAGTGCCCCTAGGAAAAAAATTACAAAAAAACCATAACTCTAGAAGCAAACAGAAATCAGATAAAACCACCTGCAGGGATGATTAATGAAGGGTGGTTATACAGAATCTCATGGTGCCTAAAGGAGCAGAGGATTGCAATGCAAGAACAACGTTACAAGCTCATGTAATCACAGACAATCATTCAAGGCAATTAGCTCAGGAGAGTCCAGAGTGCATTTCTAGCGCTCGCTCTGCTCCACAGGCAATAAACATGACATGCTGATCTATTGAGAGCATGTCAGAAAAGAGCAAAAGTCCTAACTCTAAGTTGTTCCAGGAACAACAGCAAGGTCAAGGGTATCACCATTGCCTGAGGTTCCTGCCAAGGCAGGAAATGTGTTAATGAACTTGAAAGCAGCATATACCAGCTGGGTACCTCGACTAAGGCAAGAAACCACAAACATAGCATGTAAGACAATTATATTTTGTCTCTAACCAAATCTTCTGCATAATCACAAAGACTTCCTTAAAAGACAAAATTACATGCCTGAACTCCAATTACACAGTAAGTGTTATTAAAAAAAGGAAAGAGAAATTCCCCTCCACAGCCCCCCTGTGCAATCCCCTCCACAGTCAAGAATACTGAAACTGAACTAATGTCAGGTAAAGGTAAGGACTATAGAGTAAACAAATGAACAGTCTTGCTATCTATCAAAACTTACTGAATATATCAACACAGATAAGGATCCATCTCACAGATATGGGATTTTTTTCCTCCTAGGAACTTCCTAATCCATCATACAGGGTTTTGTGCAAGCTTGATAATATAAAGTAATTCAAGCTCACTGTGACCTAGACTGCTGTCCCAATCAACAGTGTTCATGTGGGGAAGAAGCTTTTAGTTCATATTCTGCACTTAGTTTGATCAGCCCACTTACAATTTCTCTAACATGCCAGTCAAAAATTAAGAGTCATAGGAGCCAAGAGGTCAAACTGCTGTTTACATAGCATTTGGATAATCTAGGTAATACTGGAGTGGTTGTGTAGTAACAGCTGGGATAGGGCCCAAAGTTTAATCCTGATTGTTAAATACAGATTTTTAACAGAAAGGAGGATATTCCAGGAGTAGGTAGAGCATATAGTTCTTTAATACACTTTACAGGAATTACTAACATGAGCTGATGTTCATGTTTGAACTTGACTTTCTCAAATCAGTTCTAGAGAACATTGTCCAAAAACTGTAGCAGCTACAAAGAACCTTACCGGTAAAGAAAGATGGAACAAATTGTGTTTAATATAGAAGAGATTAACCTGAAAAAAATACAAAATATTTATTAAAATGAAAAAGACTAATGCAAAGAAGATACTGATCCGTCAGAGAGAACAGGAAATATTTACCTTAATTTGCAGCAAGAGAGAGTTCAGCTTGATACCAGGAAAAGGTTTACTTACAAGAATCACATAAGCACTGCAACAGGTTAATTCAGAAGATCAACAACTGGAGGATTGTCAAGAACAAGCTGGAAAAATGTTTGTCAGGTAGATCTTAAATATAGCTCTTTATCAGGGAGGTCCATCTGAAAGGTCTTCTCTAACCCTGTATTTTTATTATTTTAAGGGACACCTTATTTTACTCTAAGTCCAACCATGGCAATTCAAATGTCTTTGCAGAGCATACTCTGAATTTCCTAATAGTACATGGAATATGTCAAGCAAATGGAACTTTTCAACAGTTAATCAAGAAAGCCCATCATCATAAGCCTAATCTGCACTGCTCCAACAACAAACTTGATCTTTCTTTTACTTTGATGGATGTAACCACAGGTTCAAGTTTATGATGAAGATAATTATTTCAAATACTGACAAACACCTGAAATTTTTCAAGACTGAACTGCCCTGCAGACAGGAAGTTGTGTCCTGGCTTAAAACAGCTCAGACTGCAGTTCCTAGACTAAAGGGGATATGCAGGCTGTCATCATTATTGATAAGTTACAGCTGACATCTCAACCCAAATAGTGTCTCCTTTTTAATGCAGACTTCCCGACAGTACTGCATGAAACATATTCATCACCAAACTACAAAAAACAACTCAAAAATTTCAGTGAACCGCCTAACAGCAGACATTTAAAAGTAGCTCCTAAACTTTTTGTGGTCCTTAATCTGACAATAAAACCTTACCAATGCTGAGGCTTTAAAAATTAGACAGACAACTGCATTACAAATCCATACTGCTGCATAAGCAATGTAACTGTGGAGTTCAGTGACTGTTATCAATGAATAGCTACCTTTAAGTTTTATAGAAAATATATATTGTGGTAGAAAACACCTAGGGCACCTCAAGTTACGGAGCTCTTGAGATGAACCAGCAGCAATGCTTCCAAGCTTGCCTATTAATAAGATTGTCCAACACCTTCCAATAAAAGACCCTGCTATCAACTGCTTGTGACTTCACCAAATGTTAGCTGCTGTGCAGAAGTGTTCCATGCTGAGAGTCATGTCAGACTGAACCTTTTGGAAAATTCAGCCAAAACAGATCACTTCTGTGAACATGGAGAAAACAGTTTTCTTTGCCTGGTTTAACATACTCTGATGACATGTTAAAATCAAACTAAAAGCTCACAAACACAATATAATCAAGTCTGAGCATCCATATGCTTTAAGTCAAGATTTGGAAGTCTGCAGGGCAATGTAAACTTTAAGATAATGGGACCCATCTGGTATCCATGTGAAAATCTTGCAAAATTAGTCAATTTTCCAAGCTTTTTCTTTTTGAAGTGGTGTCAAGAAGGAGAAGAGTGTTGCACCTGCTTGGTACACACTTGCTTTCCCTAGGTGGAATGCTTCAACCCATGAGAAATTCTGTATTCCCAAAACTGCAGATGATGTGGGAACAGGAAAGTCTGGAAAAAACATATGCTCCCCATGTCGTCTGTGCAAGGTTCAAATGTCACAAACTTAGAAGTGGTTATCATCAAAAGGCAGAACAGGGGCTGCTAAAAGAAAAAAAAAACTTGGGAAAGCAGATTAGTTGAAAAAGGTAGAGAAAACTTAGAACTGGTAACTGTGGAGGACAGATTGGGCAGGAGTGATGTCAGCCAGAACTTGGTCAAAGAAAAAGACAGGCTATTTCTGGAAGGAGAGACTAACGGAAAAGTGAGTGGAACTGAATTAGATAAACTATGGACCTGAGACTGACAAGTACCTTGTTAAGCAGTGAATATCAGCTCAGAGAGGTCCTGTGAGATGGAATTTATTTGTGGCAACCACAGATACCACAGTGCAGAAGGAGGTTAGAGGAGTGGAAACAGAAAGCATTTTGGTCACACTGACATGACTGTGCTATACATCAAGAATGTTTCTGGTGGCTCATGTCAAGGTGATGTAAGATCTAGCATGTCTCATAAGTTTATTTTAATACAAATACAAGAACTAGTAAGACAAAGACTCTTCTAAACTAGGAATACCTGTGTGACTCTTAATTCCCTCCACACCGTTCTCCCTGATGAATCTGTTTTATGATGCAATGTCCAATTAAATGACAATGTCTTATTCTTCCCAGCAGGATTCCTTCCTCATGCTAAGCACAAAACTGACTTCCTCTGGGAATGAACAAGTGTTATGCTGTAAGGGATACTTGTTTTACGACTCTTGACTCCTCTCTTGCAAAGCTGTCGTGAATGATTTTATGAACTGCAAAAGTCATTAAAGCAACTGAACAAATTTCACAGAACTTCAGTGTGAATTTAGGCAATAATTTTAAATCAAGCCTCCATCTCAACGTTTTGGGATGTGGGTGGTTTTTTGTTTTGTGTTTTGGCTTTTTTTTTGTTTTTATTTTGTTTTGCTTTGTGTCCCAGATGCTGGACTTGGCAGCCATGCCACTTATATATTGGTATCATGAGCTCAATACATAAAATGCAACATGTAATTCAAAGTGCTTACCAGAAAGCATGAAAAGTCTTAGGAGCCCTAAACTAGATAAATATAACCCATCTCGAAAAACCCCCAAATAACCCATACCACAGTTTAACAAACAGTTGATCATTAGAGTCTATGAGATTCAGTTTCCAGGTGCCTATGCTACTAAAATCTCCTCTCAAGTTAGCTGCTATGCACATCACTTTATTGATATTTGTAAAATCCACATACATGCTGGGGGCAAGTGTTCTAAGAAGCCTTAGAACTACCAATCACTCTCCAAAGCACTTTTAAAATGGTTCCTAGCACCATATCCCAGCCTTTCAGTCATGCAAGCCATGTGCCACCTTTCCTCACTGTGTAAGTAGGATTACTGTACATGTTCATCACCTTCCACCTGGGAAATCTGTGTAAATCGTGGTGTGCAAAGTCAGACAGGAGCTTATCCTAACCAAGTCAGCCCTGGCTCCTGCCAAAGATCTCCCACAAAAGACACCTGAGGATCAGACTGCCAGAACTAGAGCAATATAGGGAGCTTGTAAGGAGCTTCCTATTCAAAGGGCAGCCAAGAGAGGATTCAGCAGTCAGCCTGCAGGCCACAGGCTGCTTATGCCAATGCATAAAAACAAGTGTCCTTGCAGGCATCAACCAGGAACACACGAAGAACAGCCCTCACGTGTTTTAAGTGAGCACTAGCTCCGTGCTTACAATATTAACAGTTGTGAGTGACCTAGCACCTTTCTTTAAAAAGAAAGTGAGAAAATGTCATTAACTTCAATTTATGAATGGGAAAATGAGTTAGGAAGAGTTTATCACTGCCCTGAGTATTCACAGCAGCATACTGGCACTCTTCTGCTAGAGATGTGCTGCCTCTCAGGGAGTTGTTTCTCATGCTTATGCTCACTTGACTTTTAAGATGAGAACAACTGTACTTATTTCTGTTCATAAAAGTTAAGTTTTTAATGCAAAAATTATTAAAGAAAGACTTCCAGGATGTTAAGTTGTTAAACTGACATGTGAGTTATGACAGCATATTTAAGCTTCTTCCAAAGCAGTCTTTGGGAATTGTTAAAACACATTTCCAACATTTGACAAAAATAGCTTTCAGACCAGTGATATTTGCTAAAATTCATGCAGATCTACTGCATTAATGTTATGAAACAAAGAATCCAAACACAAGAATTCTTTGCTACCTTAGACAAAAAAATACGACATTCCCAGTCCACAGCAAAAATTCCTAGTCTGCCCTTTCAAACCCTATCTGCAATCTAATCGATGGAACTACCAATTGGTCACATCAGGTCAGATCCTAGGATCTGACAATTTTATTTCCTCTTCTCTCTTCACTTATTTTCCTGTAGAGATTTCCACAGCTCTGTAAAGCAAATGCATGCAATGCTTTGTGAATTCTAAACACTTAATGAAACATTACACAAGCATTCAGAATGACAAGTTAAGTAACCCTAACTTAAAGCAGACCCTGAGCTACAGCACACCAAAAAAATAAATCTGGCTTTTACAACAGCATGCTTTATCATTTGAAAAACAGGATTTAAAAATTGGGTGCTTTGCTAGGTCAGGAGTTAATTTTCAGTGATACTAACGTGTATTGCTCTAGCACTCATTTCCATTTGCCTTCTTCCATCCTCATGTGAGTTCACATGTTACTAAAGAAGCTCTGAACCCTGAGACCTACAAATAAGTTCTCTAAAGTGGGGACTAATTGGCAGTTGCATAAACATATCTGCACTGCTTTTCCTATACTTCACAAAAATATTCTAGATTTCAAATAATAAAGACAAACATGGCACAGTACATGGAAATAGCCCTGTTCAAATAGTCCTGATATTCAAAAATGGTTAGCAGAAGGACACTTAGGAAAATAAAACATGAATCTGATTTTCTCTGTTTTGTGGTAAAAAAGAAGATACATTAGAAATAAAGACAAGACCTACATTTCGTAGGAAATCTGGTAAAAATTGGTGGTGTGTTTGGATGGTTTGCAGTGTCTGCAGAAGATGGGTTAATGAAGCCACTGGCTAATGCTTGCACTGAGCCTTTACAGTGCTCTTCATAGAAGCCAAGTCATAACAGTGATGTAAATATATTTTTTATTAGGTAACATTCTAATATACTTGGCCATCAGCTCTCAGTGTACCACTGTCAAGGTTCAGTGTGTCCTGTAAAACAGCAACCGATCCTGTCTAAAAACTCCATTTTTTTGTTAGAAACTGGCTATGCAAAAAAACTTGGACTAAAAATTAAAAGATCTAGTATTTTTTAATCCAGAGTTATTTTCTTTAAACACGTTCTAAGAGTAAAGAATGCTAGCATTCATTCCAAGTCACATTAATAAAAAACATAAAAGTAGAACAGATTTCCCTCACCCGGGATAAGTAATTGAGGATCACAAGGTCAGGAGTTCATGACTTAAATCCTCTTTTGGATGCAAAGACCAACATTTCATCATGTTTCCTTCTTAACTCCTTAGTATTTCATTATGGAATTCACAGTCTAAGCAAGAAAGAACTTTGGCTCTCATGAAAATAAATCTGTCCCATTAAAAAATACACATTAACCCCAGCTATTAACTTGGAGGACTATTAGCAACTTCTCCTTTGCAAAATATGACCATAAAGTTTGTAATTATTCAGTCTTTTTATAAATTATTGCTTTTCTAAGTGACATTCTGTAACACTATGAAGATTAATCTGTCCAAGTAGAAATATGTACCAAAGATGATTTTATTTCCTATTGAACAGGAGTATTAGCTGCAACCGATACCATACTTTTAAAAACAGACAAAACCACAGCACTTGACATATCACATATTTATGCAGGGCCTGCAAACACACACAATTTCCCAAAAATACAAACCCTAGCTTTAATAATATTAATTTTCAGACTACTTCCATGAGACATTTTCAGCCATTTTCTCAAAATTTTATAAAGGACTGGTACCTGAGAAGAGTTCTTCATAAACAGAAAATGTATTATCATGCTGCTAACTGGACATGGCTCCTAGATTTGTTTTTAAAACTCAAAGTCAATAACTGTACCAATAATATCTTTCTCGTGGAATTCATGGAAAGATACCACCCCAGTTTCACATACTGTGCAAATGCACAGCCATCCATTAAAAGTTACAATACTAATTTGTGGCAGAACTGAACATTCTCAGGTGGTCAGAAAGTATTTCTTCAGTGAAACATTAAAGCTTAACCACAGACCAGTACTCCCAAATCACGGCGCATGTCATGCAGCGCAATGTAAGGCTGTTTTCAGCTGGTACATGGCTCACCACAGGCCAGTGCCTTTCTTAAGGGGCGGTTTGGATGGCCAGCCCTCCACAGAGTGGAGCACCTCACAAAAAAACAGTTATGAAATCCTGATACAGGTGGCCTACTGCCATTTTTGGTTGTTACCCCCACACCCCAGACACATGCATACAAGAGTTATTAATTATCGAAGCACAGGAATAACTTTATTGCTAACAGCCCACTTGAGTTGTCTCAGGGAACTTGGGGTAGAAGACAGAGCAGTTAAGAAAAGCCATTTAAGGCACGAGTTTCATAGAGGGGTTCTCAGCAGTCCTTAGTCACTGCTGTTTGATGGACTGCCTTGGGTTTCCCATGACCTTTTAAAAATCCTCTTACTACTTACTCATACACATACACCATTCCCTCCAAGGCTGTTGCAATCCTTAAGCCTTCAGTTTTGCATCACTAGTGCTGAGCTCTCAGGAACATAAAACAATTTCAGGGCCTTCTTGCAGTATTTAAGCTATTATTGCAACAGACCTACTTCCCCTTCAGCTCCAAGACTATCTTTAAGCTCCCTACGAATTAATCACGGCACTTCTCTTGCAGCAGTGAATGCCAGAAGATCCTCGAGATAGAAAACCTGGTTCTGGAAATCCCTTTTTATAACCCTGAGGTGGGCTGTAATAGTAGAGAAACTGAAGTAAAATGGTATGGGAGTGTATTTAAAAGAAGGGGGTGTACACACACAAAAAAAAAAAAAAAAAAAAAGAAAAAGGAAAAAAAAAGAACAACGCCCTACAGCTTTGATAAGACGCTGCTAAGATTTCAGGAAAGTACATTTGTCTGTTATTTAGGCTGGAAGGGAAAACTGATCCACAGTCTGAATTCCCACAGTGCTGGTTAGAGCGCTACTCTTGCTGCTAAAAAACACACTGCTCAGTTGCGTATGACAGGAGGAAGAAGCTGGGTGACACCACCTGCATTCACTGGCATGGGCTGTAATGAAGAAAAGCATATGAACTGCACCCTTTTGCACGTTCACAAACAGGCTTCAGCACATGCTACTCTCCCAAGGGTCCTAAGTAGTCAGGATTTCATCTGACTGGTTGACTAAAGAGATTACTTCACTTAGTCATTACAATGAGTGTCACATTTATAGTGAGCACAAGAAAAGGCCCAGGCTGCAGTGGAAAAAAGAGCTCACTTTACCAATACCAGTGAAGATGATTTTCTCTAAACTGCAATGAATGCAAGGGTTGCAAACCAGGATTTTTAAAATACCATTTTTAGGCAGAAGAGACTTTGCTGCTTACAGTTCACCTCCTTCTCATTATGTGAAGAAACAGGAACAAAGCACATATCAATATCCTGTGAAAAAGGCAAGACTGTCTTTTTCTGGTTTTAATAATACCTACGTGGCTCTCATTTCACTCCTCTACTATCATTTTATTTACTGTTAATTTTGTGTCTTTCCAAGACCAAAAAAAGAAGCACGCCCTCAACCAAATGAAGAAGCACTGCTGTCTGCTACCCCAGGTGCTCCCTGGACATCTTCCTTTTCCCCACTTCCCCTAGTCCCAGCCACCCATGCTAAATATGGACTTGGGGGTACTGCTAGAGCTGCATGATGAAAATCAGTAAGTGGGAACTATTTCACTGCTGCTACCCCAGTGAAGCTGGAGACAGCTATAACAAATAATTGTAAAGGGGATTTTATGTTTTAAATTGTATAATATCTACCTTATGAAGGCGTTTTTACTGGAGATTGACAAGTGTGGGAAGTGTGAATAGTGCAAGTGTTCACAAATTATAAGGATCCAAAAAAAGTTGAAATGCATGTGTTATAATATTGGGGAGAGGGGAAGAAAGTGGAGGTGTCACAAAAAAGGGAAAAAAAGGAAGGCATTTTGTGAATAATTTACCTAGAAAAATTAAAATGGCACCATTTCTTCATTGACTTTCACATTTTGCTGAACCGCACCTCCAGTGTTCATCATGTATTTATTTGAATGATCATTCTAGAGATATCAAGTCTTTAAAAATACCTTTTTTGTAACAAGCACTAATAGCAACTTCTTGATTACATAAGATAAATAAAGCACTCTCATAACACGCACAGTTTATCTAACAAATTTATCTGAGGTCTATAGCCACATAATCAAATTAAAGATTAATTCGCCTACCTCACTCTTACTTTAGAAAGTACAAAATCCTAGGAAATTCTAAACATACAGCTATTATTAAAATGAATGACTCAACATTAATGCGAAATACAACCAGATTGACTGCTTTAATACTGTCATAACTGAAAAACACAAAACCACAACATTTTTAGGAACACTGCATATAATCCCCTAAAAGGTAAAGGTTCTGTAAATTTTGATGGATTACTCAAATCATCCTGTGTAGCTAATTCTTACAGCTTCTTATGCTCTAATGCTCTAGCCTGCTCACATGACTACCAAAATGGTTTACTAAATACAAATATTCAAAGACAGCCAAAAGAGTGCCAAGGAAGCTGTAGAGCTCAGTAAACCCTTGCTCTACTTCCAGCAAAGGGCAATGTGGATTTGCAAAAGGCACTCTTCCAAAAAAGATTCAAAAGCAGAGTCTGGAGCTGAGAAGTTCCTCTGCAGGAAAACTGAATTAAAAAAAAAAAACCAAAAAACAGGATGATGTGTGCTGATTGTGAAAAACCCAACAGATTTATCATACAAGAAGAGGGTTGCAAAGGAAAGCAGAAGAGAGACAAGCAGACTCGTAGGTATGTTCATGGTTTTAAAAAGACATTCTCCAGGATTTTTTTTCTTTGTAACAGACAATGCTGTGCCTTACACAGACTCCTCAGTCAAGGGTTAGGAATCCTCTTTCTTCTACAAGGAATATAGTATCAAAAATCTGGACACAAGACAGACGTTAAGACTTGCAGTTTATAGATCCCACATTTTAACTCAGGGAGAATTGACCGATCCCTCCTGGAACCAAATGGATGACTGGAGTTCATGAGGGAATGATTAACAAAAGGAAGGGGAAAGGACATGAGCTCAGTGACTGTGACACAGATAACCTAAACCAGATTTCTTAATGTTAGTCACTGTTTTTTTTGTCCTTCAAAAATGATGCAGCTAGATGGCCTTTTAAGGATTTAATTACATTTTTAAAAAGAAACTAGTTGACTATATCCAATACACTTTCACATATATATCTTTTACAGACATACAAACTGAATTTATCTGTACCATAGGCAAAAGAATACTCCAATTCTAAATCAAGACCACTCCCACCTAATAAAAATATTTTCACTTCTTACACTAAAGTCCTGACTCATGCCTAAAAGAATCTTAAAGACACAGAAGACCATATGTTTATACAGAGATCTCAAAATAGACCCAAGTCTTTGTTTACTTACTCCAACTCATCCTCTCCAAAGGAATAGCCTAAGAAAGTGATGGAGATCTTAATAGATGCTGTCAAATGGCTGTATATAAAAGCATTTTCAACTTAGTGACAGTCATGCTGCAGAAGGATGCAGATTAGGCCTTTATTCCCCAAAGCTCTTAACAGCTGACAAGATTTCTTCAACATGCAACACCATACAAGAAAGAATAATATGTTCAAAAACTTATTTTTGGACACAGCAAGACCCCATAAAGTAAAAAGTGTCCATATTCACTTCATTGTACAGTAACAAAGTGGGGAATCATTGTATTTGCCCTTAACTCTTTGGTAACACTCTGTAAGTGATGAAAGACATATATGACATTATATGCCAATTAAAATGGATTTGCTTACTTAGTCTGGAAAGTGAATCATTGCAGACTCAGCTGCCAATATTTTATACAGAAATCTTTTTGACTCTACCCATAAGCAATATCAGTCTTTGAATGTTTCTAACACCACTGAAACACTGTGGTTTGAAAACCACAAAGTTTTAAATGCAAACTACGTAACAGATGAAGCAACCAGCCTGCTTCTTAAGCAATTACTCTTTGTGTAGCATATACCTACTGTACTTGGGAATTGTTTCTTATCTGATCCATGTTACAAATACTATGAATTGGTGCTGTTCAACAATCAGAGATAACATACGTTGCACAGTCTTAAAAAAAAAGCATCACGGGGCAATAAAGTCATATTTTGATGCTGGTAAAAGAAAGTATGTAATTTCATACAAAAGGCTGAAAGTGCTATGGCCCATCTACAGAAACCATACAGCCTCCAAAGACTATATAGACACAAGTACCTATAAGTGACTGCAGCAATTATGTCTTATTTTCTGCACCTTTCAATTCTGCATGCAACACCAAACATTCATGAAAACTCCCACTATTCAATAAATGCACCAACTGCTGGCCTAGTTTTACTGCATCCAAAAGTGCCCACCATTCCCTTTCCCCCTTCACAAGTACAAAACAGCAGCCCCTTCTACAAAACAAGTAGCCCAGTGTATGTACCAAGGTGCTTCACAGAGAAATCAATTCTCCCAAAATTCATGTTACAAATTTCTTTTTGGAACTCCTACATGTTGTCATTTTCTCTCTGAATTTTCAGTCTAGGACACTGCATGTCAGACTGTCCTTGGACAGGGCATTTTCTATTACCATATCTGTTCTTGAATGCAGTCTTAGGTTGCCCTGCAGGTAGAACCTGCAGGGTTCTTCAAACATTTTTCAAAACTCTCGGCAAAAAAGCAAACCAAACAACATGCTCAAAGAAAAAAAAAATCCCAGTATCAAGTCATTCCCCCTTTTCTGATCATACAGAAAAAAACCACACTTCTGCATTCCTTCAAAGGTGGTTCAGCTTTTGCAATACATTGGGTTGTAGAATAAAAGCAATGCTGTGACCATAAAACACACAAATCCTTATGTACACAACAGTTTGCCCACTTCCAACTATCCCGATTGGTCTAGTGTAAGTTCTCTTCCCACAAACTTGCTTTACACTGTGTAATCAACAGGATGAACAAAGGAAAAGAATATGCATCTCAGTCACCAAGAAAGAAAGAGTACTTTATTTGTACTCTGTTCCATAACCACACTGCATCAAATAGTGCTTTTTCAGCAGTGAGGGTCAGTAGACTCTATTATATTTATATTTACATGAAAGGGCAATCCCATCATTAACACTTACAATACAAGTAGTGATTTGGGTAATAGAAGTTCATAAATCTACCACATTTAACAACATAAAGTAAGGCTGTTGAGCTTCAAAATTTTCCTTGAATGAGACAGTGGTAAGAAGGCAAAATAAGTATTATGAAAAAGGTAAGGTGATCTGCCAGTTGTTGAGTTACACTGTAGTTATAAGGTCTAACACTGTGATTTTCTGGATAATTTCTGGTATAGCTCTTAAACTTGCATGACTGAAAATGAAAAGCTGCACACATGAGCTTGTCCTCTTCTGGATGCAGCTTAGGCTCATATACAAGTTCTCATATTAGAAAGTATGCTTCTGTTTTAGTTGTGTTGGGCTTGATGCATGCTCCCTGTAAGACCAATATGAATACAGAGAACATATAGTTCTTCTTCCTGGTAGTATTTAATGCCCTTTATGGAATGAGAAGCAAAAAATCTTCTTGATTCTCGTACAGTAACAATTTATTCTAGTCCTATAACTAGTTCTGTAGAGACTTCTGCCTTGAGCTCTCAAATTTATTTGAAAAAAGACTTCAAATAACTAAAATAAAGATGCAAAGATAAAGAAGATGTCTACAGGCACAATGGTTTATCCCTTCAATTTGTATTTCTTTTAAAATTCATTATATCCTAAACAGGTCAGGAAGGCAGAGCCATTACATTTGCATTTTAGCCCACTCCTGAGATACTGAAAATGCCCTCATTTAAATATTTATTACCCATTTTCCAGTTCTTGAATCTTCTAACTGGAATACAGTGCAGACAGAGCATATTTTCATCCTTGAGTAAGGAATGCCTAATTGTTCCTAAAGTTAAACAATTTCAGGTCAGATACCAGAAGTAGTCCTGTAAAAAGTATAGACTACCTGTTTTCCATATAAACTGCTGTTTGTTTTCCTATCTTATTTTCTTCTTCTAGGTAATTTTATGAATTTCAGTAATACTGGCGTCAGTTCCAGAAGATTGATATATATGATGAGAGCTTCACAGAACGGCAAGGAAACACTGAAGGCAGAACAAATACCTGACACTTTTAGTCAGATGAAAAAAGATCTCAAGAAACAGATGTGTTATTTTGAGGTCAGGCAGATGACATGAAATGAACCCATCCCTGTGCTGGTTTACAAACCAACACTTCTACCCTGAAATAACTGTTCACTCCTATATCAAGCCAGTCTATGGTAAAAAATTTGCCTATGATGCTATTTTGGAAAAGGTTGCTTCAGATAGCAAAAACTGGTTCTATCTACCTTCTTTAATTAGCACAATGTTAAATCTGCAGCCAACTTTCCAGTGTATTAGTGACTTTTCAGTTATTTGGTTACCAGTACCTTATAATTAACATGTGGTATTTCTTTCTTTGCCTTGTGTTGATAGGTTTCACTGGATGCCTGACACTGTCTCTCTGTTTCCAACTGGAATCCATCAGACAGACCTTCACTTTGTGTGCAAATTTAGGAAAGACTACAGGAAGGCAGTGCCTTGAACAACACGAGTCCTGGCACTAGGTGCTGGGGTTAACAAAAAGCCTCACCATTCAAAAACTGCAACAGTCTTTGGATAACATTTTGGACAGCTGAAACTTCAACCCTGCCAGGTAAGTTTTCTCAGCAGCTCACGATCTTCACAAATGCTGCCTTTACCTGCTGGTGTGGGGAAGGAGAGGGGAAGAGGAAATATATTTCTTCCAGCTAAATGTCTCTCAGAAGTTCATAAAAACTGACATCGCAGATGATGAAGTTTTGACCCTCTGGTTTTGAGCTGCCTCACTGGAAACAAAAGCTAAAAGTGTAAGTACGAGCACGCTCATTTTAACTGTAAACCACAGGTCAGCAGCACTCGGCTGGTTTCCTTTCTCTTGGCGTCTGCTGCCACCACGAGGATTAAAGACAAAATGCAAAGAATGCAAGAATTCCTCAAGAACACCTGAAGATCAACACTCAACTGCAAATCCTTCTCCAGTCAGTCTCACTTCTGGGTATTTTATCCCATTCGAGCCTATGACTCTTAACTCCCTCTGAAAGCCATGAAAGGGTGAAAGTAGGGAGAATTCAGGGACAAATCAAGCAGGGAGACTCTCCAAACTGGCTAAAATGTCCTAAGCTGAGAGTCTGCAGCTCAGAACACACACCAATCTCACTCCTCCTGCCATGTTTACACACAATTTATGCATCCAAGTTTTATTGAAAGAGAAGGCCTCCCCCTAATCATCTTAGTGGTCCACACAACCATAAACATTTTGGAAAAGAGTCCAGTATTCCTAGCGACAGTAGCACTGCTTCATTAACATCACCACTAAAATGTCATACATGTTGTATTGATAAACAAATCTGTTCACAAATTTACAACAACAACAAAATCTCAAGCAGTCAATTAGTCATAAGTTTTCTCAAAATATAACAGGATAAGCACATCTTTCTTCTTTTAAATCAGAAGAACAAAGCACTGGTAATTTTACAGATTATCAGGGTGGACAGACTTTTCTTAAATTCTTCAGCTACATCTTTTGGTAGCAGAAAAAACCTGCATCAGAACATTTATATTTACAGTGCTGGTAAGCTGATATACACAAAATTGTAGTAGTCAAGGATGTGTGATCCCCTGAGAAGACAAGAACTTGTAATGACAATATTCATAATACCAAGGGCAGATTGCTGCTTTCCAACATCTTTAAGGAAACATGACATCCCCTTAAATATTGGTATTTAAACTTTCCTAATCCAGGAATCAGTTATAATATGCTATCCCTTCTGCATCAGAAAATTGAAAGGTTTCTCAGCTTTGCTGTTTCTCTCAAAATTCAACATCCCTTTTTGAGTTTGAATCAGTTCTATCTCAAAATTCAAAGCAAAATAACATTTAATGAAAACAATTTAGGGAGATTTCATGAAGTTAGGAACACCCACCTGAAGACCTGCAGCTTTATTATTTGCTCATTATGAATGAGTTTCAAATGACTGATGTTGGCAGTTAATATGCACACCAGTAAATGTGCACATCACATTGCTCAAAAAGAAAGAGGATGAACCTATGGGAACACTTTATACTCGAGCTTTCCTCAAGCTCAACACAGTGGTGTATACAGAAGAGTAAAGCCATGTGTCTTGAAAAGTGATGTGATTTTAGAATCACATCTACCACATCTTGGCTAAGATTTATTGACACACAAAGTTTAACAGATAAGAATCTATCTCTAAATTCCTTCAGTGAATTCCATTACTTGTATGAGGTTCAAGTCAAGATATCAGAAGGGCAACTCAGACACCAGTCAGCAGGAGGGTCTGTTTAAGCAACTAAGTTTCTGGATGAGGAAGGGGGTCTCACCTATGTCTGATGCATTTGGCAACACAAAAATAGGAGGAAAGCTCAAGAGATGAAAGATGAACAGCTGGCAAAAGAAAAATCAGATGCACCTTGAATAAACACCAGTCTTGTCTAAGACAAAGTTGGTGAGACTTACTAGTTTACAAGAAATAGGGTGAGGCTGACCTAATGGAGTAACCCTGAGTAACACTGGATACTGCCACCACTCAAACCATTTACACTAAGTCAAGGATAGTCACCAATAAGCCTTCCTTCCCACAGGGCTTCAGGAATGGCAGTTGTAGAAAATATGAAAAGTACATTAACTGGTTTTAAAGATCTCAATGTCTTCAGTGTTTATCTTCAACCAGAGAAGATTCTCCTTAAAAGAGGTTACAATAAAATGGCCAAGTCGTAGAAACTGTGAGACAGGAAGGAAATAATTGAATTGCATGTCTGTTACCTGCTACCCAAGCACCAACAAGGAAATATAGGCACTGCATCCCAAATGTGGTGTAAACTGGAGCAGGGCATGGTGGGAGTGGGAAACTGAAGAAAAGTAAAGCACAGGTTTTAATAAACTTTGACAAATATCTTCAGAGTTGCTGTTGCCATGTCTACAGTTAACCAGTTATCACTCTTAAACTACAAAGCCTGTAGACTACATCTCCACTAAGACTATTTACAGTGACCTTTGCAATTACTGTTTTGGTGGCAATGGGTTTATCTGCGACTTAAGATGCAAGAAAGTCTTCCTCATATAATGTCACAAAATAGCTTAAGAAATATTTAAAGGAGTTAACAGTCTTATGAGTATAACTTGTAAGTATTACACAGTGAGACACCATCTAACATAAGGTCCTTGGCATTTGCCTTCACATCCCTGTATCTATGAAAACTGCACCTGCCTTTATGAGGCAAAGCCACAGTGTTCCATCATCTGCATGTACTGTTAACAGGGTGTGATGAGTGCCAATCCAGTGCACTTCACTCCATCAACGTGCTCCTAAAGACCATCTGGCTTTCCAAAAGGACCTATTTCCTACCATTAGTGGGGAGAACACCTTGCAGAACTTTTACCTTACATCTGGCAGAAGATGACTGAAAATATATGGACCTGAAAAAGAAACAACCATAAACAAAATCTGACTTTTGCATATTCTCATTCATAGGCAAGATGTGGAAACTGATAAAGAACATCTAAGGCATGTGAAGTTTGCAGCTCTTTACTAAAGAGCCATTAGGAATCTGAGAATTTACTTCAGTCTGCAATAAAAACAATGGTTACCATTATAAAAATGCTAGACCAGCCTCTGTCTTGTACAGAAGTTTCATCAGAATATGGTATTTCACGAGCTGATCTTGAAATTAACCATCATGCACCCCCAAGTTTAAAAAAATTAAAATCCATGCTGCCTTCATAATGAAATTACCTCAAGTTTTCTTTCCCAGTTTACTCCTAATTTTCCAAATTGCAAAGACAGCATTAACAGTTCTAATCATGCTGTGGGATAAGCCACAGTAGTTTAGCTACAGAATCCTGCTTCATTCAGGGCAAAGCAAATGGTGAGTAAAGAGCAAACAGAGGTGATACAGTGGTACCTATAAACTGGGGAAACAAGT
Organism: Anomalospiza imberbis; assembly: GCF_031753505.1. Taxonomy (NCBI): domain Eukaryota; kingdom Metazoa; phylum Chordata; class Aves; order Passeriformes; family Viduidae; genus Anomalospiza; species Anomalospiza imberbis. Next base: position 52,734,992 of record NC_089681.1, on the reverse strand, counting down.
GTAAGAAGACATTTGGCTGAGCCAAGAGGCTGCTACAGTTTTCTTTGAGAAACAAGAACTGTATGCCTCTTTTTGCCACAGAGGAGTTTGCTTCACCACATGGCAGGTCACACGCACAAGTCCCTTCCTATGCAGCAGCACTGTTCTTCACACCTGAATCAGCAAGTAATTGGGAACACAAGTCGAGACAGCTTTGAGTATCACAGCTTCATTCTGAGTACACAGTATCTGTTTAGATAGTCATTCAAATCTAAATTTAAATTTACTAATTTAGTCCACATCTGTAAACAAGTTATTGAACTTTATAATTTCACTGGCATTTTTAGAGCAACCAGCAACAACTGGAAGTTACAATACCCCATGTCTCAGTTTTTTCTGAATTAATGACATGGTTTATCCAACAATGACCTCAGCTTAGATAAGATTCCAAAGAATCCATTAGTTCTGGCATAGTAAGACAGGTAGAAGACAAGCACTGAGGAACAGAGCAGATGTGTGATCTAAAATAAGAAAAAATTGCATCATATTTTGAATAGGATTTGAATCCCTTTTTTTCCAATAAAGGAATACAGAATTTCCAATCTACACTGTTATCAAGCCCACTGATGACACATTCAATAACTTGTACTGCACACAGAAATATTTGTGAAGTGTTACTTTTACAGTCACACACATTTTCTAAGGAAAAAAGGTAGATCTAATAATTATACAGAAACTTTGTAATAAAAATTTTACCACTACATAAGCACTTCTATGACTAGAGAAGGTAAACTTAAAACCATGAGCATGATGCAGGAACTTGACCATACCAAGAAAATCCTGGTAACCTCCAATTCATTAACTTAGAATCTGCTTCAGCTTGGGGTAAGTCAGATTACTGACTGCAACAACGAGCTGCTGCCTAATTTTTTTCCCATGCACTCTTGTCATGCACTAGCAGCAAGGGGCAGGGACAAAGTTTTCCCTCACAGGAGTGTAGCTGTCCATTTGCCTAGGCTCAGAGACCTTTCCTCGGTGCAGTAATGAACTCATTCTTTGCTTAGCCTCTGGCTCCCAAAGCTGGTCAGATGGAGAGTTTTCAGTTTGGAAATCTGCAGCAGCAATACAGTCTGATAATCTTTGCAACATGGGGCAGTTACTCCAACCTGGCATGCTGCTGCCAGGACACCCTCCACTACACTGCCTCTCATGCTTATCTGAAGTGACACAAGAGGATACCAACAGTTGCTACCAGTCAGCATTTTTCACTGGACTAGAAATGGAGATTGCACACAGGAAAGCCAGGTACACTCTACTTTTAAGACTTGGAACACATTCTCATGCTGTCAAGACAGTGAACCTGTCTGACAAGTATCTGAGAGGCCCAGACCATTATGGTGGCATGGGGACATAAAAACAGTACCAGGAAGTTCAGTTTCTTCACAGCTGAGCTTTCACACCTTGGATGTGTAACCATCAGAGGAGGTCATGCAGCTGCAGCATTACTGCTGTGTTTCTCCACTCTCAAGATATAATATTTTTAATCTAAGAAGCAGTTGTCAGAAATTAGAGTAAATATCAACATAATAATTTGGACACCAAAGGTAGCACCTTATTTTAACAGCTCTCTAAAACAGTTTTAGAAGTAGGCCAGGCTGTAGACATCTTAACTAATAGTTGAAAACTAGATCATATGTAAATTTGAACATGATCCACTTCTACTTTGATTTTCCATCTGAACAAGAGGAAATATATCAATGGTCCACTCCTTGGAAAAATCCACAGTAGACACTAAAGACTTCTGTATACCGTGCAAGAATTATTCCACATAAAAAAAGAAAAGATCACAGAGGCAACATGTCACATTTGCTATTATTTATTCTATGCTGTATATGCTGTAAGGAATGAGAATACAATGAGGAACACAGAAAGGAAGCAGCCATTTAATCCAAGACAACATAGCACATGTTGAAATAAAACACATGTACTAAAATTTGGACAGATATCCTTCATGATGGAACACCCAACTTGTGCATGTATATTTGACAGTTTGACTACAGTTAAAAATCAAACCCAACTGATCCTTATAGTTGAGTCTCCCTAATAATATTCATTATATGACACTATCCAGCTGATTCTATTATGTTTTTACCTCTCAGCTTAAAGTTTTCTATCATGAATACTAATGGATACTTATGACCAGTATGGAAAATTAGGAAAACAAGCAAAGAAGCAAACACGCAAAGTTTCTCCAATATTTTAATAAATCTGTTGTTCTGAAATCTACTCTAGTTTTTTTCAGCACCCTGCTGTTGAGCCAGAAGTTGCATGCTGCATTCTATAGGCTTCATGAAAGATACTGCATTTTTAGTTTTAGGGCTAAGAATAAGAGTACCCTTAAAAACTAGAAATTCGACTCAAATTAAGTAAATAATTAATTATTAACATCACTTAAATACATATTCAAGGACTGAGCCAAGTACAAAGTGTCAAAAATACCACTAAAACAAAAATTAAGAATATTCTCCTTGAAGGAATTGATACATTCAGACTGTGAAACAAAACACTTTTTTAAGTCTTCATCAGTGCTGACCATCTGACTCCAAGTGAAGCTGTAGAAGACAAAACCACTCAGTACTTCTGAAGCACTTTTGATGACGTGCCAAAATCAAACTGAGAAATCAGGCACTCAGGAAAATTTTCTGCCATGCTTCTGGATCTCAGCTTCCTCTTCCAAATTAAGCACTAAATTCCAGACTGATGACACCACAAAATTAAGTTCACATTTGGGATTCCTGCAGTCACAGCAAGACTCACTATGCTTTAGTGTAAAAGCATGTGTTTTACGTACTTTCACATTACACTGACTTAGAATTTCAGATCTTTATATACTACAGCAAAGTCGGAAACACAACTTCTCCTATACTTGCAGGTAAATTTTCCTCCTCCACAGTTTATGTTCACAATCTATTCTGGAAATTCTTTTAAAAGAAAATGCATGTTTTGTCCACAGGAGGGGCCCCTGTGTGTAGAGTTAATTAAAATGCTAGAAAACCAGGCTCCAGTTAGAGTCAGAGTTATCGGAATGCCCACAGAGGAAGGGCTACCCTTTGAAATGTTAAATACATTGTCAGTCAGGGATGGGGGTCAAGAAAGATTTTCCAGCCATCTGATGCTCTGAAAAAAATGTGTACACCCCAGAATCAAAACTCATACTGTCTATGATGGGATGACAGACTTGGTCAGGTATTTTATGAACTGAGATAATTGTTAGTGCATGTTTAGGATGAGTTAAAAAACAAGACTACCCAATGCGTTCAGAGAGACTTAATTCATCAGTCAAATAGCTATTAATAAAGAAAAGGACTAGGAAGGTAAGAATGCTTCTTTTATTTTAGTAAAAGGTTAGAGTAAGAATTGATTTCCAACATCTATCACATATAAGAATTCTGGCAATAAGCAGTTTTTATAACAGAGGTTACCTTTCCTAAGTACTATAAAAAAAATGATGTCAAAAACCTGACCTATAATGAAAGTGTTAGTTTACTAAATGCTTGAATTTAAGAACTTTACATTTTCACTTGGCCTCCTTTATGGTGACGATTGTTTCAAAATCTAAGTAATTTTTCAACCATAAACAAAGAAAGCAAAAAGTAACACAAGTCAGCTGATTTGAAAGACAGCATTCATAAAAGGTCCAAGCAATTGTCTGCAAGATCTAACATAGTACAGAAAATGCTTCTGGACCACAGCCAATAACAAATAAAAGAAGAAAACAAAAAACACAACATCATGAGATTATCTTTTTTCTCCTGTGCTGGTCTGTAGTAGCAATAAGTGTTTAACTGGCCTAGTACTTCATCCTGATAAAGCATTTTCAGATTGTTGAAAATATCAATTTAAATAAATAGCTGGTTTCTTTTTTAAGAAAAGGACACAGAACAGTTTCAAACACCCTAAAACCAGACTATATAACAGAGATGAAAAGGTCCAAGCAAAGTATTGTGGTTTCCAAAGTATCTCAAATTAACAAAATTATTTTTTTTACAAGAAATCATAATAGCAGCACCCTCCTCTGCACCATGCTAGACCGGGACGCAGTTAATCAGCTTCACTGTTTAACAAAAAAATTCATATTCACTCAGAAATGTCCAGTTAGGTTCTTTGCCTTAAAACAGTAACAGCAAATTGCCCTGTGTGTCAACACAATTAATTCTTTAAACAGAGATTCTTGCCCTCTGTCTTCATAATGTGACCTAAACAGTTATTTTCTTAATATTTACATGATAACTCTCTCCAAGAAGGATCTGAGCATGCCCTGCAAATCACAACAGATAACGGCGTAAGGAATGTCAATCACATTTACTGCTACTCTATGAGATAACCTGAAGGCATCAAAAAAATCAAGGGTTTTTTTAGGTATGAGATCCTATTATTTAGATTACATCGAGTTTGAGAAAAATCACATTCCAGCAAGCATAGGACTGGTATCTACTATCTAATGACAACAAATCAGTAATAAGTTATTTGCCTAATTAATAATAAATATCTGAAGGATATTGATAGCAAACACTGTTGATTAAGTTGAAGGCTTATGTCAATATAATTTGTTATTATAAATAAGCAGCATGTGTATGCCTGATGTAACTCTGCAAACAATTGATACAACACATTTTAAGTTGAATCGGGAATCAGATAATATATGGATTTCAAGAATGAAGTGTGAACCATCAACTAGCTACAGTAAACTTTTACCCACTGATTAAAGATACCACTGTGAATAATGGTAACTTATCAAAAGACCCAAATGTAGACAAGCAGCAACACTGGAGAACAGCAACTAAGAAAAACCTGGTACAGTCAAGTAATATTCTTCCATGAGCCACTGCAAGGTCATATCTCTAGAAGCAGCAGAAGCAGAGTAGAAAGACTTTTATAGGCCAGTTTCAGAAACACTTGGATATATACTAATTATGAATTGTCAGATAAATTCAAAAAATAAAACCAAAGCTTCCTGCAGAAAATAAATACAAACATCATTAAAGCAGGCACTGCCCACTTCTGACACACTGGAAAAAACACTCAGACAACAGCAATAGGTGATGAGCACATTTGGCTTTTAAAGAATATATTCCAGAATGTTTTCTTTCAAGGAATGGAGTTATGGAGTTAACTATGCGAGTTACAAATACAAAACAAGATGGAGGAAGCAAGTGTAGTACGAATTCCAACCCCGTAGAAGCTGAAGTGGAACAGTGGAAGCTGGGTGGAACAGTGTGTCCTATTCTGAACTAGGGATTAAACAATAACACTGCTGGAACACTTTGCATGAAGTAAATAGTGTACTACTCACGTTAAAATTCAAGGAACTTACGCGTTTAGAGCATAGAGACTATGAGGAAATGAAATTATGTCTTGGTTACATATATAGTCAAATGGAAAAATCTTACTAGTCACTTTTGGACTTTAGTCTAATTATTCATAAACTCCTAAAGTCTGATCCACTGTCTTGCTTACCGCAAGCTGATTAAGCAGCTACCAATACCAAAGTCTTTATCAGTCTAACTTCAGAGAGAGAACTGTGCTGGGAATAAAGGACTGAACTCAAAGGATGCTATCTATTTATTTATGTGGAACTCAGTAATATCTTCAAACTATTCTTGTCTGACACAAGATTAAGAGAGATAATCCAACATTTCTTTGCACATCATGTGAACAGACAATTAATTCAAGTTTCTAATTACTCTTTTATCAGATTATCTAATTATCTTTTATCAGGGTATCAGAGTACAGAATACATATTAAAAAAGCCCCCACCAGCAACTGCAAACCAGCAGAAGTTCTTACTTTTAAGAGTAAGAACTTTCTTTATAATTTCTTTATAACCAAAAAGAAAACCAAAAAGAAAACCAAAAAGAAAACCAAAAAGAAAACTTTTGCTCCCATACTCGTCCAGCCACCTTCATCTTAAGGGAAATACTGTCTCTAAGAAAAGGTTACATTTCAGTGGCAGTCAGCACAGTGGGACATACTGATGTTATGCTGTTTTGGTTTGAGAAGGTTATGTATTTGTTTTGTCCTGCACACAGTCTACATGTACTAGAACAGGAGGTGCTGCAGAACCCTGGCAGACTGTGACACTGCTCACACATCCAATGCACAGAAACTCACAGAAACTGTGGTATTAGGATGAATGGCCTCCCCCTAGAGCAGAACAAGGTATTAACATGTACCTGCTCTTCAGCATTGTATAGGGAATCAGACCAAGTGTGGAACTTGGAATCAGACAAATGTGGAACCAAGTGTGTCCATTCTGTTTCAGAGCATCAGAGCCCCTGTTTTTACTGAAACAGCTGGACCAGGAGCACAAGCAGTGGTACTTGTTGATAGCATGAAGCAGCATGAAAAGATAGCCCCATCTTCCCCGCCCAGCCTCCAAATACCTCTCCAGCATATCTGAAAGGCTGTTTGACCTTTCACTGCATTGCTTTAGCTTTTCCTGTCATATTAGAAAGCATTAATTCAGTCTCTGGCAGATAGACCACATATCTGTGAATCTGCTTTAATTAGACAAGGACTACTGCCAAATGGAAGTTGATAGGGAGTCGAGTGCTCTTCAGGTGATCCTTTCTGCATTAAATTATGAGCAAGTTCAAGTATCAAAAAACGACTCCCTCCATTTCAGCTTTTCCATGAAACAGTTTTTCTTCTACCTCTGGTAGTTCAAAGACACAGCTGACATATGCCTGGAGCCAGGATCAGTTTCTTGTTCTTTTCCCCCCACCACTACTGAGCAAATATTTTCACCTCTATACACAGAGTTAAGAAGCAGAAGGCCTTTGGAGTGAATATGTAGCCCCCTAAAATATTATTGTAGTTTCCCCATTTTAAAAACCCCAAAACCTAAAATGAACAAGACAACAACTGTACTGCTTCAATAGTAACCAAATTGGAAAAATACTACTGAACAAACAAGCTCATGAACTCAGATGTCACACTGAACAGAATTAGAAAACCTGAGGGAGCAGCAATAGAATTTGGAATAACAGATTTATGCACTTGGAGTACACAAGGAACTTCGAGGAAGAGGGACTGATATGGCTTCCGACCGGGAAGCAAGATATCCGGAAGCATGACTTCAAACTCAACTCTAGTGTTTCTCTACTGGTCTTCCATTAAGGCAAAATAAATGCTTTACAACACTGAAGAATCACAGAAAGTGTAAAAATATTTCCAAAATTAAGAAGAAAAATGTATTTCCAAAAGGAACAACACATGGCAGTTATTTAAATACAGCTTGTTACCCAGTCTTTCTCTAAGTGTCAAAAGCTTGTGTTCACCTCTCAGTGCTATTTCATCTGCAGGGACAGTCCAGATTAATATGAATTTGAAGTACAGCTCTGTTAAACAAAACAAAGCCATCAGAATTTATATGACAGATGGGTGGTTTCTTGGTATTTTTTGGGTATTTTTTGGTATTTGGTATTGGTTGGGTATTTTTTTCCCCTCACCCCATCCCAAGCGGGAGAAAATACTCTAAAGAAGTTGAGATTTCTGTTCTTCTTTCAAAATGTTAAATCAAAAGAAGATAAACTACTCAACTGAAACCAGAATTATTGTCCTGTAGTTCCCATCTGTTTTCATTCATGGAAATAATTACAAGGGATAAAAGCAAAACAGTTAAACAGCTACTCTTCTGTCTTCAGCCGTGCTCACAAATTAGTAGACCAAATGAATAAAAGGACACCTAATAGTACCTGACTGACAATGTACTATGAGGTTCTTAAGCACAGCTGAAGCAGAAGAATGTCTCACACATCAAGGAAATTTTAAATTTATTCAGTTTTTAGTACTATGTGTTGAAATTACTAAATTAAATTAAAGCAGACACATTACGAGATGTAAATACCTTCCACAGCATCTTGCCACTTAGACAGTCCTTTTGCCTGTCTAAATATAAGATTAAAAAAAAAAGGCACACAAACCCTACCAAAACCTTAGAAAAATAAAAAAAAAAACCCAAAACTTCCCTGAAACGCTATAATCATATCTTTTCAGATTATGAAGTGGTTAATTCTGTGTATGTCCTTTATACAAATTATTATATTCTTCTGCATTTTAGTTTTATAGTTTATAAAAGAACATAAAAATTAAATACATTTTTGCAACGGCTGACAGGTTCAAAGTGCTTAATATCATGCTCCTATCTCTGCTAGACAGTGAATTAGACAAACACAAGAAGCGCAGAACAGGCAGAAGATAACACCATAAGTCTGTTTTGTAATTCAGACATCCAGTGAACCAAAGGATGAAAAAAAGTAATCTTGTTACAGAATGCATTACACTTGCCCTGTGCTTATGAAGATTTAAGGTTATGAGTTATGCCAGGCCATAATCCAACCACATGCTCTTGAAGGTTGGTTTATCTCACCTGGACTCCTCAGAGCAATCTCCTCTGTTTTACAAGAACTTCAGTAGTCATGTGTGAACGCACAGACAAATGTGCACACCTCTAACTGAAAAAATATCATTTGGAATAGAAAATGATTCTACAATCAACACAAAAAATCAATTCAAACATGAACCTGGAAAGAGTGCTTTCACTTAAGGAAAAACACCAACTTGCTTTTGCTGTAGTTTCATCCTCCACATCTGAGGCATTTGGGAAAATAAAGATGATTCTGAAGAAGGCACTGCCTAACACCATGAAATGCATTCTGCATTTGCTCCAAGATACAGAATGATTAATTCCCCGTAGTTCAGAGAGTTGCAGCATAGAGTTGGCAAAGCCTCAGCAACATTCACAACAGTTTTCAATAAAAGATTAAGTTGCTCAATATAAATTACACTTGCACACAATACTAAGAATCTGTGTTCACCCACACTTTTGGCAGGTTAACATAGCCTTCATTCTTCATGATGGAAAAATACAACTCTTCCTTATCCATTTTAATCCGGAGATGACAAATTAAACAGAGTATATTATATGTATCAAAAAGTATATATTTTCAAATTAAGATAGAGAGGCTGGGGGTGAGGAATTTATACCCATGGAGAATGAGGACTCAATTTATTGTTGGGTTTTTATTTTCAGCCAGCTACTTATCTCCATTGCACACACTAACCCAAATCACAGAAGGAATGGTCTCATTTTCTGAAGACCAACTAGATAATTTGCTTGAATTGACTGCTGAGAAGAACTTTCTTTTCGCCCTTAAAAGGAATGAAGTCCTCTTAAAAGAAACTGTTAAAAGTGTATTGTGTATCATAGAAAAAGTGCAAAACTTTTCAATTTTATTTCTTTTTGTTTTAAATACTTGGGGAAAAAAAAAACTTTCGACTTTTAAATAGCTTTAAGCTGAAAAATGTATGTTGTTCCCACAGGATGTAAATACTCTAAAATAAAGATAATAGCATAGAATTTATAATTCTACCTGGAGGTGACTTACTACAGTAACAGTATTTTCAAAAGGATGAATTTATTATTTTTGAAACCTAACATTACCTTAAACATAAGTGGAATTTATAATTCTTCAAATTTAAGTTTAAAACCAAAGAAACATAAAATACCAGATTCTGAGGACACAATTCAAGCTTTACTTCAAAGAGATCTTATCAGCTAAGATGTTCCACTACAGGTGATTGATGTTATGTCTTAAGTTACAGACATTAATTGGCAGCTTTTTTCCTCGGATTTCTTGATCTTCTGCACAAGAAAAAGATAAAACAGAAAAAGAAAATAATAAATCCTTTCTTAAGGAGTTTTTACCTATTCTGGTCAACACAACAGCACGCATTTCCTTCTTTGTACAGCTTATTCCACAAGACTTTAAGTTATTAAACTTTAATATTCATGTGCAGAGAAATCACAAGACACAGGAGTTTCACACATACATTCATACAGTGCTACAGGAATAATATGAAATATACTAATCAGTGTACTTAACATGCTTATCCACTCTTGGAAAAAGCATAAATATGATGTGCACAAGCCAGATACAAGGCTGCATTTCCTCCAGATCCTACATAAGATTAATAAGATTCTGTCCCTTTTACACGAGAATAAGCGATACCTCTGTTATCTTATTTACACCATTTTGTTTCTCTACTGCTATTCAAAAATGCACAGAGAACCATTTCCACATCACTCAGCAAAGGCAAAATGTTTCTAGAACAGGTATAACTAGCAAAATTTAAACTTGGTAAGCAGAAGGCAGCCCAGATTTCTGCCACAGCTTGGACAGATTGCTGGATTAAAAAAAAAAAAAAAAATCAAAAAACTTAAAAAAAATTAAATTCAACTTTACAAGCTCAAATGGTACCTGACTTGAAAAAGTAGGCTGAGGGAAGCCATGAGTGTACGAAAGCCTCCCACCATTAAGTATTTCCTCAAATTTGTAGTCGCACTGTGTCAAAAACCATAAAACGAAAGAAAAAGAAATTGGATGTGTGGGTTGGGCAGGGAAAAGGAATAAACATAGGAACAACGTTTCAAATTCTATTTATTCTAAACTGTTGGGGCAGGGGGAAAGGGAAAGCAAATATTCAAATCTAGGAGTTTTACGTACTCTTCAAAATTTCAGCAGTCAAAAAGTTACAATGGTAATGGGACATTAACATGACATAACATACCTGCAAAGTTTGCTTAGTTAAGACACTGCATTCCAAGAAGCATTCATGGAATACACATTGATACACAAAACTTGCCTTATAACCAAAAGTTCTAGTTAACAGCTGCAGAACCCACGCTTCCACAGCACTTAAAGCCTCACAGTATTACTACACTTAACACAGGGAAAAATTATTTCGTTTTTTTTTTCTTAAATATCAAGTGATTCAAGATATGCAAAACCAATCAAACAATGTTAAGTTAAAACACCTAAATATGGGCTAAATCTAATTAGCTTTTAAATTTACAGATAAAGAAAAGCTAAGTATCGTAAGTCAGGGATTGTTTTCAGTACACTTGAAACTCCTTCAAAGTTAAGCACTGATCCCAAATGTCTTGATGACTTCTGCCTACTGGTTTCCTCCTGTGCAAGGAGTGAATATCACACTTCCTGTGAAGTTACAACAAAAGCAGAAGAGCTTTTGAAAAGACATTGAAAATTATGCAAAGTATTAGGGATTATAAAATGCTTTTGCAATTATTACATTGATCAGTATTTGCAGCCCAGGATTTCAAAGTCCTGGAGATCTCTGTTCCTACCAATTATCTGTGCATTATCTCCATATTAGAAGTAGCTGGCTGTAAGGATCCTAAATACATCGAGCTCCCTTACAGACCAGGGAAGGAGTCCTCTCTGGTGGTTAACAGAAAAATACCTCAAGCATTCAACCTTATGCAGACACAAGGAAAGTATCACCACATCAAGCTAAACTATATTCAGGTATTTACAAAAAGCATGAGTTGACACCATATAAAAGTTAAAATTATTTTCAAAATAAAATTCATTAGGTTTAAGATTTAAAATTGGCTTGAGGATGTATGATGAACTTCAGGATTTGCGATGCAGAACGTGTATGAGACTGCAATTTCAGTCTAAAAGCCACTGGCAGACCAGAAACTCTCTGCACAAAAAGTTCATTTCCGACAACAGTCATTTGGTGCATGGCTAAAAGAAAAAACGCCATTACTCTAGTTATACACCTCTGAGCTTTCTGGGTTCTCCTGTGTAGGAGTTTCCCAAGCTTGACAAGGCATCTTTGTGTTTGATTTGCATCCATTCAGAGGAACTACATTTTTTGGTATGTTTTCTATACTTTTGTACATGAACATCACCAAACATATCTAAATTTCACTATCAAGTCAGTACTTAAATATCACGTAAGTAGTTCCAGTACCTTTTAAGTGAAGAAAATTACTATCTGTTTCCCCTCCCTTGATCTCTGTATCATTACTTTCAGTTTCTGTTGAACAGAAAAGCTTTCACTCAGAACACTTTCAGTTTCAATTTAGCAGGGAAGTGTAAAAGAATGTGTTCTGCTTGAGAAAGTCATCCAAAGTTAGGAGAGCAACCAGGAGTGAGGGTAAATGGGAAAAATACAAGTCAGAGGTTGGAAGACAACAGCTATCTAGGAAAAAAAAAATTCAATTTATAGCTTACTTCAACATTACATGAGCCTTAATTATACCACAATGGTTAACACTCTGTTTAAAGCCAATTCCCCTTCACCCCACTTACTCACAAAATTGTTTAAAATATGAGACTGCAAATGAGAATGTAAATTGCTTCCATAAAGTGATTTGTAATGTTTCTACAGTTTCTAGGAAATCAGGAGCTAAAATAATCTTGCAGAAGAAGGTGACTGCAATTCTGTGGAAAAAAAGACCAAACAGAAAACAAGACAGAAACTAAAGCTACAAAACTCTGATCAAGCCCTGCAAAAATGTTCAATAAATACATATGCTTAAAAAAAACCCACCACCTCATCTCAGGGTTAGTAAAAGCATCCTAAGAATTCTGCACAGATGAACATTTCACTTATAAAAAGAAAAGGGAATAAACCCCCCCGCAAATAAGACAGCACCCAAGAATAAATTCAATAATCAATTTATTGTATTTTTAAAAGTGGATGTTAAGCAAGAAACAGCCAACTGTGGTGGAAAGCCAGTTTCCATTTTATGTGGGTTCTTCTTTCAAAAGAAGAAAAACAAATGGACCCAAACCATGTCTGCTGCTAATCAGTGCACCAGTAAAGCCTCAGCATCACAGCTACAGCCACCTGATACTTAAACACCTATTTATGTGGGAGGTGCAGACTGAGAGTGATCTTCAGCACTCACTGCACACCCTCCCTTTCACAATCACTGGTTATGACAAAACACATGAAGTGCTTCCGAATGTAGGTTAGGGGAGAGTGTCAAAACATCAAGTGCACCATGAGATATTAGTTGGGGGTAAGCTGTGACAGGCAAGAACAGGCTCTTTGGGAGATATTTACCAACCCACACTACGTAAAGCCTTTGAGACTCCATAATATCTTAGTAACTGATATGCACAGCTCGTCACAAAACTGATTGTTTTCATTTGACATCATAAAAGAGTAAGTGTGCTTTTAAGGAAAGGTCGTTGCAAACATTTATAAGCTTCTCTTCTAATATACTATCTATTTAGACTCTAAGGATTCTTAGTATCCTTACATTAGTGCATTTATTTTCATACCCTTTTGATATCTAATAGTAGCACCTTAAAATATACACTGTATTTTTCTCTTAAATTTCAATAATATCCTCTAAACTTGCCCCAGTAAATGCACGATATATACAAGGACAAGCCAAAATGAGGCTATTATTTACAAACTTGTGTTTAAAAAAAGCAACACAAAGCCCACACAAAGCCAGTGCTGTTGCTCAACTTTGTTTGCTCTGTGATAGTGCTCTGCTGTCACTGCATTCACCATTTTGCCTCTGCTGTGCATTTCCTCCATGTTGATGTACAAAAATATTCCTCTTCTCTCTAGCAAAGGCACGCTTTTCAGGTTCACTCTGCCAGGAAAACGTTAGAGGCAGGGATCCACTTATTTACAATTTGAAATGCTATAAAATATCAAACTGGTAATATTCTTTATTCTAAAAGACCTTTGTGTACATTAAGTCTTTTCCTCTGTTCAAGACTGAAACCTATTACCTTGTGCAATGCAATTCTGGTTTACCCCTTCTCTGACAAATAAACCCTCCCCCATTCTAAATAATTTCCTCTTATCTAGAGCAGCATTCCCACTACTTTCAAAAACAATACAGAGCACCTGCAGCTCTCCCTACATCCAAATGAAACATTTAAGTCAGGCCCTGATCTGCAAGGCCTGAAACAATAATCCAACATTTCCTCCCAGCAATATGGGGATCAAGAGAATCTATTTTGATTGTAACATGGATTTTAAACAAAATTCAACACAGGGAGTCTTAGGAGTGTTGAATTTCTTTTAGGGTGCCAAAGGTCAGAGATGATTTATTTTTCAAATGGCATTGTTTCTGAACAGGTGTTTACTGCTCTGGTTTACTATGACAACCACCCATGTTATGGACTACACACAGTATCTATTTGCTAGAATTCTTTTGTTCAATGACAATGCTCTCTAAAGGAAGGCCACCAAATGGGATCTTTGCCTTCTTGCAGCCATACTAGTTAAAACACATGTTCAGATGCTTCAGGAGGAAAAAACATAACAATTTTTAATATTTCATTTGAAAAGGCATATTGAAGAGTTAATTACTGCAATAGTTCAAGAATCAGAAGAGACATTTTACCACTACTACTACTAATAATAATAATTCCATAGAGTACAAATTACGTCTTCTTCCTCGTTCCTTTCTACCAGCTGCACTAGTATCCTACAAGCTGGAATATTATGGGTAATAATAAAGTCCATTATTTGTTTTTTGGAAATCGAGCACAACAATACCTTCTGTCCACTGCTGTATTTCATATTTTCTCCTCCCCCTACCCACCAACAGGAATGAAGGAATCCAGTAAAACAGAAACAGAGTTTTATAAAGAACGCTGTAAAGACTACTCCAAACCTGGAATGCACTTAGATAAGCACCAAGACTGTACCATGCAACTTTACGAGAACAGGCAAAGAAGCTAATGCAGAAGCAAATCAGTATTTTCATGCTAACAGAAAACAGATATTTATGACCACAGCTAAGAGGCCAAATAAGCCCTCTGCTCAGACCATAAAAAAAAGCCCTGCAGTATGACTGTTCTGTTTCCTGCAGGAAATGAGATACTTGTGTTAGATACCCCTGTGGTTTTCATACTGTAAATGTATCAGCTGGTACAAATCCTCCGGAGAGGACTATTAACTAATGCTTAGAAAGAGCAGTGGCAACAGCAGACCGCACGTAGCACCTCAGAGAAGAGGGGACAAAAGCTGGCAAGTCGTCCCTAAAAAATCTGAGAGCCTGCAGCTGAAGAACACATCTTGTAGTAGAGGCGATGTCTGAGGAATGTACATATCTACACCCTCTTATTTCCCCGCACTCCGCTCACTGCTTCTTTAAATAAGGAGCCTATTGCTCATCACCGCTCCTCTCATTTAGGAGCCTCAAGCCGCTCCTCATTAAAACAACCCTGGTTACACGCGGCACCGGAGGACCATCCACAGGCTACACACATCTCATGCATGCATGGCCATTTTCCCTCCTTTCTACCGTGGTTTTTAAAAAATGGTTATTATTTTTATTTTTTTCCGTTAATGTTTCCGAGTTGCGAGGGCGCCGAGCGAAGTTCCTGCCGCGGGCGATGGGGCAGCCCCCGCCCGGGCAGGGTTCCTCCACCCGGGAAGACCCCGCTGCTCCCCCATCCGCATCGCTCCCGCCCGCCCGCCTGGGTGGAGCCGCTCGCCCTCGCCCGACAAGCGCCGATCGTGTTCTCCATTGCAAAACCACTGCCAGGGCCAGAATCGGGGAGGAAAGATCAGGGGGAGGAGGAAGGGAAAAGGTGTAAACCTGTCTGGTCTGGGGGAGAGCCCGGGGACGGACACGGCCGGGGTGCGGGAGGGCAGGGCCAGGGGGGCCAGCGGGGAGACAAAGGAGGGATGGAGGGTGCCCAAGGAAAACAGGGGAAGCCGGGGAGGGGGCGCTGCCGGGGAGTCCCGCGGGGCACCTGCCCCGGCACACCCCCGCACAGACAGACAGGCAGAAACATACACACGTACCGAGCAGCAGCAGGCGGTGCGTCTGCTTGTACTCCCTCTTCTGCTCCTTGAGCGCCCGGTCGATGCTCTTACTGACTTTCCTCGCCTCCTTTTCCGCCTCCCGCTCCTCCAGGCGCAGCTTCTCCCAGGTCCTCTGGAGCGCCGGCGGCTGGTGCAGCGCCTGCTGCCGCGCCGCCTTCCCCCCGCCGCCAAGGCCGGGGCCGCCGGCCTTGGGCAGCGCCGGCTGCCGCTCGGCGGCCGCCCCATTGCCACCGCCGCCGTTCTGCAGCAGCAGCAGCGGCGGCCCGTCCGCCTCTCCGCCGGGCTTACCGCCGGGCCGGAGCGGGACGCCGAGAGGCTGCGGCTGCGGGGCGGCGTGAGGCTCCGCCGGCACTTCGGGCTCCGAGGCGCCGCCGGCGCTGGAGATGGAGCCGCCGCCGCCGGCGTCGCCGAAGAGCCGCGGGCGCAGGCTGTAGCAGAGCCCCATGGCTCGGTGCCCCCGCCGGGGACGGGCTGTGGCGCGGCGGCGCTGGCCTCAGCGCTTCCCGCCGGCCGGGCAGGCGGCGGCGGGCGGGGAAGGGGCGCCGCGGAGCCCCTCACGGCCCCGCTGGGCCATCTTGCATCTTCCTCCCGGGCTGTGGCGGCGGCTCCTCGGCGCCGATCACCTGACACCGACCGAGCTGCCACCGCCGGGTCCACGTTACCGTAAATACCCCAGCGCCAGCCCACCGCGCAGCGCCGCCGGGGGAAGGGCGGGGGCGCCGCGCCGGCACACAGGCGCACACGGAGCGCAGCCCCCCGCCCCCCGCCCGAGGGGGCCGGGGTCTCCCGGAACTCCCGCTCCGCGCCCTGCCCGGGCGACCCTCGCCCCCCACGCCGCCCGCCCTCCTTTGCTTCCTCTCCCACTCCTTGCTTCCTCCCTGCCTGGAAGGGCCGCCGTGCCGCCTGTGCGAGCCCCGAGAGCTGCACACACCCCTACCCCTCCAGGGCTATGCCCCTGACAGACAACGTCTCCCCCGACATCCCAGGGGGAGAAGGCGAGGCGGAGGCCTCTCACTGAGAGGGACCCCGCACGGTGACAGCGGCCCCGGAGAGGCCGAGGCAGCCCCCGCCAGCCTGGCATCCTCACAGCTACAGCACGGTTCTGAGCCCTGTGCGCACACATGCGGCTCCTCGCCCACGCGCTGACTAAGGATGCCGTGGGAGGAAGGCTTTGGGTGCGACGGTAGGAGCAAATAATAGGCAATGCTGGGGTTCGTTCACCGTCTCAGTCAGTGTTGGCAGCAGTAGTACTCCAGCAGCGTGCTGCTGTGGGCTGTGGAGGAAAGGCTGGTGCTAGAAAGCCAGTTCTAAGGCGGTGACAGGCCTCCTCAAGAGAAGACCTGGAAAAATTCAAGTTACTTAGAATGTATCTCAAATAGGCTCTCCTTCTGCGTCATACTTCTCCATGTTCTTCATGATCTCAGCAGTCCTTTTTCAGGGGTATGTGTCTAGTGGATGAAACTGGGTCTCCGAATCTTAAAGCAGAGGCCATGTCATGTGTTCATTATTATGACTGACGTGTACCTTAGCATTATTAAGAGACTCTAATTTCAGTAACCTTGACTGTGTTCATGAACGTCTTTATTCATGCAGCATCTCTTTGGATTCTGTAATGACCTGTTGTATTAGGTCATTGGTTTTGTCTCCTATTTTTTGCAGTGACCAATATTCTATTAATCTATGCCACTGTTTATATAATGTGGTATGAAGAAATGGTGGGAGGTAAAATTCCCATACTTCTTTACAGTTAATGAATTAGAGCAAATTTGGCACAGTTTTTCATTTCTGGATATGGGAAACAGAATTGGTTTTGTGACAGATCTATTTGTGTCAAATGGTTTAACAAACATCATATAAAATACGTATTCACCAAGCAGTGAGTTTTGTGTTAACATTCACTGGAAAAAATCCTCAACACCCTACACAGGCATAAAATAAATAGGTTCCTTTTAACTGAAAATATCAACTCTCTGTGATTTCACCACACAAAGGAAATTTTGCCACTGAAAATATTAGGAGGATCCTAGACATTGTTTTCTTATACCTTTCAAAATGCTTACCAACTATTTAGATGCTTTAGCTCCAAGAAACCACCTCATAGCTTTTACTTCTATTGTATGTTTTAATACCTGACCCTACAGTGTCCTGGTTGCAATCTTCTTGCAAAACATGTAAGCAGTTACATCACAGCAGAGGATATTTCACCACTTTTGCAGAACTGTTCTGCCTTGGCTCAAAATCTTTATGGACCATAAGGATACAATATTTTTTAGGTTGGGAGTGAAAGATTTTGGCTGAAAACAAAGAGGAATTTGGATAAGAGGAATCTAAATGCACTGGGTAGCCGGGATCCTGGGATTAGTAGCTGTATACTCTCTGATGTAATTGGATCACATTGGAGAATTTGCTAATCATCCAACAATATAATAAAACTATGAAAAAAACCCAACAACAAGCAAAAGCCAAAGTAATGGTGAAAGGGATTTAATATTAGGGATTTAATATTTGGGGTTCAAATGTTGATGGACATACTTAGTTTTGTGAAGGTGATCCTTAGAGCTCGATGCATACAACAGCATTTGCAGAACCATGAACTGCTTTCCAAATAGTGGAAGAAATGCCATAACCTGGCCAAATGAGTTCAGATCAGGTAAAATTTCTCCTGCTAAAGTGCTCCTGGGCATGTACAGTGTGTACTCAGTGAGTAACAGGGAAGGTGAATGATATATTCACAATTAGAGAAGAGACCTGGCAGAAAAAGATGGCACTGTATAATCACATGCTTTGTAAGTAATTTTGAAATAGCAGCCCATGTATTAACAACTACGTATAGTTAGGATCCTTAAAAGAATTGACTGCTCTGCCAAACACTGAAATAAATGCTCTACCTTATAAAGTGTTATATAAAGTATGTTCACTGAAAGATCCTTCAGTGACCTATAAGAGCAAACTGTGTCTTGAGAAAGAAGTCTTCCATAATTATTTTCTTATAACTTCTAATCAAGAACAATAAGCAGCCTGTCTTCTCTCTTCCCCAGAGGAATAGTGATCATCACTGCTTCCGGATTACCATGGACTGAGATTTTCAAGAATTTAAAGCAAAAAAGTCAGTATGTTGCAGTTTCCTGATCTGAATACCCTTTGAAGAATCTTTCATGGAATTTTTGAAGGTTAGTCATCCAAACCAGAACTTAATGACTGGCTCAGTTTTTCAGTAGCACTAATTAGCCATAAGTCTCATTGTGTTAACTGAAATTAGAATCATAGGATCACAGAACAGCCCAGGACTGTTCTCTGGGGAAGGGATCCTCAGAATTTCATGTGGTCTGACCTTTCATGGGAAAGGCAGCCTAGATGAAATCATCTAGTACCTTGTCTAGCTGCGTCTTGAAAACCTCCAGCAATGGGGACTCTACCATGCCCCTGGCAAGGTTGTTTTAGTGAACGGTTGCTCCCACTGTAAAAAATTCTTTCTTGCATTGAAATGAAACATTTCCTGGTGCAACTTGCACTCATGACCTCTTGTCTTCTCCATGTAGCTTCTTATGACATTTTTGTCTTTGTGACCACCCTTTAAATACAGGGATACTGTGATAAGGTTTCTCTTGAGCGTTCTCTTTTCCAAGGAGAAAAGAAGGTCACTCCTGAGCCTTCTCCACAGAGAAAAGATCTTACTCTCAATCTGCTCACAGAGTAGGTTCTGCAGTCCTTGGATTATCTTTTTGGCCTTTCTTGGGACCTTCTCCAGTCCATCCACATTTTTTTTTTTTAATTGTGGGGATGGTTAATAAATAAGTACCTTTGATTATGAACTTCTGGTTCATAACTTTTAAGACTTTAACTTTCTTCTTTTTTTTTTTTTTTATTTCAATGTATAGTTCTGCCTAAGAAATAACTAATTAGAGGTGGTATCCAGTCATATGGGTATGTCCATGAGATGGCTTTATTTACTCCAAGGAGTAATACAAGTCTAGTAAGAAAATCTATAAACAAAAAAATCTATAAATAATAATAATAAAAAAATCTACAAATCTTCTTAAGAAGTTGTGTCTTTACTGTTTCTTAAAAAGAAGTGCAAGTTATGCATTTCTGAAACACGCATATGAAAAAAATTTGTGTCCTTTTCCTAGTTTTATAACAATTTTTATTTAACAATATTTATTGACATGATATAACTTTTTGGGATTTATACAATGTTCCAAGTTTTAAGCAAGAAATGAGTGCTTGTCATCAAACCAAAACAAATAGAGTAAATGCAGTTGCCTAGAAAATATAACTGTGTGGTAATTGAAGGGACTCCAGCTAAATGAATCCGTAAGAATTTTGATAAGGCACGGGTCTTAAAGGCAAGGAGAAGCTGTTCTGGGGCTGGAGATTTGTTTATGTTCTTTTTGCTCTGATAAGTCACTGTAGTGGTGAATGAGTTTACCCATATTCTGACTACAGTTTTGCCATATTGTTTTTCTGCATCTTAGTCAGAATACTGCTATGAATTCAGAAACTATAAATTCAGAACCTGCAGTAGAATATTATTTCTAAATGGTTTTGATGTATTTTCCTTGAGATTTTTCAGAGCCTCAGTGATGATTAGTGAAAAATGCTGCAAGACTTCTGGGTTTATTAAAGAGGAAAGCAATGTGCTAGAAGGAAAGAAAAAGTAGAAAGTCATGTGCGACGACAACCACTAGATATTTGCAAAACTCCTGTTGAGATTAATTTTCCTCATGGATAAAGGGTCTAGGATTTACCCAGCTACCATAAGATAATGAACATCTCCTATCTTCCTTGATAGACACTTGTCAAAAAGCTACTTGCTTCTTGTGGAATAAGTACTATTATCCTTGTTCTTAGAGTTTACAATAAACACTAGTGTGCCTGTGCTGCCCTACTGTATCACTGCAGGTGAACAGTAAGAGGAAAATACTCCTTCTTGATATATGCTTTTCTCTCTAAAGGCTGAAACCTATGCTGCTGATAGAAAACTTGCTAGTAAGCACAGTTACAATAACAAATCTCTATGTGAAATTTCCAGAGATTAGATGAGTCTCCTCATCTCCTCCCAGCCTCCATTTGTCCAAAGACAGAAGACCATTGAAGAGACAGAAAACTGTGTATTTTCCCTTGGTCTTCTTCACAGGACATTGCAGGATTTATAACTCATCCATCGTACACACAGAGACACACGGAGACAAAGATACAAACTCTCTCCCCATCCCCACGCCCCACTCTATTTTCACAGAATTTTAACCTTCACCACAAATTTTACATACTACTTTTACTGATTGCTTGAAGATTTTTAAAGGGGGAAGAAACAAGCCTTATAGTGGGAATTCAGCTACAACTGTAATAGTTGTAGAGCAACAGTGATTCAAACCTAATTTTATCAAATCATCTCTCACTCATCACCATGGTATTTTTTGCACCTTGTCATATCTGAGCATGATAGCAGTAAAACCATCTACCACTTCTTTTTGGAAAGCTCCTTCCATGTAAATACTGTAAACAATTTAGCAGCTCTTAAAGCATCCTCCCTAAAATATCCTGCTGAAAAAACTGAGATAAGCATATTAAAAGTCAGGCCATTAGTGACACCAGTAGTAAAGTTGCCTTGTATCTCCCATTATTAGACATTATTTTCCCTTGTGTAAAACTGTATAAAAATGGGATTTCAGCTAAATTGCAGCACCTGCTGAAATCTGTCTCAGGATGAATACTTTTGTTTGGTTTACCTTCCAAAATACCTCAGCTATTTCCACAAAGAGTTTAATGAGAAAAATACTGTTGCAATGTAAAAATATCTTAATGGGTTTCAGAAGGGCCAACAGATTATCATTCTTGTATCAGTCATGGTAGATCTTTTTGCTTTAAGAGAAGTGATTACCAGGATATAGAAGACATTTTAAGCAATGTTGGAGTAGACAAGCTTAAGGGAATTTACTGCAAGTACCAAAATAAGATAAAGTAGGTCAGCTTGCTGGAAAACTAGGTTCTGAGCAAATGAAGTAAGAAAACAGTTAGAAAGAGATTTATAAGCAAATGGTGGGATAAGGTAATTTTCTGTGCTACTGCATAAAGCAGGGAAGGAAAGAGTGATAGGAAAACAAATAAAATTGAAGTTTTTGTATGCCTAGCAGTTTTACCAGATAACATAATGCTCTGTTGTGGAGGCATAACTACTGGTGTCTCTGTAGCATTTAGTTTGTTGCTACTTCTAAAGGAATTTGAATAATAAACTTACAAGGCTCCTAATGATCTCTTTAAAATATCTTTGTAGAGATTTCTTTAAAAACTGCTGGCCCATGCGTCGAATCACGATTTGTAATATTTTTTGCGCTCTGAACCAGGGTTTTTGCTTTGAGAAAATCTGATAATATCTAAATAAATTGTGACACTTTTAAAATGTGGCTTGCACAACTGAAATACAGAGCAAAAAGCCATTGCAGCTTGTTTTTACAGCGAGGGACAGTCCTACTTGCTACAGATGATCTAGGCAGAGGGAAAGGACATGGCTTTGGGAACGCTTCTATTTAAAAGATTCTGTTCCTATTTTGTGTGTGAATAATGTATGTATCAATCACATACTGAATTTCTTTTAAGTCAGGGAAGCAGGCTTTATCTGTGCAACCTCAATTCATTTCCATATAAATATTCATCATGATGCAGTCTTCAACTCCACACAAACAACTTCTCCAGACTAAGCTGTTTGTTTTGAGGACTCTCTGCTCTTGATGTGAACAGCCAGCAGATCTTTAAAAAAAGTCTCAGCAAGCAATAGGGACTTCTAGAACCTTCTGAATAACTGGAAAATTTATTTTATTTTAGAAGATCCTTTTAGATTATTGCTTAAATGCAAAAACTAAATTAAGGCTAGACAACAGAAAACATGAACTGAGCCCCACACGTAGGTTATCATACAAACTTTAACTTTCATTTTAATAGCAAGCAAATTATTATTTCCATTTCAACTGAGAATCCATGTAAAAATATACTGAATAATAAAATAATGGACAAGTACTGTTTGGAAGGGAACTCTGGGTATTGTAGTTCAAGTGTGAATTTTGGAAGCTAATACAAAGAGAGGACAACAATATAAGCAGGAATCGATTACAAAATTTGGCTCATAAAATAATTATTTTCTGCAATGCATTTTTTGGTGAAAATTGACAGAATTGTTAAAATCAGAATACTCAATCAAAAAATTAAATTAGGCTACATCAGGATTGACAGTTCCTTCCAAGACTAGCCACTTAACAGGACTGAAATAGCTTATACTCGGGAAAGCAATGAAAATAGGAATGAATTAATCAGTGCTTATTGTAGAAATCAAAGAGAAAAAGCAGGAAAGAGTATTAAATTAAGAGCAGACTTTATAAAAGTATGTTGACATGATGTTTGTCTTAGGTTAAAAATATTGAAGTAGTTTTAACAGAAGATGAGAAAAATCTGCTTGGATTTTTATGACTAGTGAAATTAATTATTATTTCTTTTTACTGAGAAATCCATTCAATGGTGGAAACCCCAGAGCAATTTTTATAATTATAACAGTGGTTTCTTAGTCCTGTGTTTTCTAGATCCCCAGGACTAATTTAATTTAATTAACATGGAAGAAACTTTCCCATTCCTTTCTTCCCTTGTCTTACTCTTATTCATTTTTTGATGCATTATCAAGGAAATAAATTTGGAACCTGAATTCTCAGCAGCCTTCCCACACTTCTCAGGACTGACACAACAGAGAAGTTTAAATACCTAGAGATTTCTCTTTGCTAGAGAGAAACTGTCCCTTTCAAGCAGCTTTATGCCAATCCCAAAATCTAGAGTCACACAAGCTTTCCTCTTCTCACAAAATGTAAACAGAGAGGATCATCTGCTTTCTTCATCTTCTGCTTTTCTCTCCTTTTAGCCTTCATTCTCTTTGAGTAGAAATACCAGGCAGATTTCAAGAACACAAAAGTTATACCTGAATTTCACTCTGCTTTACTTGACAGTGTCAGGTAACTGCCATCTGATTTCTTTTAAGGTATATTAAAAAACAGTGCAGTGACAGAGCCTCTCAATTGTATAGCAATGGACTTCTGCTTTCTGTATATTAGTTTTCCTCTAGTGGCCGTTATGAGAAACTTCAGGTCCAACTTGAGATAGATTTAATGAATCATTATTTAGGCTGGGTCTTGCAATAGTAACCTGCAAAAACTGATTCCGTTATTCATGCATAAATGGCCTTAATGTTATTTAAATGCAAATGTAGAATTCAGCTGTTCTTCTCTAAAAGGGATCTGTTTTTGTTCTTAGCGCAGAGTGCACAGCTTTCAGCACTGTTCTCTTGTCCAGGATCATGCAGGTCATGAGGCTATCAACACCCTGAAACCAGGGTGTGCAGGGAGGAAAAGGTGGGTGAAAATTGTGGTACTTGCATGGGCAGGACTCACCATTTTATTTCTTGCATTGTGGCTCTCACAGCCATAGTGTGCTATCACAAGAATTTTCTTTTCTATAATAATCATGAGTGGCCAAGCCAGCATTCAACTGTGAACACTACAAAAAAACCCAAGAGAGTTTCCTGAGATGTTAGTGGAGGTATTGCATGTATCAGTTTCCGGTGGAAAGTATTCTACTTGTCAAACTCATTTATTTTCTTTATTAGTTATTAATATGGGTTGAAAAAAATGTTATGGTTATTACTTTATTTTTCCTGCTAGCAGGTAAAATCTGGCTGTTAAAAACAAAATTAGGGAGCAAAGGGTCCACCATCTGCTGATCTGCTGCCTGGATTATGTAGGCAGAATTGGGCCCTAGGGCTTTTCTGCCAATCCTGCCTCTAGGATACGTTTCTGAAGCTGCCCAGCTGCTTGAATGGATAGCATGGATTGGCCAGGCTTGTTTGATGGCTTGTTTCATGGCTGTGCTTGGGCATGATGGCAAGATCTGAAGTCCAAACAAGTTTGTAACTCTTCACAGAGTCCTCAGGGCTCAAAGGCGACCTTGGGGCAGGGTGTCATATGTGTGATTGTGGCAGGTGCACCCCCCCACACCCCCCCATTTGCCCCCAGCCAATATGTGGTGGCTGCCAGCTTTTGGTGCCGGTATTTCTGCCCATACAGCACCACTCCATGGCTGTGGCACACACACCAGAACCTCCACCTCCTTGCCCTGTCACCACCCAGCAGCAGGAATGGAGAAGGCAGGACCTCTTGGTGGACAGACAGGGTCCCCATGAGAAGCCTCAGTCCAGAGATATTTCTGGACCATTACTAGGTATGACCATGGGCCTTGACACAACCAGGTTATGGAATTATAGAATCATTAAGATTGGAAGAGACTTCTAAAGACGTCAAATCCAACCATTAACCCAACACTCTCATGTTCACCACCTAAGCCTTGTCCTCACATGCTACATCTACATATTTTTTAACACTTCCAAGATTGGTGACTCAACTACTTCCTCGGGCAGCCTATTTCAAGGCCTGACCATCCTTTCAGTGAAGGATCTAGCTCTCTCCTGGTGCAACTTGAGTCCATACCCTCTTGTCCAACAACTTGTTACATGGGACAAGGAATCCTGCCCCCAGCTTGCTACAACCTTTTGGGTAGCTGTGGAGAGCAATAAGGTCTTCCCTGAGCCTGCTTTTTTCCAGGTTAAAAACCCCCAGCTCCCTCAGCTGCTCTTCATAAGACTTGTGCTCCTGACCCTTCACCAGCTTCACAGCCCTTCTCTGGATATGCAAATAGGGCCCTGCCAGAAATGCCCTGGATGTGGTTTTCACTGGAGCACTGGGTCTGTGAGGGGAAGCTCTCCCCTTGGGATGGGATGCTACCCCAAGGAAATTTCCTGGGATTGAGTGCCCTCACCCATACTGTGCCTCTCCTTCCTGAGTGTCTGTTTTACTGCTGGATACCCCTGAGTGATTCCTTAACCCTCTGGGTGAGGCAAGCTGAACTTCTGGGTACCCCAGAGTGAGAAGCCCCGCCTTGTGTGTGAGTGACTGTGCGTGTGCTTTGAATTGTCTTTTTTGTGTCTGTGTAGTGATAATATTCCCAACTGGCATACCAAACTGGTAACTTGCTATATATAGTTGGTATCCCTCTAGTTTGTTTTGGCATTGGTTTTGATTGCAAATTAAAGTTTGTCTGAGTTATCCGAGGGAAGTTGTTTTCCTGTGCCTCCGTGGCAGGGATAGACTTCTTT
Source organism: Anomalospiza imberbis (assembly GCF_031753505.1). Lineage (NCBI taxonomy): Eukaryota > Metazoa > Chordata > Aves > Passeriformes > Viduidae > Anomalospiza > Anomalospiza imberbis. The sequence continues at coordinate 52,709,146 of NC_089681.1, read as the reverse complement.
TTGCAGCTAAAGACACTGTGCATTTGCCAATCACTGTAGTCAACAACTTTGATTAAAATTATGTTGGTCTCTTTGGGACTTGAAACTACAGGCATCAAGAGTTTTAGAAGTGTTGATGTTGGAAAAACACTCTAATTCACGATCCTCTCCTGCTTCTGGGAAAAACAGATGGTCATAGACTCCAAAGGAGGTAGTCAGAGATCTTTTGCTTTCTTTCTCCATCATTTTGGGAGCCTGGTGATGCTTGTAAGAAGAGAGCAGCTGATACTATTTCTGTGAGGTTCCAGTTCTGTAAAGGAAACTCTATAGCATTGGAAAACTCTGGTTTTTCCTTCTTTTTTACGAAAGACAAACTTATTCTTTTTCCAGTTGTTATATGATGTAGTTTCTCTAGGCTTCATTGAATTATCCATTTTCTTGATCCTGCAAAGAGTTGGGCCTTTGATGAAACAGAAATATATGCAAGTTCTCAGTACAGGGAACTGAGTACTGCTCTGTTGGATTTTGGATACTGAATGAAGGAGGATACTATCAGAGTCCTTGTCTCTAGACACAGGGCCAAAGGAAGAGGAAGGAAAATAGCACTTGGAAAGCAAAGGTGTTCTGGAAGGTTGTGTGGGTACAGTGATTTGGGAAGCTGGGATAGATGTGAAGGCTTTGAAAGCCATAAAATTAGTGTAAGTCTCAAGACTAAAGTTACATTTCTTACCATCAACTTGCAGTGCTTTCATACCTATGGATTATTTCCATAGTGGGAATTAGGAGAGAGCTCAAAATCAGAACTTAAAAAAAATCCTGGGTTTTTTTCCCTTTGTATTGGGCTATAATAAAGGCTGTTGGATATCATTTGAATCCTGATTGTCAAAGCCAGAATCTTCCATTACACCATATCATGTGAGATTTTTTGCTGGGGAAAAACCCCCAAACAAACCAACCAACAAACAAACTCTCTAAAACTGCATCATCCTAACTGACAGTGGCAACTTTCTATTCTGTTAGTGGTGTATGCTTCTTCTAAATAATGCCAGTTTTGAGAAAGGCCTGTGTAGAACGAAGGATGTAGGATTATACATGTGCATTTTTCTGCAGTGGGGTGGTGATTAAAGCTAGCCGAGTGCCAGTCAATGCAAGCTGTGAATGGCAAGGAAAGTAATTTCTTTAGAAGGGTGGTATGCTCCTACTTGAAATGCCTAGATAGATTGTACTCTTAACTGGAGATTATTCTTTGTTAGAGGCAATGAGTCCCTTTACTTCTAAACTACCAAGCTGTCCTTATCTCTCATTTCTTTTGATGCATAAAAAATTACATTATGGAGTGAAAGTGCCATCTGTGAGATAATTTTCAAAAACATCTACAGGATGGCCCTTCATGTTCACACTTTTCTCTCTTTTTGATCGCATATCTTATGCAGCATGTTGCACAACACAAATACACAGCCTTTTCCAGAAATATGCCTATGCACACTATGTAAATGTAATGTCATATTGCACTTTTCAGTTGTGCTAGTTAGAATTTAGTCTGTTTAGACGGATTAACGGGCTGCTTAATTTCTCAGCAAGTATTTCTGCTTGACAAGTGCATTTACAAGGTAAGTCTTGGGGTAACAGGAGATTCTGCATAGGATGTTTCTGAAGCATTACTGAGATATAAGAAAAGAGAAACAGTTTCTTTGAATCTATCACAATATCTCTAAAATAGGGGGGAAGAGGTCAGTTTATCCAGAATCCACTGTTGCTCTGAAATGATTGCTTGATGTCAGAAATCTGATATATGTTAATCCTATTCATATATCTGTGTAATGTAGCATTGTTGTACTGTGTCCTTTCATCCATGTTTATATGAAATGAAGGAAGTCCACAACAAAGTGTGAATATTTCTCAAGTTCAAGACTAAAAGCACCATGCCACTTGAGGACTTAATATTATTTCATACTGGTTAAATCCAGTACAGAAAATTAAGTTCCTGTTTTCTAACTGTCATTCTTGAACAAGGCCAAGTGAATTTTAACATCTCCAGAACAGGAGCTGAATTGATGGGTTAGGTTAAATATAATAAGGAGGGAGCTGCACCTGAATGACTGCTGAAGGGTTGATCTGGACCACAAAATCAAGAAGGAGCATTTAGTGCTAGCTTTCCTTTTATGAAGGCTAGCTAATGGTGTAGAAGGGACATGAGAAGCAGGGTCCAATAGCCAGGCAGAAGCAGTCAGTGGCAGCTGAATTTGAAGGACAAGAGAAAGCTGACAGTGATAGGTGGAGGGGCAAGTGTTGCAGGTCTTTTCTGTCAAGCTCTCTTATTGTAAACCTTCTGAACCACACCATTTACTTTGTATTGAAAAGCCTCCCCAGGGAAAGGGATGTCTCTGCTAAGCTCTGGGGGTCTTTTTGTATTGGTGACTTAAAAGAACACTGTATGATACCTCTGGAGGCACCTTGTGTGGGCAGCAGAATGAGGAGTACAACTAAACATTCCAAGTACAGAGAAAGCTTGTGAGAGAACCTAGTTAGACAAGACAAAAGCCATCACCCATATCTCATTAGACACAATATGTTGTTTTTTGGATGCAGCCTCTGATAAATAACTCTCCCATCCACCTCTACCAAGGCAGAGTACACAAGACAGTTTTTTCTTCTCTTCTTGTGGATTAAGTTGTTATGGGGCACAAGGTTGCCACAGGGAGCCGTCGAATGTATGTCCGTGTTCCCGTGTCAGCTAGGTGGCTACTTGGTCTCTGATCACTGCTCTAGAACAAATCTTTTCTCTGGATGTTCACTCTGCAGCTGTGCCATGGGTGTGAGTGACCACAGCCTCTGAGGTGCCAAATTCTGCTGGAATGATTAGAAACCTCTGCTTTGCTCTGCTTTGGAGTGGTGTTATAACAGGGATGGGATTGCTTTTGGCCATTCCTGTACTCAAATAAGACACAGGAAACATGCTCTATATTCTCTGGGCGGTCTTTGATCAGCTTCAGGGAAAATGATTATAGCTTGTAATTTATGCAAAGCTTCTGGAGACAATTTCAATGAAGAGTAGAAAACCTGCTAAGAACAAATGTCATTTTGTATACAGCATATTTGTGATAAAAATATGTATATGGCACCTGGGAACACTATGAGGAATTTGGCCCAATTCTCAATTCATCCTGTTTGGCGTACCACAAAATGAACACAGGGATAGTGCTCTTTTTCGCCCATTTCTGTTGTTTGCAGCAACTTAGCTCAGCTATTTGGACATTGTCAGAACATAGTACCATAACACTGTTTTCGTTACAGTGTGCAAGAAGCAACCATTAACCTATGATTTAATTTCTTCAAATTCAAACAGATGTGCAAGGACAAGGCACACCAACATATACTGCAAAAGGAACCAGAGTTGCATAGCTGCAAGTTTTCAAACCTTGTACATGCTGAAAGCTGGTGTCAGAAAATGTGTTTATTTTTATTTCAGAGAGGAAATAAAAAAAAAAAAAAAGAAAAAAAAAAGAAAAAAGCTCCCTGTTGTGCTTTGGCATTTTGCCTGTCTCAGCTTTGATGGAGCGGCAAGTATCCTGCAGTCTTCCGGGAGCAGCAGCAGGGTTCCAAAGTCGGGGGTATGATCCTACATGGAAAATAACTGCTGGAATTCTGCTGGGGATTGTTTTAGTCTTGCTTTCTTGCCTCTCTGTTCCACCCAGAATGGGAGGTTTGAGTCAGAGGCCAAAAAATCTGGTTTGGGGTGTGCTGTTTGGCTATCCCCGCCATGGCTGGCTGTGAGTACTGTTCAGGACATTTCTCTAGCCCAGCTTTCTTCCAGCTTGGATTATGTCATCTTTGTTGAATTGTCAACTTACTGGTGCAGGTCTGTCCGCCTCAGCTATTGAGATGCACTACTTAGTGTTGTCACAGGGCTGAACTAAGGGATTGTATTGTAACATAATATGCCATATCACAGCATCTTAGTAATCACTCTGTTACTGCAGTGAAAGAACAGGGTTAAGCATGTACGTCATTACTCCTGTTGCTTCTTAATTGACTGAAAGAATCAATTTCCATTTTTCACATGCGTTTATTTTTTACAACTCATTGATTACATCACGCTCAGCATTTTGATCTGCTTCTGTTTTAAAAGGATGTCTTTTACTTGGTGCTTTGTAGCTTCAGTGATATGGTTATTTACAAGGAATGTAGCTGATACTCTGACCTAACCCCAGATCTAGGAATAGAATGTGCAAATTTACAAAACACTGGGCTTTGTTAACTTAGTGCTCTAAGCTGCGCTCAGGTAGGAAACATTCATCTCCAGTATATTGGTGTTCCTCGCTCTCTGATAAGGTATGCTAAAAATAGCAATCATGCTGGAGCAAGCTATGTGAGTGAGAACCAACAGAACCTACTAGAAACACGTGCAAAATTTAGAACCCACATTTAAAATCAGGTGATTAGCTAATTTGTTTGGTTATAGAATACCCAGTTTAGCTTAAATTTCATGCTCACCTAAATGTCAGGTTCGTGATGGCAGTCTTCTGTATGAGCTAATTGCAAGGTTTTCAAAGTTTCTTGGTGAGGTCCAAGTGATTTAAAAATAGCCTTTGAGATCCAATTTCTGTCTTTAGAGGCTTCAATAATGTTATGGGGGATCTAAACAGCAAAAGAGGAGAAATTAACAGGAACAATATTGGTAGAGTGGACTGGCAGCTATTATTAAAGAACAAATGGGGAGAAGTAATTATTCAGATGTACTTGTCTAGTGGTATGGCTCAGGCAACAGGACTAAACCATACTCCCAAAAGTTTGGTTATTGTATACTTAAGTTATTGTATAATTATTCACTGGATCAACTTTATCCGTCCAAATTGTCAATATTAATATGCTGTGAATGTTACATGTCTTTGAGGATGACCAAATATAGACAAGGAAAAGAAAATATCAGTACATTTGCGGTAAAAGCAAATTCAACCCTTCCTTTCCCTTTGTGGATTAAGGAAAAATATTTGCTATTGAACTCTAGGTGAGTTGCTAGATTTTTTTATTTACAAAAGTGACTGCAAGTCAACTTCATCTTTGTACGCCTAGGAGAATGCCCCAGTTTAAAATGTGTTATAGCGATTCACATTTCTCCCAGGTATTATAATATAAAAATTTCTGTATTTCTGTCTGGGTTTGGGCTGTGCAAAACATTTTGATCCTAGTTTTCCTACTTATGCAGATGGAAAGTCACCAGTAATTGCACCAACTGAAAATATCTGAGATAGAGAAGGTTTAAAACAATTATGATCAGACCTGGAAAAGCCTACTGTTGCTAGCTAAATTAAATCCACACAAGCAGGATGATCAAGTTTTATTAAAAATAAGTCAACACTGGGTTGATGACTCCATCAACTTCTTAGAAGAAAGCAAATGGCTTTCTATGGTTCATTGAATTTTCACTCTTTTAATTTGCCTTTGCAGTCTAGTTAATCTAGAGGATCCTTAGGCTTTTTGCATTTTATTTCTAGTGTCAAAAGAGATAGGGTCCCTTTCTTAGGAAGTTTGTGGACAGATTTCCTGGCATCTATAGGAAGAAAATGGAGAAAAGTGGTCAGGAAGTTGACATTTAATAGCTATTATTATTAAGAGTAGCTCCAGCTACATTTTAAAAAAATTATTTTGAAATATTTATAGACTTTTTCCAGTGGAATGATACTTGGTATTGGAGAGCTTGAGCCCAGTCCAGTTCCTTAATTTGTTAAAGTGAAAGAGGCACAAAATCAAGATTTCTCTTTTAAGCAGTAGCATAGTTTTAGCTATTATTGTCCAGTATCAAAATATTGTTTCTAAAATATTCAGCCCTTTTTTTTTTCAACTGTGAAATCTCAAAAAGTTTTATGAGTACTTTTCTTTTCACTTTCATATAAAATCTTTGTGAATTTCCACTGTTGTTTCTCCAGTATCTTTACAATGGTCATTTAATAGTGGACCTTAGAGATATATAGAAATCCGTAGACAGAGAAAACTTTTTCTGTACAAGTAGTCTCTGAAGACAGAATACAAGGGATCTGGAAAGGGAATAAATGTTTATGAGAAGGAAATTTTGTTCTAAAATTTCTAAATGGGAAATTCAAAGAACGCAAAAAAATTTACTAAGATTAACTACATCTTGGTGTGTGGATAAGCCAAACCCCTTCCAAACATCTGAATCAGAAAGTTACATGTCTTGGCCCCTTTATAGCACAAGGGGGCAATATTTGCCTTAGAAAGAGAATTTTTCTCTTGCCTCCAGTCTGAATGCCATACCTAAGCTAGAAGTAACAATGATTTTATAGAGTGGAGAACTGCTTTTTCATAGAACTGTCTCACTGGACAGGTGACTTTTCATCAATTTACTTAACTAAAGATGTGAGATTATCAGGTGATGTCTTATGAATTTTTGATCCTGATTCCAGCCCAAGGAATGTCATAACTTCTATGTCATATACAAAGGCTATAGCTTTGATAAAATTCACAATTATATCAGAAATACGAAGTCATCTAGGAAGAGTTTTTTGAGATGTATAGCAGCTATTAGGTCACACTTTCTATGCATTATAATTTCCAATTCAATCCAGGATTCAATGAGATATAAACGTTTTCACTATGAATTGCTAGCATTCCTTCTAAGAAAACAGACAAACAAACAAACAATCTTTATTTTTTCCTTTTCTTCCACATTGTTATGCAGATAAAGCAGACATTTAGATGAAGTCACTACAGTTATTTAACAAAAACTCCCTATGTTTGACTATACTAAAAACTTGTCAGTTCTCAAGAAACATTTTGTTTCATTAAACTAAAATAATGCTACCAAGGTGATTGAAAATAAAATATAAATATAGATCATAAATAAGTAGTAACAATAAAGGAATAACAATGAGGAAATAGTGTTTGTTATACCTGTTTTGTACTACCGAAATTAGAAAAATAGGCCGGGCTAGCCAAAACTTCTTGAGATTAATAGACAGAAATATTTTTCCTTATTGCTTAATGTGTGTTGAACTAAGGATGCTATGCTGAAGGGCTGCACATCATTAAAACAAAGCTTTATTGGTGAGAAAGTAATTTCATGGTGTAATTATAATTTTTTTAATGGAAGTAGGCCTCTTAGTAAATTTTTAGTCTGACGATATTCTGAATAATGTGTAAAAAATTCAGTGCTATGAAAACAAGGAGTCCTGTAGATGAGTAGTTAATGGAATTATTTTGTCTATCAAAAGAATGATATCCTCCATATATAATGAAAAATATTTCTTTAATTATATAATTTGTGGATAAATTTGACATATTTATACCTACTTTCAGAAAACAGAGAGAGATGGACTATTATTGCTCTATCATTGGGAATATTCATTACTGTTTTCAAATAAAACTATTTGTTTTTCTTGAAGTTACTTTAATTGAATAAGTCTCATTTATTAACATTCTTTGATTTCAAACGCTCAGTAGTCCCTCAGCCAGTTTTACAGCTGCCTGCTCTGTGCTTCTGACTCACACAGAGCAAAGAAAAGGAAGGGGAAGGAGAAGCAATTGAGCCTTCCTCTAGCTCTTGGCCCCAGCTGAACATAAAAGCTGCTAGAATTCTGTTTTCTAAAAAGAGGAGTTGATACAAAAATGCAGGAAGGCAGTGCACGAGTGTGAGGAAAGCAAAGAGAGCTGATTCCAAGAGAAGCCCCCAGTGGTGTGTAAAGAGGGTGAAGGAGGTTGCCACTTCATCTGCAGAGGAAAGGAAGCTCGGGGAGGAGGGAGCACAGAGGGGTCAGCATTAGGAAAGGCTGGTAGGGAAGCCAGAAAAACGAAAGAAGCAGAATAATGGGAAGTGGAAAACTGAGCTTATTTGATTGAATTTTTTATTTTTAAGTTGCAATATTGCCAGTGGGATCTGGATATTCTTTCAGTGGGGTGTCCTGTTGACATCCTCATGTGGTATAATTTTATGAGGAAAGGGAATGAACCATTTGTGATTTTTGTCATTTACTCTGAGCAGAAAACATAAACATTAGCCTGATAGGTTTTGAAGCTTCTGTTTTATGATATTGCTGTAAAAACCCCCCTGAATATACCAATATGAAGACAAATCACCATGAGGCATGGTGCTGGGAGGGTGGTTCATGTGGGTTTGGGGGGCAGATTTCTTCCCTTTGAGCCCACACAGCTCTGCACTGAGCAGCATGTTGCCGTGGGAGGTACTGCGTGTGTCAGGAGATGTTTTAAAACCAAGGTCTCACAGCTTCATCAGAATTCCATGGCTCTTTTCACGGCACTGGGTGTTAACTCTGTAAACTGGCCAAATGTGTATTTGAATAATTATACTCTGCCTTCTGCAGAACACGTTCCAGGTAGTCTGAATTGGAAAATATTTTTCTGTTTTGTTTTATTGAGTGGGGATTTCTAAAAGAGCCTTGTAAAAATTGGTTATTAAAAATCTGTTCTAACTCAGTTCTACCCCTGTTCCATTGATGGGTAAATGACCAGTCTCACCTTTCTTTTATACCATTATTGAAGTACTTTTGATGAAACTGTGTTTAATTCTTGTTTTCCTTTTCCTCCTTAAATGTGTAATATTGGAAATCCCCAAGCTATAGTTTGGGTGCTGTACAGAATTGGTCAAAATCAAAATCAGAAATGCAGTTAACATTAAAAATGCATTCAAATATGTAATATTCAAGAAAACTGGGAATAAGTGAATAAATGTTATAGAACTACTGTATCACAACACATGATGGAATCCAGGAAAACTTTGCTTGAGCAGAGACTTCAGGATTTAATCTCTTTTAATTGCTTTCAACAGCATTGTCAACATGTCTTGCACTTTTCATACAAAAAATACACCTTTGTCCTTTGGAGCTAAGACAATTTCATTTTAACATGACTGCTATTATGTCTCAGGATATGCCTGAAATAAGTTACGGTAATTTCTGGAAACAAAATGCCTCCTACACCATAAGCCTCTCAGGGTTTTCTAGATTTAGAACAATTTCCAAATCGTGTCCACATGTTCTTTGAATGGAGATAACGTCTAAGGAAGATGTGTGTAATAGAGTATGCAGAAGTCTGCAGTGTCTTTTAGTAGTGTTTATAGGGCTGAGGACAAGTTTTATAACTAACTAATCTGCAGGCTATCTGCACTGCTTATCTGTTGGGGTATCTCTTAGCAAACTGGTGCACTTAGGGGTAAATCCTCCAGCACGACTGCAGTTTGCTCAGACCAGATTAATTCCAGTCTGGTTGGGCTGTGGCTTTCTATGCATGGTGAGCTGTTTTCCTGCATGCCTTTGTGCTGGTGTCTGACAGCAGTAGAAAACAGATGCCAGGCAGACAAAAACCCAGCCCCATTTCTTGAAAGGCTGTGGTGTTGTCTTCAGGAAAGGAAAATAAACACCCTGCAAGCACATCGATCCAGGCTGGCTGCAAGGCAAATAAGAACTTGGAAGCAGAGTTTTGGGAAAGGTGTTTTTTAGGTTCCTCCTGGCAGCTACCAGATAAAGTACAGCATAGATGTAGACTGGGAAGTTATAATGCAGCTTTCACAAGAAATAGGATTTTTGCCCACACTTTGAAGTTTTTTCTCACTGTACCACAGAAGCTTCTTGAGAAGTAATGCAACAAATTCTGTTTTCTATTTTCCCTTGTTCTTCTCTTAAATGTTGAAAAATGTGCAGCATTTGCTTGTTGATGCAGTGGTGGTTTGACTTCCAGATAAATAAAGGGTTACTGTGAACTCAGAAGGTATTGTCAAGTCTGGCTATTCACATGTAACACTCCTGGAAATTTAGCCATAGCTGCTTTTGCAATCCCAAAAAATGACTAGACTACTTCTTCAGTCCCTTAAACACGAGCTTTTAGAAGACAAGGGAGCCTCAGAAAGTCTAAGAAATTGCTCCATGTTGCCCTTTAAAGATGTAATTTTAACCATTGTATGGTCTACACCTGCACCTATCTGCTAGTGAACTCCTGAACTACCTTTGGCAATATGTACATGTTCTCTACTAAAAGGCTTGGCTTCTTCAACTGAAAGTAAGTAGTAAAATAGTAAAGCTGAAATTTTACTAAGAAAATAATATTATTTTTGCATGGGACAATATTATATAATGGCCTTAATGCTTAACAAAGAACAAAAGATTCAGTTAAGAAGAATTTTATTAAATTAGTTGAAGTCTAAATAATTGACATAAGTTTCCAGAAACATGATACTAACAGAAATATTTTTCTAACTTTAGGCCTTTCTTTTGCATATTTTAATACAGGAATTGTCTTTAGCAGGAAGATTTCAAACTGATACTCAGGTTGCCATGCTTAACTATCAGGGACTGTTCTTTCATTATGTGCCACTGTACAAATGCCAACTGATATGAGGCTTCAGCTGCTATGTCTCCCTAACCACAGGGAGTGCATAAAAGTCATAACTTCTGGTAGCTGTTGTGCTGTAGTGAAAAGAAATAAAGATAGATGCTGTAATAGAGAGAAAAATACACTAACAGGTATGGAAGATGACATGTTTAAGGAGGGGTGTGTGTAATTGATTTAGCCAAGGAATATTTTGGAGCACAGCAGCCCCAGTTTTGGAGGTAGCAGACCTCCCTGGGGAGGAGGAGAGTGGATTGGTCTCCTCACTGCCACCTCTGGGCAGCACCCTGAGGCACTGTTCCCCCAGAGCCACACAGGGCAGGACAGGCAGCACTTGCACCTCTGCTCTCATTTCAACCTGCAGAGGTGCTAGGGTGGAACTACTGTTTGCAATTCAATTCCTAAGCATAGACAACTTGTGCTTATGATCTTGTCTTCAAAATCTTGTGAACCTTCCTGTATTTTCCCATGCTGTAACTTAATCTGTGTGACACACTTTGAGACTGGGAGTTTTTATGAAAAACAAAGACTCTTCATTTGAGAAGTGTTAATGAGCCTTTAATTATCTTTTTACCCTCTGTGATAGTATACATTATACTATCCTCGGGAGAGGTGTGTTATCACCTAAAGCTCCCCCCTTTTCCCAGTACATTGAAAACATTTGCCAAGCATAATTTTGTGGATATCGGCATCACAGGCATGGGTTAAATGGCTAAAAAATAAGCTTTATGTAATTTCTTTTTAGTTCATTGTGTTTGCACAGCACAGGTGGCCTGCAGCTGTGGTAAATCTGATCCTGCAGTGACACGTAGTTCATGCTCAGGCAGCAGGAGCACAGTAAGTCCAGTGCTTCCAAGAGAGTACGTGGTGTACAGTCTGAGGTTTTCCTGAACAAATTGCATTTATGGGGTCTGTGCACTACAACCCCAGGCATGCCAGAGTGTGTGGTAACAGGCAGGAGTTACTGGGCTTACCTACTGATCTGATTAGGCTATGAAATGTAAGGAAACCCTAAGAACCCCCTGGATAGAATTTACAAGGTTCCATCCAGGAAAATAATACAAGAAAATCCCCTGGAGGCTACACTGAGAATCATCATGGATCTCTTTGTACTTTCTGTTTCATGCTATTCTGCAATTAGCATCACCTAAGATTTGATATGCTGATTAAAATAAATGCGTCCTAGTTACCTGTTCAGGAATCAGAAAACAAAAAGAACATCAACTTCCTTATTATGTCTTGTGCTTTTGGAAGGAGCTTTGCTCTGGCTGTCAAAGGTGTAGGATGTGAGATGGAATAGAATCCAAGCTTACTTAGAAAATGGCTGAAATGTTACCTTTATGCATATGTATGTATTAATGAGGATGTAGTATAACCTTGAAAATGGCAATGGAAAACAGGGGGAGAGGACATGCAGAAAATATTTTGTTTCTGATGGATTCATACCTCTAGAGCTTGACTTTTTGGTAGTTCTAAATCCCTCCAAAGCCCATTACTTTGCATATACTTAGTTCTAAGTTTCTTCCCAGCAGCTGAGTGAAGAAAAAGGTCCTTTGCTTCAAATTCCATTTTAGGATGTTTTTTTTTTTTCAACAGTACTGCTTATCAGTGTCTGTACTTCCTTCCTCATCTGCATTTGCCTTGAAATAAGCTTTGAATTAACTCAGAATTTGAAAAGTACCAAAGGAAGCCCTTTGTTTACTACCAAGGCTTGTGTATGCTGGTGGTCTTTTATGCAGAGACTCAAAACGGTGTCCCACAAGCAGGCTTTGAACTTGACTCCCTTTTTCTTTGCCACTAATTGATATTTCACCGGTAAAATGTACAGGTTGTGATGATTTATGTGACACTCATACAGCAGTTGTACCAGGGGCCATTGACAGAATCAAGGCTCTTTTGTGTAGTACACAGATAAAAGGTAGGTATGTCCTCGAGCATTTATGTGCACTAAAATAATCTCAAGGTGCTCCTGAAGAAGCACGGTAACCCTTTGTTTCAGCAATTTAACTCAGAGTCTTGGAGCATGTGATTAACTTAATGTAGCTCTGTTGTGTGAGCATTTCTTCCTCTCTCCCTGTACCCTGTGGGACAGTGTTTAGTAGCACTGTGTCAAAATAGTTTCAAACACATCAGGGTCACTGGTCCTCTTTCCAGCCTTTTGAGCTTATTGTCTTTAAATCCATTGCTGCCACCGGAGCAGTGGGAGCTGGCAGTGCTGGAGCACGCAGAGCCAGGTGGAATCTGCCAGCGCAACGAAGGAGGATGACAGACCGGCTCAGCAAATGCCTGCATGTCAAAAGCCAATATCCCCTCTACACAAATCCATTAAGCTGCTTAGGAAATACTGTCAAACTAAATAGTTTCTGGGTTTGTTTTAACCCTGATTGCTTTAACACTGCCCATGGAATCTTTTGCAGTCTACTGGGGTTGTCTCAAACTAGTTGAAGAGGAAGTTTTAACCACATTGCTTTAATTTCTTTTACTTTGACTTTTTAGGCTAACATTTGCAAATGTGCTTTTGGAATCTTCATACATACACTTGGGAGATCATTTTTCCTAGGAAAATCTTTGGGGGTCAAATGAATTTTCCATGTGAGGATTCTAGTCCCTAGAACCATCCCAAGAAATAAGAACTGTCAAGCTAAAGAGACTGTACATTTAAAATATTTTTCTCACTTAAAAGGTGAACAAGTGCTACTTCCTGACCGCACCTTGCATGTTGAAGATGTTGTGCTGTGTTTGTTCTGAATTCTTTGAAATTAAATCAGGTATGGAAAGGTTTGTTTCAAGCTTCTTAAAAGTTAGTGATAAAAATGTGCTATAGAAGTCATGATGATGTCTTTACTCCAGTGAAAAAGACACTGAGTCTGGAAATACAGCAAGAAAAACAAATTTGTGAGATTTGTGGAAACCAGCCTTCAGTCACTTGTTCACATCTTTCTCTTGCACCCTGTCATAGAGGTAGCACAATGTACTTCCAAGTTCAGTATTATCTTAGTGGGTAAAATGACAGCAATACGTGTCCTTTTCTAGCTGTAAAAGCAGATACTTTGACAAAGAGAGAAACAGATTCTACACAAGGAATTACTTTTTTCTCTTTTTATCTTCCTGAATTTTGTTGTGGTGCCCTGTAAATGGCTAGACAGTTCTTCCATTTTAATCCCTAGATCCTTACAGTCCTGCTTTGTATCAAATATACATTTCTATGCTTTAGATAATATCTTATCTACTTACCCAGACTCTTCTCAGAGAAGAGAAAGGAATAATAATATTGGGGGGCAAAGTTGTCTCACACAAACACTCAAATTGACCAGATATATCTTGTTCCAGGATTTTGTATTTTCTCTTCATTAAGAATGAAAATAGACAACTAGCTGATAAGGAAACTTCTACTACAGAGGTTTAAAATTAGGTACAATAAAGTCTTATTCTGTGAATTTCAGTAGGGTTATAGGAATTAATATGCTAACATTGATCTTTCCTCGTAAATATCTAAACATCAAGGTAGGGAAAAAAACCCCGTAATTTAGATGTAAGATTTGGTGGTGACTGTAACAGAATTTGGGTTTTGCTTTTCCTCTTTTCTCCTACTGGAAGATTTCATTTTGATGAAAAGAACCTACTAGTCTCTATTTTATCTATTTTCATGGATTGTTTATTATCCATTTTCTCTTAGAAAGAATTCTTCTTTACATGATATCCTCTCTCTTTAGCATCTATGCTCTCTATTTAACATCCTTCAAACCACCTTTGTAATTTTCTATTTGTTGCCAGCCTTCATTTTTCTGGACTAAGCAAACCAGGCTCTTTTCGTAGGTGTTATTCTGGTGTTCCATAATCCCTGATTTCCCTAACATGCCTTTCTATATTCCAACAGCTTCCACTTAGTGGATCCAGTGAGCATTTATCTTCTTTTACTGTTTGTTCCTGGTAAGGACATATTATTTCATAATACAAATGGTTGCCATTATTTACTAAATTTTATTGGATTTCTCTAGCTTAATTTCTCAAATCTGTATTTTAATGGTGTTTTGCAGTCCTGCCCTATGTTTGCACTAAAGGTTAACTTTCTAATGAGTACATTTAACTAGCTTTTAAATTTTTTTTTTTTTGCCAGAGTGATTACTGCAAATATGAAATAACCAGGTCCAGAAGGCCATTCGTAATATCCTCACATTTTAATAGTTTTTGCTTTCAGCACATTACTCTTTTCCTTTTAATTAGTTTCAAATGCATTCCAAGTGCTATCAACTCTTCCATTTTCTATTGTTTTTAGCTGTCCATGCAGACTGAATTTTGTCAGTCTTATCAGGTGCAGTTATCTCACTAGTTTTACAGTTGCAGTTCACTCTATTTTTTTTTCCATATTTTTATTGCACTTCTTTCCTGCCTACATATTATGTCCCATTAGCAGGCTTGCTGTTGAAATTAACCAGCTTTCCTTTATTTTTCAGTACATTTACTTGAATATTTTAATTCTTTCTAGAGACCTTCATGGCTCTTAAGAGGATGATAGCTTGCAACATTGTTATAAGATAACCAAACTGCAAAAATGGCAAATAAAGAGAGAGAAGCAAAAAATTACTTGTGAGGCTGCCTGTTGTACAGGGTTAATGAATCAGCCACTTAAGAAACACCATTTGTATGAAATTAAACTTTTGTTAGTGTGTTTGTATTTCAACTTCTTTCAGTTATTTCTCAAAGAGCTCTGTGAGGCAGGATCATATCATGAATGTATAAACCGATTTTTTTTAATAGTCTGTATTTTTTTAATTTACTGTTTAGTTAAAGCTGTTCTTCATTCCTCTAGGAGGCCGTGCCATTATCTAATGTGCAAAAATGTCTTTTTTACTATTGATGAAAGCACCTGGTGTGCTTTTAAAGTGGTGTCAGGCTTATGAATGCAGTTTTACAAGATGATGTTGTATTTATGAATAAGCCAAATTATTACCTACAGAATTTTACTGCAGGACAATTATATTTATATGGTATAAAAATATGTATCACTGCAGCCTGGCTTCTGCTTCCAATTCTCAAAAATGAAATTGCATCAAATGTTGGAAAGAGTTAGACTTTTTTCTTTCTGCCTTCAGTCACTTTCTCCAATGAGATGGATAAGTACTCTGTAACTGGAGTCTTTTGGCTTCTTTTTCTACTGAACTAAAGCCAGATCTATGAATTAATTCAGCTTTTACTTCTTTTAAAATGGATGAAATTCCTATGAAAGTCCCTTAACATAGAATTATTTCATAAATAGCAGATTTAGAGGCAATATAAATACAATTATTTGGATGATTACATCTCTTCTTGGTAAAAGAAAAGAAAAGATTTTAATATGAATCACTATCTGCCCTTTACAGTTCTCCATCTAGAGACCATTGTTAATAGTCAATGACACTTGGAAAGACAGCAGAGTTGGATAAAAATCATAGCAATAAAATATAAAAGCTCTTTGAGTAGTCTTGTCATTCATCAGTTAAAACCAATTAGAAAAAGAGGAAAATACCTGCCAGTAATAATGCTTGACATAATCATTAATATGGTAGTCTTTGATTGACCTGACCCGTGCAAAAAGACCATTCATGAAAATCACATATGTACTTAAAATATAATGGAATGAAGGAGACTGGAAGGGAATAAATGTTCAAATTGCTTTCAAGGACTGGCGCCTTCACAATTAAAGCTTTTTGGAAGATGCACTAAACCAAAGGATATTGTGCTTATAACTCCTCCATTAACTTGTGGGCATATGGAAATACAAACAGATGAATGAAGTAGTTCTACTGAAATCACTTTGAGACTTTATGACATTTAGATAAAATTTGCTTGTGGTGTCATAACATTTATTCTGTTCTGGACCTATAATTTGATCACTCTATATTTTGTTTTTAATGGAGGGCAACTAATTATGAAAACTTAGATAAAAACAAATTCACTGCAAGGTGACTTGCCAGTCGGGATGTAATTGATTGTATACTTGTTCTGTAGTCATCACAGGCCTCTTGCTGAGCTGCTGTGATAAATTTTAGCTTACATTGTTTCCACTGCTATAAATTCATACTGAGTATTAGATTTTTATTTTGATATCACTGTTTAAGTCAGTGTTAGTCATTCAAAAAACAATAAATGTGTATTTCAAGAAGGGTGCTTAACTTCAAGCCAGCATTGGAAGTTACGTAAAAGCCCATTAGCCAAAGCCGAAAGGGCTTACTTTAAAACTTCCAATAAGCATGTATCTGATTAAAAAAAGCAAATGCAGAACCTACTCCCCCCCCCACCACCACTTAAACAATAGGTTAAACAAATAATGTTATGCTGCTGAAAATGTTAGCTGCAAGGTACTGCTTAACCATTGATATGCTCCTCAGGACAATGTTTTCAAAATCTTATTGAAAAATGTATTTCATACAAATTAAAATTTCTGTCTACACCAATGATAAGAATGTGCATGGGCCAAACCAGAAGGCACAGTCAGTAAAGGGGGCTTCAGTCTCACAGTCCTGGAATATCAGGCATGGAAGGTGTTAGATCCACCTCATGAAGTTCTTCTTTCCAATGTGCACTGCATTCTGCTGCCCTGGATATGGATTTCCTAGTCTGTGGACAGTCTTCCTGTGCTTGGACTACTGAGACAGGTTAAGCAGTTGATGTCTTAACCCTTTCCTTGGTAACCCCTTAGTTACATTTCCCCTGAAACTGCAAGGCTGTTCTTTCCATTTCAATTGCTTTGTCCAGGGCAAATGCACAGGTTAAGGGGTTGAGATGCTAGTGTTGCCTTGGAAAGGCTTTCCCACCTTTGGACAGCTTCTTTTCAAAAGCATTGCCCCCTGTTTTTCTCCATCCTGATTTCTAATTATTCTTACTTACACATCACTGAAAAAAATAGTTCTTCTCAAAGATCGTAATTATTCTTTTTACATCCTAGTAATTTGCACTCAGAAAACCCAATTGTATCTGTTTTCCTTTGCTATGTTCTTTTTTGGTCATATTCTATGACACTTTCTACTTGATTTTGTTTTCAAATGTTAAAAAATTCTATTCTTCACTTTTTTAGAATTTTTGTATTTCTGCATAAATTTCTGGTGTTTTAAAATTTATATTTAAAAAAAATTAATATATTTTTTATTAAAGAGCCACTTCATTCTGAAAATTATTTTCCAGAGTCAGAGAGCATGACAGAGAGAGGCAAAGGTTAAATGTGTAGATCACAAGAATCCTTTTTACAGAGAAGACTGAACTAATTTTCTCTTACCTTATTTCATTACAAATTCATGTCTAATTTGCTTGTTTGTTGATTCCTCTAGAATTGTGTTGTAGTTTTTTAAAATTTCTTTTTTCATTTATTACCTTTGTTTCAGGTAAGGTTATTTTTCCCTGATAATGTTATATTTTCCCCTGATAATGTTGCACGTATCTATTTGCATGTTTCCATGTTAAAATTTTCCTTTGCTTGTTCTACCCTGCACAAAATTTATATAGACCCCACCTCTCTCATGCACTTTAAGGAAACATACCAGAAAGTTCTAACTAAAAGTTAATGGTAACTGCTTTAAAACCACATGAGAAGACAGAAAGACCTCTGATTCTGTTCAAAATGTGGTGGAGATAATTAGGATCTCAAACAGGAACCCAGTCTCCAGTTGGAGGGTCATCAAAATGAGAGCCTGGTGGCTGGCCAACCTATACACAAAGGAGGGTTTCATAAGACAAAAGTAACACAAACAATTACTAATAGGAAATAAAAAAAAAAAAAGTAAATTTAAGGCATTCTTCCATTGATTTTCATTTATACAGGATTAAGTTCTGTAATTATTGTCTCTCATTTCATCTCCTTTCCTTGCAGTCAGTGTTCTTGTGACTTGGGAATCACTCAGGTGGTGCCATACTGCTGTTTCGTACGGTGTTTCCCTCACTGGCCCCATCTTATACTGTCCTAGATGAAATCACTCATGTTTTTTTGCAGAAACAGCAGGTTTTCGCTTCTCCTCAGAAGAGAGGCAATATTTTATGAAATAGTTGATCCATACAGGGCAAAAATGCTTTTTTTTTTTATAATGTCATTTTAAGCTTCACTTATCCCTGCTGCAATGAAAGGTTCATTTTACAAATACACTGGCTTTGAGAAACTGTGTAATTTGGATTTCATTAATTCTATATATATATATTTAACCTTTTGTAGAGGTTTTGGTTTGGGATTTAAAATGAATTGTGCCTAAATTGGATGATATAACTTTAATAAAGGGAAATACAGCCAAGCTACATGAGAGTGTCATTAACACATTCATGACGTCTCTGAGAACTGAAAAAGAACCCCCAAGAGACTTCAGAAGTTAGGAACAGAGCTAACTTATTTAAAAGATCTGTGTCTGTATAACTATGCTTATTTAACTATAGTCTTGAGATCTGGACTGTGTGAAAAGAGTTTTTTATTCTTGTAAGTCTAAAAATAACACCAAATATGAGTGAAAAGTTAAGTTTCTTTAAAACTTTTTCTTTAGCCATCAATAGACGTGTCTAATTCCCTTCTCTCCCTCTCCCAAGCTTTGAGCAATGAAGAAAGTTATTAACTCTTGGGCTAGCAACATTTACATGGAGTAAGGGCTGTTTTTTATCATGCTGGGATCAATTTCACCTGCAAAAGGTCTAAATGTTGGAAATGTTTGACTTAAAGCCTATATAGGAGCATAACTCCTACTATTTTAGCTGGATGAGGGGCTGTTCTAGAGACCCTGCAAGACTCTTTATCAGGGAGTGTAGGGATGTGTCGAGGGGTAGGAGTTTTAAACTGAAAGTGGGTAGATGTAGATTGGCTACTAGTAAGGGATTCTTTACTGTGAGGGTGGTAAGGCACTGGAACAGGCTGTCCAGAGAAACTGTGGATGTCCCATCCCTGGAGGTGTTCAAGGCCAGGTTAGATGGAGCTCTGAGCAACTTGGTCTAGTGGAAAGTGTCCCTGCCCACAGCAGGGTATCTGGAATTAGATTACCTTTAGGGTTCCTTCCAACTCAAACCATTCCATGGTTCTATGATTCTGTGACTCTATAACTCATGGGATAACACTCACATTCCCTTTCAAACTCAATTTTCTATAATTCTTAAGGTTTATTATTGACTGGATCTTGTCTAGAAAAATATTTCCTAAAAATTGTCAGTTGTCCTTTACTCAGCTTATTTTATATAATACCTCTGCAGTTCCATTTAAGATTTGCTTACAGATAACTCCAGACATTCCTGTTTCCTGTAACTAAATCTCTGGGTTTCAGAATGCATCTTTAAAAGTCTTTAAACTTAAATGGCTATAAGTTAAATGACTGCCTCATCTTTTTTCCTGTGGATATTAATCTCTTCCCAAAAGATGTGGTGTAAGTTAAGCATTCATGGATAAAAGTTCCCTCCATCAGTTTTAGATTGATCTAAATATTCTTACTGTGCAAAATTATTATGAAATAATTTTTATAGCCCTGCACTTCTGTATTTCAACATTTCAAAGGAGGCTTAAGCCTTTTTAGTAATTTCTAGAATAAAAGTTATTAGGAAAGGCTCATCTACTGAATATATTCTTGTTAAATGTCAGAAAACTGATCTAGAGTCTTTATGAAGTAGATAATTTTTAAAGGACAGCTTGAGAATAAAATATGGGTTTAAAATGAAAGTGTTTCCCTTGAAAAGGTGATAAGATACAAGATACTGCTTATAACTTGGTGAATGCCCTAAAATTTTAGTGAATGCTAACATCTAAATTCCATAATGGGCCAGGTTCTGTGCAGTAATAGCCCATCTATGTGCATTTTATGCTACAGACTTGGGTCACTGCTTTGGAAGAATTGAAGGGTGTCTTCAAACTCTCTCTTCTGGACAAAAGACTGTAAAAACTCTGCTGTGCTCTGTAAAACTATATAACATCCATATATACTTTTATATATGTATAATGTGTATATACTTTTAATATACTTTGGATAGTATTTTACTAGTGTGTAATGTCACAGATATTATTTAGATAACCATGCCCCTTAATGAGCTGTAAGAAATTTCATAGACTCATAGAATGGTTTGGGTTGGAAGGAGCCCTAAAAATCATGTAGTTCCAACCCCCTGCCATGGGCAGCACCACCTTCCACAGGGACACCTCCCCTAGACCAGGATGCTCAAAGCCTCATCCAGCCTGCTCTTGAACATTTCCAGGGATGGAGCATCCACAGCTTCTCTGGGCAACCTGTTCCTATGCCTCACCACCCTCACAGTGAAACATTTATTTGGAATCTCTAATGTAAACCTGCGCTCTTTAAGTTTGAATCCTTTCCCCCTTCTTCTGTCACTACACGCCCTTGTAAGAGTTCCCCCACCCTGCCCCAGTCTTTCTTGTAGGCTCCCTTCAGGTACTGGAGGGTTGCAATTAGGTCACCCTGAAGCCTTTTCTTCTCCAGTCTGAACATTCCAAATTTTCTCAGCCTTTTCTCACAGGAGAGGTGCTCCAGCCCACTGATCACTTTGGAGGCCTCCTCTGGACTGTCTCCAACAGGTCAATGTTCTTTAAGTGCTGGGGACCCCAGAGCTGGATGCAGCACTCCAGCTGGGGTCTCACCAGAACAATGTGGAGAGATGGAATTTTCTCGCTCAGCTGGTGCTGCTGATTATTTGGAAGTAGCCCAGGACATGTTTGGCTTTCTGGGCTGCAAGCTCACATGGCTGGCTGATGTCCAGCATCATCCTCTCATCCCAGTGTCTTCAATCCTTCTCAGCAGGGCTGCTCTTGATCTGTTCATCCCCCAGTCTGTATTGATACTGGAAGTTCCCCAACCCAGACAAAGCCACATGCATTGGGTCTTGTTGAACCTCATGAGATTCCCTTGGGCCAATTTCTCGAGCTTGTTCAGGTCCCTCTGGATTCCATCCTGCCCTTCAGGTGTGTCAGCTGCACTGCTCAGATTGGTGTCATCTGCAAACCTGCTGAGAGTGCACTTGATGCCTTCCTCTGTCTTCATTTCAAGAGGGATTCACCAGTTGCCTGGAGTCACACTCTCCATGTTGCTACTTAACAACATCTGCTGTGAGGTTTGTTGCTCATGAGTCCTCCCAGAGCACCTTTGGAAAACAGTGGGGCAAGAGGGTTTGCCACCTGTTAATGTCAAACATTTTCTTATTGACCTCAAGAGAATTGAATTAGTCTATAAACTTTCTGAGATCTTGATTTATTAGAGCCAGCACTGAGGATGTTTCTTATTTCTCAGTATTTCTTTACATTCAGCTTCTAATGAACATGCTGTCAGCTATCAGAATTTATTGTTTATTAACTATAGTTATTGTTTATTAACTATACTCATCACATTGGGAAACAAACCAAAAGCTCTCTTTTTACTTCATGGCTCAGTGGAGCACATTTTTCTTACATGCAATTCATATATGAAGAAATACCGCATAACAATTTACACTCATATTCTAAATGTGAAATCAGTGTCTCTACCGTCTTTGGAGAGCAATGGAGCAAATAAAAACAGTGTCTCTACCATGAATCCTAATGTACTACCAAATGTAAAATACGTTCACAATTTGAATATTTTCACCAAAAATGACAGCGTCTCCTAAACCAATCTCAATCAATGTCTGCCAGGCAGCCTGGACACAAATACAGTGGTGCTGCTCACTCTCTACCTGTTCTAGCAACATCGTGGGAATTCACTTCCCAAGTGTATAATCTAGTACCACATTAACTAGTCAGGAAATAGAGACAAAGATTGAGCCAAATCCAATCGGTAGGAAGTCTGTTATGTTTTTAACATGTTCCAGGATGATTCAGTAAGAATAGTAAAAATCATTGCTTATTTGGTAACAGATGTATTACAAGAGATTCTCATCTAATTATTGCTTGGTTTGGATTATTCTGTTTTTCTATGATTTGAGGTCTCATGACTTCAAAAGAAGTTTGTCATGTTCATGTATTTCTAAAACAAATCTTATATACATATACCAGACTTTAGTGGGAAGATTATAGAGAACTTCAGAACAGAACTACCTAAAAA
The DNA here is from genome assembly GCF_031753505.1 of Anomalospiza imberbis. Lineage (NCBI taxonomy): Eukaryota > Metazoa > Chordata > Aves > Passeriformes > Viduidae > Anomalospiza > Anomalospiza imberbis. Next base: position 52,686,794 of record NC_089681.1, on the reverse strand, counting down.
CTGGCTTCTGCATATATTTCTTGGCTTAAAATAGGAAGTTAAATATCTTTCATAATATGGAATCAGATTAAAAGACTAGTAGTTTTCCTAAACTCTCTCAGAAAAAGAAAAAGGTATGTTTTAAAGGCTAACCAAAGAAAACCTCCCTAACTGTAAATCTGCCTATTTTCCTGCTGATAGTATATTTTTCAATATTTAAATATTAATGTCCTTTGGCAAGTGCATTAGGACTCAAGTGATAAATCTAAAACATACAGTTGCTTGTCTCAAACATTAAAGTTAGCCTGATGGTCTCCTGAGAATTGGGGATTGACCATATATACATTATTCATCCAAGATGGTTACATGTCATTAAGTCCAGACTCATTTTTATTTCACTTCCTCATATGCTGCAGGCAGCAAGACTAGGTATATATTGACATTTGCAAAGTATATTGCAGATCAATATGATACACTTTAAGGTAATTGTCCCTACAGAAGGTGCTCACAAACTTGCGAGAAAAAGCTGCCTTTTATGAAGAGGTTAGTTTCAGCATTTTGCCTGCACATATACTCTGAGTTCTGCCATTTCTGTGGTAAAATATGCAACCCTATTTTCACAGCTGTCTATTTTGAAAGAAGGGATTAAACAATATTTCTTTATTTCTCTTATGCATGGTACCACCTTTGGGCTTTCTGAAATCAGATTGCCCTTCTTAGGTACAGCTAATCAGTTTGCTACTCCATCAATCTGTTGCATATTTCACCTCATGCAGCATGTTGTGATGCTAGCATTTGTTTATAAAAGAAATATATGACTTAGATCTGCTTTCAGTAAAGTAAGTAGGCGACTGGCTTTCTATCAGCATGAGGGGAGGAGGACTGGGTTGAAATTCCCACAACAGAAAATATATAACACTTCCTTTTATTTCTCCCAGGTACTCTAAACATTCCTTTTTCTTTAGAAAAATAATGCTTTTGTTTATAGGACTAGCAATGTCAAGAAAATTTCCCAGGAAAATGTACTGATTTTATTATTTATGAATTGTAGTATAAGTTCTGCTGGAAGCCTCTGTGAAAATCTGGAACCATGCATACATATTAACAGAGCCTGTTCCACAGAATTAAAAATCTAATGAGACAAAATAGATGGTGGATGTGGAGAATTGGAGGAATGAGAGATGGAGATGTTTTTGTAATGTAACCTTCCAGTTGATTAATAATGATGGGAATGGAGATAAAAAGTCCAGTCCTGCCTCTTCAAAGCAGCAGAACCCACCAAATCCTGCTGCTGGTACCTCTCAGCATTTTGACTCATTCAGTTCAAATGCCTGAATCCTATGGGCACCCTTTTTATTTCTGATTAAAAGCCATTCAAGAGAAAGGCTATCTGTATTAATGATTTCTGAAGAACAAGTTTTGCCTCTCCCTACTGGGCAGTTTACCCATGCAGCAAAAGTTCCTCTATCTGTAACACATCTCCTAAGAATCACCTGAGTGCTGAAGTGCAGAGGTTAGTGAAGAAATTATTTTAGAAGTAGTTAAAAAAAATCTAACCCGTTTATATATTTTTTCCAGTCATAACTCATGCTGTGTTGCTGGAAAGCCACAGCTGAAAACTTTATTAATTATATTTATAGGAAAAGCTTCACAATTTTGGAGCATTTTTATTTAGAAATAAGTAACTTTAACAGGGCTTTTAGAATGGATCCCCGAAGGATCCATTTCTATGTCCTCTCTTGGAAGGCAGTTTGTCCAGTCATCAAAGGGAAATGATGAATGAATAAGATTTCATAATTTTAAGAAGATTAGGTGGGACACTCATGAACACTGATAAATGTGTAGGGAATGGAATTCAATGACTGGGCAAGTAATGAGCATCTGAGATTTCTAGGTTTTATCTGGTGATATGGAATTGGACTTATGCATTACACTGTGGACCATTTTCCAGGGTATTGGAAATGTTCATTGGCCTTGAGGCCATAAACTGTGCCCAATTTTCTAAGCCTCTACCATCCATTATGTCATGGGGCTCCTATCATGTGAATAATATTCTAGTTAAATATAATATAAATCATTTTTTAAAGTCCCTGAACACCAATTTACATGACATATTGTAAAAGCTCCAAAAGAGCCTCTTTCTGAATCGTTACAGTCAATTGCAGTCTTAACTGGTCTAGTAGGGAGCTGAGAATCTGAGAATTAAACTGCTCCCAATTAGGCCGTAAAAAAGTATTTTATAAATGAGAAACACACTAGTGATTTGAAGCCAATTGAGAAACAGAGCACTACTGTTTCATATACAGGACTGAAATGGGAGGGCAAAGGGCAATTTCAAGAATACCAATTTTATATTTCATATATTTCTATGTTCAAATAAACCATTATGCTATTTAAAATCCACTATAATGATTCTATTTGAATTGGGTAAGAACATGACAACCCACTTTAGCCACAAATGTCCAAATACACTCAGTACCTGGCTTATTTCTGAGAAAGTACATCCAGACTTTGCCTTTCTCAGGGCCACCCTCTCATTTCCAGTCTTGCTAGCAACTCTCTGAACTCCAAGTACACGTGGAAGACGCCCAAATTATTTCAGTAAATTGTGCCTTCCTGAGCATTTGTTCTCAGTGCCTATTGCTCACCTGTAAACCAAAAGCCAAAGCCAGCTAAATTGGTTAGGAATGTGCTCAAATATCCAGGTTCAAAGGTCTTTGAGATAGCTAGAAGGTCTCTGAGCTCAGAGATGTGCCTTGCTTAAGAAAGGTAATGCTGAAGGCCAGGAAAAGTCTCCAGTGATGCAGCTGTTCCTCTGGCTCAGAGCTGATGACTGGGTCCATAACAGCAAACAAGGCATGAAAAAGATAGAGCTTAAGTAAACTAAGGCTATGGCCTGCAGTCTGCCCTTCACTTAGTAGCAGGAGTGCATTTTCTGTGCTCCTGAATGGATCTCCCTGCATAGTTTTATCCTGAAAAAAACCCCATTCTGTGTGCTTCAGGCGGGCTTCGTAACATGATCCAAAGATTTGTCTTCTTTTGAAAACTTCTTTTCCCATCATGCCCTGTCATCACTAATCTTTTATTTGATAGAGCCAGGAACCTGCTGACACAACATTATGTTTCATAATAGGTCTCCTATTACTCAACACTACAGATAAATGGTCTTATTCAGAAAAATAAATAAAAAAGCACAGCAAAAATGCAGAAATTATCCATCTCCATCAAAAAAGAGCATCAAAAGAGCTGCAATTTCCTCCACTATGTATTAAAAAGCATAGACATTGGAAATTGTTCCTTCTGTCTTCTACTCCCTTTTGTAGTCTGTATTATCAGTTAAATACTCATAACCTCATTCTGCCAGCAGGTAGGCACATTACCAGCCTATTTATGCTTCTGTGCAGGTTGAACTGTTTCTTCTGCCCTTGTGATGGATTTAATTTCTCTGTGTTCCAGACCAAACCTATTTGGAATGACTGCCTCTTGCAGCAGCCACAGCAAAAGGCATTATCTTGACTCTTTTTTTTTTGACTGAAGATGGTTTTTATTTCGTGTTTGTGTTTCCACAGTGCTTCAGGAGAACAAGAAGATGCTGGCTTTGACAGCCTCAGCCCTGTACTGTAGTCCTTGTCCATGGGAACTCTCACAGGCAGTGCAGCTTTGTCCAGTGGCCTGTGCTGCCAGTCTTGGGATGCTCTCAAACTGAGTTAGGAAGTCACTGAGGAAATAGGCACCCACTGGAACTAAAGGGCACATGGGGATGCTTCATTTGCTTTGATAGTGCATTTGGACAGTTTTATGACCCAGAGAATCGCACTGAGAAGTACAGTTAACAAAATGGTCAATTAAATGTGGCCACAGCAAAAGAGTGTTAGAAATGATGAGCATTAGTGTAGTACCCTTGCCCCCTGTGATTTGGAAATTGCTGACCTCCATAACCATGGCAAAAGACTAATTTTCAGCATTACAGAGATGTGTTCCTTGAGTACACACACTCTGTTCTTTGAAGCTTGATGTGGTTTGACATCAGCTATGAACAAGTACTTCTCAAATCGCTGGAATGTAAAATGAAACAATCATTGTTATCTGCTTTCAACATCTATCACTTATTTTGCATTTATTAATGGTAGTGAGCAAAGATCATAAAACCACACCACCAGAAAACACAGATGTCTATGGATAAGGACTTAAAAATATTCACATTCTTATCTAGAAAAATATTCAACTTTGCATGTTGGCGGAATTGACTGACATAATAGAATTTAAGGACTATACATTTCAATACATTTAAAATATAGTGGCTAGTTTTGATTTTTAAATTACTAAAGATTTATATACACAAAAATTTTAATCAGGTGTCTGTGTCTGATTTCTTTCACTTTTGAAAACTAGGGCTGAGAAATATCTTTCAAGCAGCAGAGATAATTATAATTTATTAAAATTCTCAAATATTATATTAATATCCTGTTTTTTTCCCATTGAGCTTGAGAAGACTGATAAGTAGAATAGAAAGTAAAAATACCAAGTCTGAATTTTCATTGAAAAAAGCAAGAGGTTCTGAGATTTGGAGTTGTGTAAAACAGAATTTCCCAAAAGGTTAATACATTTTTGGTTTACAGTATAGTAGATATTCTGACTTGGCTGTAATGATTTAAATGATTTAGATCATAAAGACAAACACTTTGATGCCACTGAGAAAGGTGCATTAGTAATACCTCTTTATAACTCTGTTGGTTCAGTAGCAGTCTCTGGATTATTGACATCTTCTTGGCAAGACCAGTGCTAATGCAATATATTACAAAAAACCCAAACCTTTTTCTGACTCGTCTGCATCAAAGGCAAGCTGAAAGAGGCACCTGTTCACAGCAAAGGAAAAATGAGGCCGTGAAGTGACCTTGAATTCATTTTTCAAGTCTTCTTCTGGAAGCAGCCACTTTATGAAGGTTTGCCTAGAAATTCTGTGTTTAAAACTGCCTCTGTGTCCCTACAGGGAAGTCCATGGAGACATTTGTCCATTAGTGTGGCTGTCTACCTTAACAGCAACATCTTTTTCCTGGATGCTAGGACTGAATTAAGGGGACAGGAGAGACCACTCCACTCTCACCCTCTTAACTCTTAGCCATGACCTACAGAGGACAACAGCCTCTTTTAGTGCAGAGCCTTTCACTAACACAGCACAAACTACAATCAGTTCTGAAGGTTTACATCAAATACTTCTAAATGTGTTTCACTTTCAGAGAATGTATAAACCAGTTTGGGGTGTGATAGTCACTTGTGAAATATGGTGGCTCTTTAGGGACTTACACATGAAATGTTCAACTTGTAACAGAACCATTCAAAATAAATATAAATGTGTTTCAGCTGAGAGAAATATTAAACTTTTTCTTGCATTAGTTCTTGTAACAAGAGAGCCCACTAAATGTGAATCAATGTTCATTCTAAAGTGGAAGTGTTAACCAAAATATGTTCTTATTCTTATGCTTGTTGACCAGAGAATTCCAAAAATGAAAGTGTCACTAATGTGTCAGGGTTCTGTACTTGGGATGTTCTTGGATGTAAAATATTTACTCATGTGATTGTCAGTCCATGGGAGCTGCCATTTAGAGAAAGATTCTTCTGCTGAATTTGTCTCTGGGTTACAGCCATGCAGTCATACCTACCCTGAGAAGGGGGACTCATGTTTCTGTCAAAGAAAAAGATGACGCAGAAACTTTTGACCCTGCTGATTTCACTGGGTTTTTTCAACCTGTTCCAAGATTTGTCCCAGAAAACGTGCAGGAAATTCTTGAGGGCATCTTTTTGTATAGATTATGATCCATAACAGTATGTGTCACTTGGAGTAGGGGGAATTTCTGGAATATTATCCCTGTAGTTTTCTCCTACTACGTTAACTGGAACTAATAAAGCTGACCTAAAATCCTCATGGTAAAATATATAAGCGGAAATACTTTAAAAGTTTATTTATTAAAACAAAAATAAGAATATTCGAAACTGTTATTGAAATAAAGTTTTGCCATGTCTTTGAAATCAGATGTTATTGTTTCCACATCAGACGTTGAATAGTTCCTTTCCTTTTGACCTTAAAATAAGAGCACACTTTAAAAAAGTGGTTTTAAATTGAGATATCTTAGAAAGACATGTATTAAATCTCATTTATTGATCCATTTCCTTAAAATCGGTTGTTTATGCGTCCAGCCGGTCGGTGGATGACAGCTGGAGACACGGAGGAGGGTCAGATAAATGTGTTTAACAGCTCTCGAGTCGTCTCTCCTGCGGGGCCCCGCGGAGCACCAGCAGAGGGTGCGAGTGCCCTGCGAGGAGCGCCCGGATCTGCCCGTGACATTGGCAGGGAGCGGCTTCTCCGTGAGACGGAGGGAGCGGAGCGACAGAGGGCCAAGGAAGTGCATCAGACACGAGGGTGGCAGCCTCAGCTCGCTGCCCGCCGCTGGTGAGGCGAGGGCGGTCAGCACACGCCCTGAGCCTGCAGGGGACGCGTCCTCAGGGAAGGGCTGCTGCTTGTGGGGTTTGTATCCAGAGACCCGCTATAAGGGGAGAGAGGCTTTTTGACCCTGCAACTTTACGGGTGACTGAGAATAGAAAAAAAAAAAGGCTCGAACTGATCCAATTTCTAGGACTTTCTCCCGCTGGAGGCAGTGCCCAGCGGGTGGGTAACCCTGCTGGAAGGACATTTTGACCCGCAGCACTAAAGAAGAGCCATCCTGCTGAGACAGCCAAAGCTAACACTGATGGGGAAAGCGTTTTCTACTCAAAGAGTCCAGCAGTTTCTCGGTTATTCCTCAGTTTTTTGTTGTTTCACGTACGAGAAACAACCAAGAGAAGCGACGGCCGAGCCGGGAGGCGCCCGGGCGCTCCTGGCCGGTTCCTGGCGCTTCGGGGAGCCGCGCTCAGCGGTACCGCGGCTCCTGCCAGGGCGAGCGTCAGACCTGCCTCCCGGCCTTGCAGGAAACGAACCCGGCAAGAAGTTTTCTATTGTCCCTATTCCTATTTTTGAAGTATTTTGGACCTTTTTTTCCTTTATTTTCTTTATTTTTTTTTCAATTGGAGCAGTTTTTCTACTTTCTAAGCACTTCATTTTCTCATGCCACCCTTCAGCTCTAATTTCTTTTACAAAATAAATATCCAAGTTCACTCTTGCTGGGTTTAACGTTGATAAAGCCAGGAACACATCAAGCTGGAAGTCTGAGGGAGAGGCAGGGATAATAAAACCATGAGCTTGGGAACAAACTCTAAGCTAGGCAATGGCTTTTGTGTGCCACGTTCTCAAACCCTGTCCTCTCTGAAAGCAGAGCCAATATTCCTTCCCGGCTTTTAATACATTCCATTTGTTCACACATTTTTGCAGATTTCACAGAGGAGTTGCTTCATCTCTAGTCTGTAGAAAGAGTTTTTCTCTATTCACTCTTCGACACCTCAGAAATTTTTTTTTTTTGGTGAAAGCTTCTGGAATTAAGTAATGTAATGTTGGAATCTATTCATAGAAATTATTTTCTATAAGAATTGCATTTGAAGCAAAAAAGATTAAAACCAATATAGGTACAGTAGTCCTCTGAAATACTGATAAATCAGTAAGTAAGAAATGTGTCTCTAATGTAATATTGTTAATCTGTGAATCTAAACCCCATACAAGTGCAAGTCCTTTATGTGGCATGCCTGGAAAGGACCAATTTTAATCCAGGCAGAAAATAAACTATTTAAGAGCTTTGATTTTGGTGGAGTGGTTAAAATGTTTCTTTAAAAACAATGGGAGAGATCTGGGAAGTGTTTGAAGATGGTTGCAGCTGACATTTTATCTGATGATAAATCCTGCCGCTTAATTTACTCAATAAATACATGGAAGGAAGGGGTTTTCCTTGTCACTACAAGGAAAGGTCAGAAAAATGAAGGAACTGTGTATTGCAGATTCAGAAATGGCTAGTATTTCCTTTTTAGCAAATGAAACAGTTCATTTCATTGTTGAAGTTTCTACATTAAACAAATATTGAATTCAATATAGACTTGATCATGGTCTCTTGAATAGCCACAAAAATAGAAATATTACAGCTATACTGTTTCAAAATTCCATCCTGATCATCAAAATGCTGTTGCATACATTCTGTGGGCATTTTTATGTGAATACTGTAAATTTCTTTTTTTGAGGGCACTTAGAAGTTCCCACAAAAAACAAATGCAATCTGAAGTCAAGGTCTGTATGTAAATGGGTGAACAATGAGTTTTCCCAGAATTCAAAGGCTTTACAAATAGCTGTAAACATAGATTTAAATATTACTGTAATCCTTTCTCCCTAATGTTGCATTTACCTCACTTTCAGTCCATATCTACCAGCACTTGCTGTTAATTTTGTTATGATACTTTGTTTGTATTTCTTTGATTGTGACTTTATTTTATTAATGGACCCCTTGTGATGCTCAGGACTTGCAAAGTGATGAGATTCTCCATATTGACAAATACAGACCTCATTATATGCTTTCCACTAAATCACTCATAATCTTATGCATCTGGAAAATATTTACTGTTTGGAGAAATGCGGGGTAAGACTACATGCATAACTGCCAAAAATGTACCATCTTGTATGTGGAAATTATAATGATGATAGTGATGATACACTTCTTTTTTCAAAGATGTTTTAGGTATATAGACCTAATTTTACTGCCCGTTATATAACAAAACAGAAAAATTATATGACATAATGACTGCTTATTCAGAACTCTCTAAAGAAATAATTAGATTCACCACAGAGGTTTTACTAAGCTGAGGTCAGTCAGACCTCTCCTACAGCCCAGACTTGGATGACTGTGTGGCTGTGCACATGCACACAAAGGTGTTAAACATGCATGAATTTTCTTCACCTTGTCATCACACCATTGACAGATGAATAAGCCTATTGGGGGTTGCACTTGAAAAAGTGAAATACCAATGCAGATGTGTAGACTGAGTAGATGTGTGGTGTGTAGTTGTATGAATATTCAATCCTTTTCTATCCTGGCTAAATGTATACATTAACATGAAACCACTCATCTGTATGTAGGTTTTTTAACACCTGTAGAAATGTGGTAAGTTCATGCAGCTGTCTAGATATCCTCTATTTCCATTTATCTGAGGATGTAACTTCCTGACACGTGCTCTTCCTCTTTGTAACTCAACTTGTCTGTTACTTTGGGGTAATTTCTCCAATTGTTTTAAGATAGGCTTCAGTTCTTTTTAACGTTTTCCAGTGTTTTTGCTTCCTTCCTTCAGGTCACTCAATGCTTTTGTCTTAATTAGTTTGTGCTCTACCAGCTCCTACTCTTATAATTTAGAGCCTTGATTTCCAATTATGCTTTTTTAAAAGCCATTGAAGCAGTGGAAACCTAAAACCAGCCATCACTTTGTGAAAAGAAAGGCATATCATAAATATTTCTAGAAATCTGTTACTTTTCTGTTAATGCATCAAAATGCACATAAAATTACATATTCCTATATTACGTACCAGGAATCCTGGTGGATTATTTTTTGAATTTTGGTGGGGATTTGTATACTGAGAGAAAATGCTCTGGCCACAGGGCATATGATTTCTTACTGATAAACTTGGAGAAAAATAACAGAAAGAATAGAGAGAGAATGGAAGAGTGACCCATGTGATTTGAATCCCTGAATTTAGAGAAGTCAGACATCTGGAAATATGGAGCTTGGGCTTAGGTACGGAAAGAAATTAAGGAATATGGAAGTGGTGATAAGAGTGGGACCAAAAAATTGATCTTGTGGTGCATCAGAAGTTCCTCGAGCACTGCAGTGGAGAAAGCATTAATGTAATCTTTAGATGCATAGGCAGGTGGATAATGCAGCATTTGGGAAGCTTTTTGACTTGCATTTGGCTTTTAGCATAGCATAACTGGCATCCTGTCTATGGTTTTGTTATCCACATTCAAAGGAAGGCTATTAGTAGCTACAGGATTTATTAAAGAATTGGAAAAGATGCTTTATAACAGCAATTTTAAGACGAGTCTGCCTATCAAGTTGTTCTTTCTCACTGAAAGAAAAAAAATATTTTAAAAGATAGATATAAAGGGAAGATTTTGGAAGGTATATGAGAAATAGAAATTTAACAATGGTCTCTTCTGGCTAGCAGGCCAAACTGCAACAGGATCCAGCAGCGGGAAAAAGGAAGCAGTCTAATTCTAACTAGAAATAAATATTATACACCTTCAGAAGAGTTAAAAACACTTGAAGTGGCCCAGACTCTGATTGGTTGTACAAGATGATGTTTTATAGTTAGTATATCACCACCATGTTCAACACTACCACTGTTTTCTACAGGGTCCCAGAGTTTTGAAGAGTGCTGGGGCATGCCCAGAATACTCTTTTGAAGCTCACTCCACTGCCCCTTGGTGGCTGCAGTTGCTTATAGTCCTTTGGAGCAGCCTGTGCTTGGCATTTTTCCCTTATTCCAACTTCATTTATACCAATGAAGCTGACAGCTTCTCAGAGGTGGCCATTCTGAGATGACAGCTTGATAAAATTATTAAGAAAGACCTGCCTCCTGTTTTAAAATTAACATGTACTCCATCTCTGCTTATTTGGATTTCATTTACTAGCTTTGTAATTTCTCCTGCTTTCTGAAAAGTAAAAATACTTTACAGAAAAAAAAAAAGATTAATTTAGAAAAGGAAGTAATCTCAGAGACATTTTCCATGTAATTCAGAACATTTTCTAAAATTTAATACTTGCTTTGAATGAAACAAGGACTTTATACTAGCTCCTCAACAGTTATTTGGCACAGAGATACGGCTCAGGAGACAGCTCATATATGTGTTACAATTGAGGGCATTAGCTTTTGGGAGTCTCAAGAGGCAGAAACAGTACAATTGAACACATGGAAATACAACTCAGAAAAAAACAAATAGAAATTGAAGAAATGCAAAATGAAAAAGTTTTCCTTCCTGATTTCCAGGGTATTATTTTTACCCTGATTGCAGGGTAAAAATAATACCCTGCAGTCTGAAGTGCATGGGTATGACTTCACTCTGTATTCAAATGGCTATAGATTATGGCCCATATTTTACTAATTTTGCACAATTAAATGGCAAAATCCACTAAGTTATGACAAAATTGTTGAAAACAGTGGCAGTATCACAGGTGCAAGGTGAAAAATGTGGGTTCTAACAAATTTCTGGACTATGTATTCAGGAATTCTTCCCAAAGCCTTCACTGAGGCATATAAGGACATAGAGCATTCATCTTTTTGTTGCAGGTTCTCAGCATTAGATGAATAGTACAGTGCTCTATGCAGCAAGAAATACTAAGGCTTCTTGCTTTTTTTTTTTGTGAGTAGTGAAATAAAACACCATCTTCAACATTTCAAATTTTGACAGACAACTGCAGAATGAGAAAATGTGTTACAATTCATTGTGAAATACTCTTATCCTATCTTTAATGAAGTATAGTAACAAAGCATGCAAAAAAGACTTCTTTATAAATACGTGATGGTATTTCTTGCAGTTAATACATATGAACATTCACTGGGGATATTCAGAATGTTGAGGATGCTTCCTTAGGAAACATCTGCTACTAACTACAACTTGAAGCAGCTCTCTAGAACAGATGGACCAGTGGTGTACAGTGATGTCTTTGTTCTCAGTGAGTAAATTTAGGCAGATGAAACAGAGTGAACACAGGGTGCAGGAAGCAGCACGTCTCAGAAAAGCATCTACTTGCTGGACAGAAAGTTGCTGTTGCCAGATATGAATCAAAGATAAGTGAAAACATGTAGAGGAGAAGTGGTCTCCAGTTTTGTACTAATATAAGTGTGAACAAAATGATTCCCATGCTGTTCTCATCGATCCCTGTCATCTGCTTTGCAGGGGATGATGCAGCATTCTGTCACTGGTTTTCTCCCCAGCATATAATCTAGTCCCATCGGTGACCAGAAATGCAGCTACATCTCCACCTTTTTGTGGAAATCTTTTGGGCACACCTCTGTGCTGCAGCCTTGCCATTGTCCATCAGTGGATTTCTCCACCATTCCCACTGGCTGTTTGGCTGTCAGTCTGAGATCAGCGTGACTAAATAGGGCTCTCCATCCAAGCTTAGATATATCTAATACACTCCTAGGGCTCTTTGTGTTGTGGTAATGGGCACAGTTTCATCCCCTCAGGTTTTTCCTGTGGGACTGTGCAGCATTCTTACTCATTTTTGGTGTTGCAGCCCTAGGCAGGTCTTAAACTTTATGTTAACTTGAGCATGCCATCAGTCTGGGCCATCTCATAGCTTATGGGGAGATGCAGGGAGGGGTCTTACTTAGAGGCCTCAGTAGAAGGGAGCATTTTAGCTTGTTATTACTACCCCTTGCACTTAGCTACTGTCTTCCCCAAGAGCATAAAAAATTGGCTGCAAACTTGTTCGATTTGCTTTTTATAAAAATGTATGTAATTTTGGAAGAGTTTTGAAAGGTGTTGCAGGTTGAAAAGTTGTTGATTGAACTGCTGTAATGGGGGTTCAAAAGACAAACAGATTGTTTTCAGGCAGTGATGAGTGAAAAATTTAGATCTGAGCTTACAGCTATTACAGACCTTTATTATATTAATGTGCTGAGCAAGCATCAGAGAGAAGAGCTTCTCCAGGAGAGAAGAGGCCTCTGTATTTAAGTGCATAGTCCACCCCAAGCACGTGTTGAGTGCATCTAAGATTTCCACTTTCAAAAGGCCAGTTGCTGTTGCTTGCTTTTATTTTTCTGAAAAAAACACAACATTGTATATTTCTCAGTCAGCTTACTTCATCACTTGGATCTCAAAATCCTTTCAGGGTTTATTGTCTACTCTGTTCTCCTTGGTCTTTTCTTTCCTGCTGTCTAATCCATGGGATCTCCTGTGGCATGCTTTTTTTCTAGTGTTTTTGGCAAACAAAAAGGACAGGTGTCTTTCTTATTCTTTTGTAGGAGACACTTTTGTGCCTCTGTATTAAATTGCCTTTGATTTAAGAAGCAAGGGAAAACTTTACTAGAAAGTATATTTTTTCTTTGGTGGTGTTCTGCAGTGATATAGATGTAGGTTCTGTGAAAAACTTTACTTAGTTTTTTTCCCCTTACAATATGCATTCTGTTTCTTACAAAAAAGGATTTGGGGAGAATTTTTATACTTCTGTTTTCATTACCATTGACCACACAAGCAAATTGTCTCACTCCAAAATATTCACTAAGCATTTTGGGAAAAGGTAATGCAGTAACGAATGAAGATCTTGAGTTTTTAGCTTTTCAATTGTTCATTCAACAGCTTAGCACCAACTTGAGGTTGCAAATTTAGCTACTGTCTTCTCTAATGATTCTGTTGCTGGTTAGTGAGAATAATAATAATAATAATAAAGAATCTGGATGCATTTTCACAGAATATAGAGATGAAATTGATGCTATGGTTGTACTGAAGATCTACCAAAGAGGTAGGTTATCCTATAACTTCCTCTGTTGGGCATTTTTTTGTGTTATAAAAACATATTTATGGGTAAAACCAAAGCACACTCAGTAACATTTAAGGTGGGATTCAGTAATATTTTACTGTACATGTCTATTACTGAGACTGTCTTCTTGATTTCCAAGGTGAACTGGAAGAAGCTGTCTTAATTTAAGTCACTATTAAAATATCTACTTCAAGTCAAGATATTATGCCTAGAAGTACCCATCTTTTGACATGCCTACTTTTAATCTTACTGATTGTCTGACATTCTCAAGAGCAGAAAAGATATTTTGTGAGATTACTACATTTCTAACTTTTGGGAAACTTTTTTTTCATTACATTCAATTTGTGAAGAGGAACAATTTCTTTGCTATGTGCTGTGGTGGGTCGACCATGGCTGGATGCTCCTCCCTGCCACCAAAGCTGCTCTATCACTTCTCATCTGGACAGGAGAGACTAAATATAAGAAAGGCTCATGGGTTGACATAAGGACGGGAAGAGATCCACTCAGCAGCTACTTTCACAGGCAAGCCAGAACTTATTTGGGAAAATTAATTAATTTAATTTATTAAGAATCAAATTAGGGTAGGGTAATAAGAAATAGGGTCGGGTAGTGAGAAATAAAACTATTGATGAACCTTGATAATTTCCTGGGTAGGGGCCTCCACTATGTTTCCTGCATCAGGTCTCTCTTCAACCATTGTTCACAAAAGTCCTGCAGATAATGATGTTCTGTTCTCACACTGAAATGTCATAAATATTTAAAGAAAAATTTAAATGTCATTTTGTGATGCTATTCTTTGTTGGTGACAAGAAACTTACAACTTATGTTTAATCAATTTTTGGAATTCCTAGGTTCCAGGTGCTCTGTGAAACTCATTTTCCAGTAGTTGTTCCAAGTATTGCATTGCTAAAGTCATTGTGTGTTGCAGTTTCCTATACAGTCATCCTATATTTTTAACTTAATATTTTCTCTTGTTATTTTTATGCATATTATCAGATTACCTGAGAAATAATGCACATCCCAATAGTAGTCCCAGAATCACATGAAGCCATAAAAATTGCTGTCTCAGTGATTCCATTAGGCACAGCAGCCATTAAGGAATGAAGACTCATTATGCCAAAATTTATTTAAATGAAAATAATTGCTACTGATAATAAAAAAGCATCTCCTGTAAGCAACTTTGTTCACCAGCCATGTTCCCTTCTTCGCACAGTAAAATGGAATGGATCAGAGCACTTGATCTTTAATAATGCTGAGCTAGATGGAGCTACCCTTATGCTGTTCAATGAGATGGGAAATATGTTCAGTATTTTGTTACTGTTATCACCTCTTTTAATCCATTATATCGCATTCCTCGATTAGGTCATGTTGGCATTTTTAGCTCCCACTGTTTTATTGTAAGAGGTATGGGAATAGTGCTATGGATTGATGATCTTGCATTTTAGAAGGCTCTTTATTGCTATCAAAACAAGAAACAGCTTAGAGTGTAAACTTCAAGTGTGGCAGAAAGAGGAAAGCTTAAATCTGAGGTTGGTTACCAATCCCACATATCCACCAATAATTTGCTGCTAAATTAGCTGTTACTATCAAGGTACTTTTCTGATTAGGCTTTTAACTTGTGGGGGTTTCCTCCAGTCTTAGGATGGCAGGTGACTTCTGCACGATTTCTGGAAAGCAGCTGTGAGTCTTTGGCTGTGCTGTGTCTTCCTAACCTCAGGATATTTCTTAGACTAAGGAAATTTACCATGGTAGTCACAGACCTTAGGTTAGATCATGACTAAATTCAGGCTTCTTCCTAGGGTACATAAAGTGCAATGTAGTAACCTTTCGGGATCTTAGAACCAGTGCTTCTACCTAGACTGTGTATTGCATATTGAAAAATTGGAAAATACCCAGCTGCACCTCTTTAATGCATATTTATCTGTATTTTATGTTCCTGCTGTGCTACTTAACTCACAGAGTTTACATTTGCATATGTAGTTCTCAGCTTCCAATTTCATCAGATCCTAATAGAGCCAGAACTCTAGGCAGTGATTAATAGCATTAATAAGTAAAACCAGGGGTCTTTGGGTAAGATGTAAAGACTCTCAAAATAGACCTTAGATATTCCAAGGGCATGGTCAGCTAAACATGATTTTTAGATTTTACATGCATGATATTCAAAGCTAAGGCAAAGGAAATTGTCTACTAAAAATAACTCCATGGTTAATATTGCAGCTGTATTAATGCTGCGCTGCCTGACCAAACCTGATGTACTATTTAAAAAAAAATTCCCTATGACTATTTTTATTATTATTTTGTAGGCAGGAATAGGAAAAAAAGAAATATATTCAGTGAAGTAGGACTTAATATGGGGTATCTTTTCTTGTTAGTTTTATTAGATGTTATATGTGTTATTGAAAAAACTCAAGGGGTCACCTGAAGTGGAATTTTCTGTTCCTTAATATCCTGCTGCAGGGTCCCTGGGCTCTGGCAGGAAAAGGCTTGTCACAGAAGAGACACATTCATTAGAATTTCATATTTTATTGTCCTGAAGGATCTAAAGACTTTTCCCTTAAAGCAAGATCCCTTTATCCCTTCATTGTTCCGGGGCCCGGTGCTGTTTAACGTCTAACAACACTGACAGTGGGACTGGGAGCACCCTCAGCAGGATTGCGCAGGACACCAAGGGAGTGATGCAATGGATTCACAGGAGGGAAGGGATGCCATCCACTGGGGCCTTAACAGGAGTGAAAGGTGGCTCCATGGCAATCTCATGAGGGTCAGCAAGGCCAAGTGCAAGGTCCTACACATGGGTCAGAGCAATCCACAATATCAGTGCAGACAGGGGAATAAATGGATTGACTGCAGCCTTGTCGAGGAGGGCTTGGAGATACTGGTGAATGATAAATTGAGCATGCACTGGCACTGCGTACTTGTGGCCCAGAAACCCATCTATGCCCTGGGCGGCATCCAAAGTAGCATGGCCAGCAGGGCAAGGGAGGTGATTCTTTCTGTGTGGTAGGTTGTATGGCAGAGAAGTTCTTTTTCTTGAGTCTTGCTGCCAGTCTCTTGTGTATGAGACCCCTGAACTTAAATTCACATTGCACATGTTTCTTTATAAAACTTCTCTACAATTAAAAATAATGTTGATTTACAATTAGCAACTTTACTGCTCTCATGTAGCTTGAATTCCCATTCTCCATTTAAAAAAGTCAATTAAGCTGTCATTTACCACTTCTCAGACAAGATGGCATCAGTTCAATTTTTTCAGATCTGGGGAATATGCAATAGCTGTAATTGCTGGCTGCAAGTGTTTACATCAGCCAAAGAGCTATTAGCCTCCTTGAATTGCTGGTGGCAACTCAGTTTCCCTGTTGCAGACAATTAATACAGTCTGTTGTCACCCCACAGCAGTCTGTGACCCACTTTGAACTTTTTCATGGGCCATTAGGGGCTGTGTTTGTGAAACACAGAGATTGACAGGAGTGAAAATATAATTAGGGAAGAAAAAAAGAATATGTGTGTTCATGGAAGGAAAGAGGTATCCCAAACTTCTGCAACCCTTGTCTCATTTTCACTAGCTAGAATTAGGACAGTCCAAATAAAAGCTTTAAAATTTCCTCCCTTGGTGTGAATGGAGGACCCAGGACCATGTGTGATGTATCAGAAATTCTCTTAGCTCTTATGCTAACTTCACCAGTGATCATATTTGAATGAAATTCTTTTGTGAAATATATTGCTTCTCTTTTTGGTTTTTTTTTTCTTTCCACTTTTCTTTTTTATTCCTTTTTTTTCCTCTAGTTGTCTGGACTAGAACAATTTGCAAATCCTGAAGTAATTCCATAATGATAGGGTAGCCAGTGCTGACAGGATGATGCAGGAGTAAGTTTTGGTCCCACCAACATATGTTTGACTTGTGCAAATATACTGGAGAAGGGAGGGGGAAATCAAACTGGCTTTACTGTTGTTTTCTTCAGCTGCTGTCTGTCACTATGCTGTCCTCTGTAACACCTCAGCATCATCAACTTGCTAAATGCCACCTTTATTTCCCAGACTCTGAAGTGATTTTGTTCAGACTATATGGATGACATTTTTATCTGCAGTAGGGCACAAACTTATTTTTTTTTTCATTCGTGCTCCATTTATTCTAAGAACTAGCAATGTACCGTGATATTTCTTGCTCTTTGATGTTCGTTTGGGGGTAATGGAGGTAATGGGAATATATTGTGGTGTTTTTTAATGGCAATTTCATGACAATGCTCTAATTCACAGTTCTTTTTGAATTAGCTTTACTTTTATGGGACCTGTTTAAAAGTAATAGATATAAATGTAAACCAATATCCATATTCTTCTGTATCTTATCCTGTCAGAGACAGGAATAAATCTCTGCTCCTTAGTTCAAACCTTTGATAATAATACAACATAGACATAAAAGTGGCTTGATCTCTTACTGCTTTCCTGTCTCTGTCTAGCTTTCCATCTGGAAAAATACTGAATAATTTTCAAAACAGTTGAAAGTCTCCCTTGATTCCCTTCAACAGGTGAGAGAACTTACAGATGAACTTGTCAGACTGAAGTGTCCTGGTGCTGCTATCAAAAAAATTCATATGATGCAGCAAAGTGCCAAAGTATTTTGGCTACACATGGGAAGAAGCTTTTGTATTTTTCTTGTTAAGGGATTATTGGCCCAGGTTTGAGAACCGGGAAGGGAGAATTTCTGTATTCTGGATAAATGTCAAAATAGAAGCAGATCTCTATACAACATACTGTAGATTCCTGGTTACTGCTGCTGGCTTCTACTGAAGCTCATTTTATTTCACTATGACCTAGAAATTATTCCAACAATAATCTAATGCCTCCTCCCTGCTCCGCATGTGCACTCTGGAACTCAAAGGAAACTGTTTGCTTTCTGTGACAGCAGACCATATTCCATGCATAGACTTTTAGCTAATGATCCTAGATTCTGTTTGCGAAAAATATCCAGTGCAAATTACTTTAAAAATGGACATTTATATTCAGTTAAGAAATTCTGCTGAACGTTTATGCATTGGATTTGCTGTATTGTGACTTAGTAGCAGGAATACACTCAAACTTCAGAGGAAAAACTCATGATATACCTAGAGCTGCATATTAATATTAATATTAATATTAATATTAATCAAAGTCTCCATCCTGGTGTAGAATCATCGAGTCAGGGAATGTCTGGAGCTGGAAGGGACCCACAAGGATCAGGGTCCAACTTCTGGGTCTACTGTGTTCTTGTATCAGCTTACATGGACTTGCTTTGTGAATCAAGATACAAAGTGTCTCCCACTATGATGTGGTGTTTAAATGTTGGGCAATTATAAAGGTCTTGAAAATATGATCTGGGGATGGAAATGGGTCTCAAGAAAATCAGTAACTCCCTGGTAGTCAAGTATTGCTCACTGAGAGTGCTCTTAAGAGCTAGGAGGTAACAAGAGAAAAAATGCAGCAGTGAAACCAGAAAATGTAGCTGAGCAGTAGGAAAAGGCACCTGGTGCAGCTTGGGAAAGCAGCATCTTCATGCATCAGGCAGCATGTGGATAAGTGGATGAAGTGTCCAGCAGCTGAAACACATTACGGAGAAACAAGACTTCAAAGGATGTGGGAAATGATTCTCCCTGGAGGAGTGGGCTGCCTACTCTGTCTGGCTGTTTGTAGGATCCCGGGGCTCCTTCTGTCTGCCTGTGCACCCCAGGAACCCCAACTCTTTGAGGTCCCTTTTGACCTGCCAGCTGATTGTTTGGGGCTGTGTACAATAGCATTACGGTGCTTCTGCACTTGTGTTTTTTTCCACAGATTCTGCTCTGAAATAGTCTAACCCCTCAATAAACTTCCTTTATTGCTGTATTTTTAAACTTCCTTTTCCTAGTTACTCTTAACCATGATTTGGGTCCACACAAGGGAAATAGTATGTGTATAGTGCTATTCAAAACACTACATGTACTGTATGCTTTCTTCTTTTGTTTTAATAAACTCCAAGAGTTGTCTTTGCCACTATGACAGGGACTTTTAAGTGATTGATTCTAACTCATCTATGGCACAGGCTCTACAAGCTTTATCCTGAACACTGATTTGTTTAAGAGTCTGGAAAAGATCAGCACTGAAAAGAAAGACAATATGACTAAACATATTTGCACAAACATTATCAATTTTCAGTAGGGATGCTACAGCTGTGAAACATAATTTCTCATTTTTTTAGTTGATTTTGTGTGTGTGTGTTTTGTTGTACTTATGTCACCACCCAGCAGTATCTAATTAAAACCAGTGCTCACACAGGAAAAGTATCTCTGATTTCCCTAAAAGGAATTCTGTGTTCTGAGACACCAGACAGTTTTGGAACCACAATTTTTTAATGCAAAATGAGATTTGTAAATAAGTAATTTGTATAAATGAGACAAAACCTTCCAGTTTGAGTAATTAATTTCATAGGAAAGTATTTTAAAATATTTTTTAAAAAATAATATATAGTTCTAAAACTTTCATAAGCGTGAAAACAGTTTAGATGGCTACAATGCAAATTATTAAGATTAATATCTGACTACTTCAGTGGCTGTGAACAGCGGGCATTTTTCCAGGTGGACAATATAGCAGATTTGGCATGTCTCTAATAAAAGGAAGTCATGAATAAATCTGAATAGCGGTTGTGGTAGAAATCTAAAGAGCAGGAAGGATAACTTTATTAATAGTTTGGGTTCACAGTTTAAAAACTTTGTTGGACAAAGGATTTGCTTTCCAGTAATGTCCTATGCACTAACAGTGACCATCTCTGTTCATATTTAAGGAAAAAAATCCAGGAGGAAATTAAAAATTATAGAACATCTTTTTGCCAGATTCTATTATTTCATTAGAAACAAAGAATTTACCTCCCCATTGCTCCCGTCTGGATAAAATTTGGATCAGACAGATGAGTAATTCCCATTTGTAGCAGTCTTGGTGTTGTGATTATAAAAGCACAACCAAATGCCCCACCGTTCAAGATAAGACCAAAAAAAAAAAAAATTAGATCTACTTGTTCAATAATGGATCAGTTCAAATGGGATTCTATTGTTCCACTCATGTTGAAAAACCTTCATGCAAGTGATAACACTACACACACCTTGGGTTTAACTTACAGAGTTAGTTTCTTGGCTGCTAATCAAAGGCATATGTATGTAATGAAGATTATTTTTTTGCTTTAGGAAGCTGGCATGACATTTGTGCCATATACAATATACTTTGTACCAAATTGTTTTGAATTTCTATCAACCATTCCCATACTACATGGTTTGTTGCCAGAGAGCTTAAGCAATGTGGTAAAACAATCATGTTCAATACCTAGGTACCAAAACTGGAGAAGTGCAGTCCAAATTTCTTATGTTCAAGTATGGAAAAAGTGTGTGGCATTGTATACTCGGGTGTCTTCTAGCAAGATCGTGGTTTGGCTTCTACTTTCTCCTATGGCTGGCTCAGCCTTCTGATTTTAAGATTGTGTTTAAAAATAGTTTTTACTATATTTTAATTAGGTTGGTTAAAGATGTTTTTACTTTGTGCTTCAACTTTTAGGTGGGCTTTTTTTATAATAGTTTTACATTTGAGTTTCTCAGTATTTATTTTAGCTTGCGTACTGTTAAGAATGTTGGTTTCCAAAAGCCAGGCCAAGTTTCCACAAGTGTTCGATAGTTTCATGTGACACAATTTTTGGGTGACCTATCTGACATACTTTGTTCTCAGAAGCATTTAGGACCCTTAGCTGCTCTTGAAACCAAGTATTAAAGAAATGTGTTAGACCCAAGATGTTAGCTCCCTTTGGATGTCAGAGGGGTTCCTTTAATTTGTTGCTCAATGGTAATCTACTCCAAATCCTGTTCTTTGACTGTGTTACAATGATTCCGAGATCCTGATAATACAGGACTACTTATGAAGCTCTCAAAGATTCAGTTTTATTGCAACAGATCATCTCAGCAAATACAGAAGACTCCTTGTTTGATTTGCTCCTCATCTTTTTATTTTTCCTTTCATGTGTGCTCATACTCCCACCTCCCTGCATATCTACTAGAGATCAGTAGACACTGAACTATTAACTGTTACTTAGATTATGGAACAGACACTTACTTTTAAAATTCATTGCCAGCAGAAGTAAGGAATGTGCCAACACTGGGGACTTTTAAATCTAAATTTAGGAGCTACTTATTTCATTCACCATTTTTAAAATATTTGTTTTGGGTCTAGCCTGTGGCTTGGCAGTTGCATGTGGCATGCTTCAGTGTGAGGAAATCGAATCTCAGAAAGACTAAAATTTACTGGATCCACAGAATTCAGTTTGAGAGCTGAACTTGGGTTCTAATTTAGGATCCCCATCTTGCTCCTTTCTTGGATTGCAGAGAGCTCATACAGTCCTGAGGTCTGGGGACCCTGGAGAAGCCCTGGAGAAGCCCTGGAGAGTGGCTTCACTTAGGGAAGCCACCTTTCTCCCCTGAAGCAAGAAATGCATTTCCAGAATGTGTTAATCCTCACCTGTGGTCAGTTTTCTTGACAGCACATTGAACATGCTTTTGAATTTTCTATTGGGTAACTTGGACTGAATATGCAAAAGAAAGGGGAGGGAGAAGAAAGGTGGAAAACTGCCTTCTGGGTCATTCTGAAACAACCAAACCTTCCTACAGGAACCAACCCACCTTCTTTCTTGTGAGCAGCTGCTGTATTAGGAACAGTGCTGTGTAAAATGGACACTCTAAGATTAAACACAAAGGCTATTTTCATAAGCTATTAGAGGACACACTACAATGATCACAAAATGACAAAATATTTAATAGATGGTTTTGAGCACAGTATAACAGCAGTACTAAACCTATCTCTTTATATATACTTAATGTTACAAATAGTGATATGTCTGACATTAAAAATTCTTTAACACGCAACATGCAATATATCTTAATTAACATTTCTCTTAAGTATTGAAATTTTATTACAATTCTGACTGACATACATCCTGTTCTTCTGCTACTTACTTTCCTTTTGATCTTCTTCTCTCCCCTAAACTGTTGGAAGTCAGTTCAATTATATTGGGTTTAATGCCCTTCATGAGGTTTTGCTGAGCAGTTGGAGTAAGGTGGTGTTATGGCTCTTTGAATCAGTCATATCAGTGAAATTGGGTGGGTAGGACATTGGTGTCCATCTGTCCTGACAGAAGCTGAAATAGCCCAGGAAAGAGAAGCAATTTACAGAGTTCATAATGATGTAATGTTTTTTATATTTCGTACAATGTACAATGCACAGTTTTGTACAATGCTATTGTAATGTTTAGCACATGTTCTGTGATCGCCCGCATTCACATCAGAGTGTATCACTGGCTAGGAAGGAAGCACATGCTTGTTTTCATTAGGCTTTGAAATGGTTTATTCCCAGGGTGCTGTCAGGTTCTAATACAATGAAAAAGTAGTAGTCAGCTCTCCTGGGACACACTGACTCTTAGGTGAAAACAGGACATCTGGAAGGGGAACATCTGAACAAGGAGCAGGTGCTGTTTAGCTGATGCAGCAGGATTTTGCTCGTCAATAGAGGCCTTGACACACTTCCGTCCTGGGCTGCCGGGTTATGGCCTTGCTGCCGGATGCCACCAGATAACGTCACTCTTGGCTCTAGTTGAAGATAAGGGTAAGAAGTCTGTCTGACAAAACCCATGAGGAGCTGGTGCGTGAGGGAGGGGAAGACATGACCAACCAGGTCATTAACAACAGTACTAAAGAAATCCAGCCCAAAGCAAAAACCTTCATCAGGGAAAGCATGATTATCACTTTCTTAAATTCATGGTCTGTGAATCTATAGTATGGAATTAATTGCTTGATATTTTTCACCAAGGACATTTTCAGGTACTCCTGGAATTATTTTTTTTAAAAACCCACTCTTTAATAGCTGTGGTTTTCTAAAGAGAGTAATATTGAAAATTGAATTGACAGGTCTTGATTCTCTTCCTGAAGTCATCACCCATGTTCTAGAGGGAATTTCTACAGTTTGGCTAAACATTAAACATTAAATATTTAATACAGAAGAGAAGCAATTCAGAAATACTTGGAAATAGTCTTGTACCTTATAGCAATTATGATGTCCCTGAGCTACCCTTAAACAAAGAGCTTTGTTCTTTTAAAGCAATTACCAGAAATTTTTAAAAAAACAAAACCAAGAGAAAAAAAAACAATGCAACACAAGAGAAAACCTAATGCCAGCAAAATTTAAAAGGGCACACTTTTCTCCAGCAGGTTTCTGGTTTAAGCACTATATGAGTATCTGGTTATCTTACATGTAAGAGACATTACAAAAGGAATGGCAAGTTTTGAAGCAGTTTTCTTGAACTTTTAAAAAATATTTTTTCTCTCACATATGAAGTATCAGTAAAAATAAAGCTATACATGAGCATAATTTGTTTGCTCTTAAATAGAAGACATTTAGGGGATTTTGTTTTGTAAATACACCTAAGGTGAAATTACTGACAGATTTTGGTGCTGCAGAAAAAGAGTGTGACAATGGAGAGAAACAAAGGGAGAGATTAAATAGGTAAAGCTAAGTGGTCATTAAAACTGTTGTCTGAATAGCCATCGCATGAGGTTTTTCATTTGGTCAGGAAAGACAGCTCAAGAAGGGATCTGGGAGTCAAGTGCAGTTAAATCTCTACTTGAATTGTGGATGTAAATATTTGCAAGAGCAAGACCTTAATGGTGTCTGTATAAAACATATAGGGTTTTTTTTGCTTATATTACACATCTGATCACTGAAGTTCCAACAGGAAATTAAAATTATTCCACTTGACTTGTTTTTTGATTCAGATATATACATGTATACATTTATCCAAACCTTACAGTTTCTGAAATTATATTTTATTAATATTCATCCAAAATGATGTGCTATTGGGAAGCAAAAAGATAAACTCTAATTTTTCCAGGGGTGGGTCTGTTATTATTCGGGTTTACTAAATAGAATTATTCAGTCTGTTTCCATGGTATAAAAGTTACCTGTTTTTGATTGTTTTGGTTCAGGATTGTCTGTGTAATCAAGTGAAGTTAATTATGTAGAAACATTAAATTTTGCAGTGTTGACAGTAAAATTCTGAATTCCTGCCTCACATGCGAATATTATCACCATATTATTATAATTTCCTCATGTTTTCTAACCTGCTTAACATTCTTTTTCATATATTTGAACATGAGGTAGATACCAATTATACAACTATACAATTAATGTTAGATATCAGGCATGCTGATAAAGGGTATGCAGAATCATATAAAGAATAGAAGAAAGAAAGAAAGAAAGAAATACAGACAGGAGTGAGTAAAAGCCATTATAAAACAAAGTGCAACCAATTAACTGAAGGGGAAACTTATCTTCTCCTTCGCCATTATAATCCCTTGGTCTGGATTATTCACAATGGCTCAGTGGATGAAATCTAAACTGATTTTGCTTCTTTGAGTTCAGGGAAGAAAATTTGACTAAATCAGTGACCTTTACCTACAGCATAGACACAACTACTTACTGGGGATTTAGTAAAGGGAAACTGTATTGATTATGACATTTACAGACAGACCTCTCTGTAAGATTTTAATACTGCCAGTCTACCTCTAATTAGCTACCAAAGTATGATCTGCTTAAAACTGCTTCTGTGAGGACAGCAGGGTTATTATTGAGCAGACTGCCCTGCATCAGAACCAAGGGCTCATTTTATCATTGCAAAATAAGCTGAAGATGGATAGAACTTCAAAAATAAGAGGTATTTCTGAGCTCCCTCTTTAGAGGAGCCCTATGAAATATTACACTATTCATGCTTCAAAAAGTGTGGTAGCTTTATTGGAAAAGCTGAGCTGCAGCACAATTGCTCTTGCTCTATATAAATGTGGGACTACACAAGTTGTGTTTGAAACCAAAAGGGAGACAGCCGACCCAAATTAAGAACTTAGCAGCAACTCAAGAGTTTTCCAAAAAGCATTTCAGAGATGTTCACAGAGAACTTTTCCCAGAAATGCTGGCTTATATATCACTGCTGTGAAGGACCAATAGTAACTTCCAATAGCATGTTGCTGGCACAACTTTAATATATTCTGATTTTGTAATGATATCCACAGTACATTACATCTTCCTTTTGAAAATCCATTATGCTCACTGGAACAGAGAGTCAGGACAAGTAAAGAATAAGATGCTAGTGATTTTCCTTTATATGTATAAGTTTACTTTGAAACAAAGCTTGAAAACTTTCACCGCTTTCTTACAATAAAAATGAGAACATTTTTTACTTTAAACTTGCTGGAAAAAATGGGGGAGAGCAAGTGCTCTCATCAGTATCAAAACCTGGAGTGTCCACATTTGCAATATAGCTCAGTGCTCATGGCAAGAAAAGTGGTACCAAGGCAATGACCCATCAAAGCCATAGTTAAGTTTCTCAGGTAGAAGATAATGGATTTCCTTGTTCCCCACTTTGTCCCTCAAGAGAGAAGGTTATTGGTGAGAGAGAAGTTGGGAGGGGACACAGCTGGGACAGCTGATCCAAACTGACTGAGAGGTTATTTCATGCTAACACCACCCTCAGCAACAAAAACTCAGGGCTTTGGGGGAAGTAGCCATTGCTTTGGGGCTAGCTAAGCGTTTGTCTGCTTGTGGGAGGTGATGAGTGCCTTTGCATTTGTTTTCTCTTCCTTCTATCTTTCATTCACTTGTTGAACTGTCTTTATCTTGTCCCATTAGTTTCTTTGCATCTGCTATTGCTTTTGTCTAGATGAGTGACTGAAGTATTGCCTAAAAAGCAGGAGGAGTCTTCCTGGAGCCAGTAGTAGCTCTTATATTTTCTGTCATTATGTAAAGGATGAAATTTGTCCGGAGCATCATATACCCTGAACTGTCAGTTGCTGAAGTGAATAAGACCTTCCAGGTGGCTGGCTGGTTAGGCTATATATCTTCCTTTCAGAAATGAGTTTTAGTATACAGTCTCCCTTCTGCCTTGATAGATATCTCCTCAAGCTAGTTCAACTGTACTCAAGACACATACCGTTTACACAGGCTCTGGAAACATCTTTGCAACTGTAATATCAGGGCAGTTTCTCAGCATGGATTACTGCATGCCCATCATGTTTTAGTGGTCTCACTTCCCCACAGGCCAGAAGCAGGTGCAGCACAGTGCTTTGTTTTGATGCTTGTAAAATGCCAGCATATGTCAGCTCAATGCCCAGCTCTGTACGTGCTTCACATCCTGTTTGCAGAAGACAATCACTGTATTAAAAGCCTACCTCGAATCAGCTGGGGAAGGCAAGGTTATACAAATTACTATAAAAATCATGCGCAATGTGCTAGGAAACTGTTCTGCTGGCTTATTTTCTAATCAAAGCAAATTAAATCTAATTTTTTAATGTCAATTTTCTGGGCATGACAATTTGGTTAGTATTTTATGGTTAAATTCTTAGAATTAGATTTGATTTCTTTATGACTTTAACATTACATTGAATCACAGTTCTGCCATTTTTTTGACCATTGAACTTGGGGCTTCTGGTTCTGTTCTACTGCAAACTGCAGAGACAAACCTCATTACACCACTGTTTTTCAATAAAACATATTTTTAACAGAGTCATTAAAAAAGCTACTTTTATGGAAAAAGCCATCAAACAGTTTATATGTTGTAAAGAACCAGAAGTATTACATGTTGTCTGCATGTTCCATATGTAACTATCTGGCTCTTCAAAAGAAAATACACCGGCACCAAAGTTTTTATGTTCAAATTACTATGTCTTGTGAATACTAGAAATAATATGTTTTCTAATAACCTTTTCACTATCACATTTTGACCCAGCCATGGTGAGCTCTGATACTTTCACTGTATCTTAAAATCAGACAAAACCCCTTATTTAAATTGTATTTTGTCACCAGGTCCTGATTCTGGAAACTACATTAACTTCTATTATGCTCCATGCCTCTCATTAGACAGCTTATCCTTTATCTATTAGTCATAGGCTTTTTGTAGATTATTTTACCAATACAAGAGTTTTCCAGATACTCTGTAACAGCCTTTTTTCTGGCATTAAGAACATAATCCTTGAAAAAATTGCTCTGCTATGGAACTGAATGAATGGATTTTGTATGGAAAGAAGAACAAATGCCTTAAAAAAATAATAATTTGTTGTCCAATGTTAGAGGGATTCTGGAAGGCTAAGTATTATTTTAGGTTTGAAAAGTGCAAATTTAATTCAACTTGCCAGCAGAGTGTGTAGGATGTCCAAGTTCTTAATTCACCCCTGGATATGATATGTAACAGTAGGAAAATTACAACCTCCAGACCAGAAGTGAGCTTGGGTTTGAGCTTCAAATTCAAATTTGCCAGTTTTCAGCGTGACTTTGGATAGAAAGCTATGTCCTGACTGACGCAACATCAGCTATGCCTCTTGTTATCACACCCTGCTGCTTCCAGTCAAGACTAACCCTGATCCATCCATCCAACAATCCCTGCTGTAACCAGCTAGAAAAAAAATATCCTTTTGTGCTTTCTCTTTGCACACTTATCGTATCAAATTTTCAGTCCTGTCCTGAAACAAATTTTATCCTGTTGAATGTCGTTCAGTGAGATTTTCTTTTCCATGTACGTGTGAAGGTTATCAGACAATGAAATGCTTTGCCTTTTTCCATGTGATATCCAGGAATGGTCAATCAGTGTTTGGCTAAGAACTGTTCCAACTAGCTCACATTCCACCATTAAGTCTGAAACTTTTACTCTTCAAATTTAATGTTCCACAATTTAACACAAAATAAAAGTTGTATTTTATTAACATAGTCTTTATGAGGTCTACCTCTGAAATGGCTGCCTTCTGTGGGAAAAGCTGAGTTGCTCAACATGTTGTCCTCATCCTTTCAGCTGCATGACTGAAATTGATTTTTCTACTCATGTAGAGCCCTAGAAACAAGACATATTATTCTGGTAACATTCAGTTTCTTCTTGTGCCTATCACTCTGTACTTTGTGGCAAAAGCCTGTTTCTGCATTCTGAGTAGTTTGAGAACTTAAATATAAATGCTTTTACTAAAAATGGAAGTCGTGATAGTCAAATAGTGCAAGGAAAATGGGATGATAATTATAGTGAATGTCTGCTTGTATAAAACATATGCCAACAATGTAAACATCTCCTGAATTCATACAAAAATTTGCTACTATTATTTTAACATTAGCATTTGAGTCCTCTAATTTTTAGAAAAATGTTCACTTTTCCTTTGAAATAACTTTCATTAACACCCTTTATAGCCATGCATTATTTAACATTTGGAACAAACTAACCTTTGCAAATGTACTTGTTACTGTGCTAAAATATGGAACTCAAACAGGTAAAGTTTCAAGAACTTGGCAATGAGGACAATGGTGGGAGTTAGAATGGAAAAATTAGCTTGAAACCAATGGTATAATAAGAAATGCTAATGAAGACAATTGAGTTAACAATGGGACACAGTTTGGAAGGACATTCATTCCCTTATCTGACTAAGACAGTTTATATGGTTGTGCACTGGTGAAGAGAACTTGGAAGTCTGTTCACCCTGTCATAATTTTTATCAGCTAATTTTATCCTGGGACATGTCTTAGTCTCAATTTAATGAAATAATTGTGCCTCATGAGCATACCATCCATTTCATGCTTAACAGCTTTGGAGAATCTGAAGGATTCAGCACTGTTCACTGATCACAGGATGGAAGCATTTTCCGGGACAGCAGAAATTTTACAGAAGTATTTAATATATTCCTTATCTATCTATTTTCACTGGTGAAGAGATCTAATCTTATTTTGCTTAAAACATGTCCAAATCACACATTCCTCACCAAACTTTCTATTTCTACTATCCATTATGTGCTTCCTTATAGCAACTGTGACTGATATTCAAGAAATGGTTATACTAGTCATAATACTAATTTTAAATGCATTATCTTTATTAGGAACACTTCTTTCATATGCAATACATTGCATTTATCAACACTGAATTCCACCTGCCTTTTTATTTCCCAACCACTCAGTACAACTCTGCAACTCCTTGCAGCCAGTTTTGAACTACCCTGAATAAGTTTGTAGCAATCAACAAGAAATCACCACTTTTCTATACATCTACTTGTTCAGGGCATTCAGCAAAACTGAACCCTCAATATAGGAAAATGCATTTGGTAATTGAACACCAAACTATTTTTGGTCAAGAACATTTATTGTTGAATCTACAACTTATTGGAAGTCAGCCGTTTTTGGAATACAGAGATACAGTAAGCACCACAGGATATACTCAGATCCTTTCCCTTCCTGGATCTTTTGGACTATGGGAGAACTGGAACAGGGTATGCCTGCTGATCGGGAAATGCACTGAAATTTCTCTTACAGTCTTAGATTCTAATTTCATTTCTAATTGGAATGGCTCCCAGTACTCTCCAAGGCCTGTCTAAATCACTACAAGGTAAGTCTTTAAAATAATAAACCAAATTAGGGATTTAATAGTCTAAGATGTTAACTTTGAAATGACAGCCCTGATTTCTCCTTAGAGGCATTGCATGGGATATTGTCTGCATCATAGTGAGAAGGAAATTGCTAAGGTAACTCACTGCATTTCTGGAAGCATTAATGAACACTTAGGCAATTTTGCCTTCAAACTGTGGATAAAAGCAATCTTTGATGCAGCCCCTCAACCAGATAATAATGATGGGTGTTTGTGGCTGGAATAGACTAAATATGTGTCATATCTGAGGAAGGCCACAGAGATTTTAGTTCTTAGTGGGATCTTTTCTTTGTGCAGCATTCTGATTCCAGGCAAGTGTGGGGTTTTATTCTCTTGTAAGCAAGTCTCTTCTATCCCTGAGGGATAATTTGCATGCTAAGCTAACCAAGTCTGGTCATGCATTCAAGCCAGTTTGCATAATCATGTATGCTGTAGGTAAATATGTCTTCCTGTACTGAATCTGTTCTACAGAAAGTGAGGATCAGTGACACCTCAAAGATCAGAACTCCCAAGCTCTCAGCTCTCAGCCATGTTATGTCATCAAATTGTACACAAATACAAGGAACTCAAGGTTTTGTATCTGACACAGTGCTGAATTTACAAGAAAGAAGGATATTTAAATTAGTGTTCTTGTTGGATACATGTACAGAGGAAAACAGCAGCACTGGCCCCTTTACCATGTTAAGGTTTGCCCTGTGGAGTGATCGCAAAGCAACCAGCTAGGTTGTTCTTGAATTAAGCTGGACCAGAAGGTGTGATTTAGGATATAACATGTTCCAGTGACCAATGATTGTTAAGTTGTTTAGAGCTAGTCTGATGTAAAATGCCTGAAATACATATGGAGCAGATCTTGGCTCTGCACCAGCTATTTCACCTCACAGATCTGCTTCTCTTACTCTGTACTGCTTGTTTGTATAGACATACTCCTGCTGCTTAAAGGCATAAAGGAGCTGTTGTGAAACTGGTCTATTGTATGAATCCCTTTCTGGGTTTTGGACTAATTTTGTAGAGAACAGAGAGGAGTTAGTTAGGTCTGACTTGAACACAAACAAATCAAACTGCTTTCTCAACAAAAGAGACTACTTCAGGTACTTACTGCAGATGTGCACTAAACCTCCTCTTTAGTGTAGGCAAGCATACTGTAGCTACTATTCAAAATGTCAATGAGTTAAGTTTGAAATATAATGGAAGGTTAGTGAAAATCACACCCTGTTCAGTAACATTCTGCATTGTATCTCTTTCCTCTCTTTTCATTCCCTTTCTTATTATTTACTTTCTGAAATGCATTCAAAATGTATTTTCCAGTTTAGCCTGGAAGGAATGTGCTTTCAATTTGGTAGTTGGCTCAGTCATGTGTTTCCTCTGTGGTTTGGTCCTTCATCTGTGAAATGAGAATATTACTTTATAAAAGTATCTTGAAGATAAATTTAGTTAATTTATTGTGAAACTCTAAGATGTAGAACCCCTGGTTAAATTGTTCCACTCATCTTCTGCCTGTCTAGATTTGCTTTTTCTAATTTCCCCTCTGTGAATATTAAATAGATGCCTTTTCTGTTTCTCATAATGTAGCTTACCCCCAATTCAAATAATGTAAATCATTGTTTGTTTCTCTTGTTTGTTCATTTGTCAGATGGCCTTGTCTATCTTGCACTATTTCCTTCCATGTGGACATTATTCTAGTAAGTTTCTGTTGTTTCTGCTGTCTGCTTGAGTTTCTTTTGTGAAATTACATATTGGACACATCTGACACATTGTCCTTGACTGATCAATGAATTTGAGGACTAGAGATCATTATATAATGTGTTAAGAACTGGATTTTCAAGCTGGGGTCCTGTCTGCATCCAAGATTTTTTTTTTCTGAATGCTTCATGGCCTTTAAAATACACAGGTATAGACTTTTTCTTGTCTCACTTTTTACTGGGCTCATTGATCTCTTTAGAGTCTACTTTGCAGACAGCTGAATTGGCAAAACTGGAAGTGCAGCAAACTGAATCTATCTTGAACTAGTTTTGCCACCAGAGAAATCACAAAGTGCTAATGTGTCTCCTTTCAGTTTGGCAGCTTTAAATCTGCATTCACACTATTTTAGGGCTGACATCAATATGTTTGCTAGCTTGCCTCCCTTCAACCGTACGAAAGAAACTGCAGATTCTCTTTGTGGAAAACAAAAGCAAGAGAACACCATAAGCCCTTTCTGTAGGAAGATTCTGTGCAACTAATAGGAAAGTAACAAGAAAAGAGGAAGGTGGAGAGAAAAGCAATCCCAAACAGAAAACCTAGCACACTTATTGGAGTACCTTCCCTGATGTGCCAGGACACTGTGTCAAAAGAGGGCTGTGGAGACTAAGGATAGAATAAAAACAACTTCTTCCCTCTCATATGAGGAGCAGAAATAAAACTAGTGCTTCCTGTATTTAATGTTTAAGACCCCTCTCAATGTTTACTAGGTAACTTAATTTTAGTTTTCACACCTATTTTTAAACACCTATTAAGTCCCACTTAGTCCCTTGGCACTAACAAGGTATGTTGCAAATAAGCAAGGCTAATAGGATGCAAAATTAATCGTTGTTTTTGTTAAGCCTCATATTCTCATGTCAAGTTAAATACCCCAAGGAAGAAATTTAGTTTTTATTCTCTAAAAATAAGAAATTTTTAAAAGAAAAATTAGAAAAAATTAAAGAAAAATATTTTTCTTTAAAAAAATTCTTTAATGGAAAAGTAAAAGACACTTCATTGAAAATATTTCATATATTTGGAGCCATATATGTTTACAGTGTTCTAAATCTATACTTATTTCATAGCGTTTTAGAACTTTTATGGTTGTGTATCTGCCTTCTATGGTAGATATTTTATGACTTCAGCTGTCCTGTAGAATAAGTTGCGTAAGTATTTAGGCAACAGCTTCCCTTGACGTGCTGTGAGAGTACAACAGTGAATCACTCAACAGTGTATGCTTCAGCAATCCGAAGGCTCAAAGCCATAAATCAGAGAGGATCTGATTGTTGACCCAGATTTTCAAAAAGAAAGATTATATTGTGCTTGTTGGTTTTTTTAGTGACTTCTGTCTCTCAAATATTATGTGTCTGAGAGCAGAGCTGTACTTTTGGGATTGCCCTGTTGCCTACTGGGGTTGCGACGTTTGTTCCAACATCCTAAAAACTGAAAGCTTCGTTTTCCAGATGTACTTTCTGTCGGCCTGAGACAGGGCATTGGTGACTTCTGTAAGGGACTCAGTTCTCCAAGGGGTGTGTACATTCTGGGCTGATAAAGTCAAGAACATACAGCAGAGAATGACAAGAGGGAGTCTTCCAATGAACGTCCCCCTCCTTATTGCTTTTGTCTTTTTTTATGTGTCACTGGAAAAAATTTGCCTTGTTTATGTGTTTCTTTGTGCCTTGTTTATCTCCTAGCTGTCTCAATAAATATTGTTCTCCTAAATTTGTATTTTCTTTGTCAACCTTCTGGTTAGCCAGCCTGAACCTATTATGTGAGCTCTCAAACCAACTCTCTGTCCAACTTCTTGTATTTTTGAAAGATACTCTGTAAGGCTTTAGACAAAAGAAGCAACCCTGTATGAAGCCTCTTACTCTAGGCTGGGATGAACCTGTCCAGAAGCTCCTAATTTAAAGGCAGGCTGCACATTAAAGGAAGAACTCAAGACCTTCCTAATTCCTAAAATTAAAGGAGCGCCAAAGGAGGGAGAAAAGCTTCTCCCAACTGCTTGTGTACCTCATTTCCTGAAGAATAGTGGGCTCAGATGTGAAGGTGGGGGAGCTCTGACGGCTTCTCCCAGTGGCCCTGGCTCCAAATTTGGTCATCATCCATCTCAGATGTGAATGATCATGACAGGCAGTTTGTGGGAGAAGAAAGGGGTGGATTTTGAAACAGGCTGTTGAAAAGCTGCCTCAAGATCTAACCAGACTTGGATCACATTCTGGAAAAGATCTCAAGAGCTGGAAACACTCAACACATGCTAAGCCTTTGACAGAGGTTTTCAGAAAACTGACTGCCTCTCCTGCTGCTGGGAAGCCAGACTGTATATTCTGATAAATATCACAAAAGATGAGCACCTGCAAACAGGACAGGGTGTATATGTGTGTTATCCCTCATCTTCTAAAGGGAAAAAAAGACTTATGGTAGAAGAAGCATTACTTTATCAAAATTTTCTCACTACACAGCCATCACTTTCATTTGTGACCATACAGACACCTCTTACACTTGTATATCTCTCTCACATTTTAAGAAGTTCAGAAAATACTTGGGGGCTACTGGGACTGTGGAAAAATCACAGTCTGAAGTAAAAGTCTTTAAATGGGTTGGAATTGAAATAATAAAATGATAATTCTCCATTTGAGTTGTCCAGCTACACAGAGCACATAACTTTTGTTGCATAAATTAACTAGGAAACAACACCAATGGCATCATACCAAAAAGGATTATGTTGAAAATATATTTATGTTCTGTAACCTGGTACACAAACATAAGAAAGTGATAATTGCAAAGTACTGTTCCAAAACTTAATTCAGTTTTCCTTTTTCTTTTCTTTTTTTTTTTTTTTCTTTTTTTTTTTGTTGGTAGTGTTTTATTTTACTTCAGTTAATCATGCTGTAACAACAGTAAGCTTTACTTCCAGAAGACTAGTAGACAGGGGCTCTGAAATAGAATATCCTTTGTCTAGTAGAATTGAAGTTTGTTACAACTCTCATGTAATACTACTGACTGAGGAAATGGCCATGGTAAGAGAACTCAGCTGTAAAAATTGATCTTGTATATTCTAAATTAGCTTGTGCTTTTCGAGTATTAAATCAGAATTTTCAAATAGATTTTTTAACTATATGAAAGCATAAAAATATTGTTGGGCTAGCCAGGAAGAAATTAGATTCTCAGAGAATGCTTGCTTTCTATAGAGGACAAATCTTTATATAACCTATCCTCTAGAATGTGAAATGTGACCAGTTTTCCTAAAGATAAAGATAGAAATAAAAGAATGGAATAAAGCAAATAATATTGTGCATTGATTACTTTATGCTTGCTTCTTTTTTCAGCCATGCTCAGACTGGTAAAAGTCATAAACAGATATTTGGAAAAACCCACTGTTACATATGAAAACAAAACAAAGAGCTCTTTTCCTTACAGTGTTTTCAAATAAAGTTTAAAAGCAATAGGGCTTTTCTATATTGACATTATGAGTTTTGTTTTCAAAGCTGAGTCCCAAAAGAATTGTGAACCTCTCACGGTAGCTTACCTTCCATAAAGCTTTAAATGTTTTTTTCTCAGGCGCGTACTTTCTACTGGCAACTGCTTGTGGTTTAGCAGAGGCACAGTCAAGCATCTGTGAAGCTGTTTGGTTTTTCTTCGCCAAGCTTTTAAAGACATAAAGAATTAACTCTGTTCCACTGCTCATACATCTGCTTTCTGGAAGAACCATGCCTCTGAAATGTCTACTGTTATCTCCTTCATCCCATTGTTTCCTAAGAGAAAGATGACATCTAACATGAATAAATTTCAGTCTTAGTAAAGGATACTTCAGATCCACAAAAAACAATGTTACATGAAGCAGTAAAGTGGGTATAATCCTTACAGCAAAGATCAACATACACAAATGCAATACAATACAAATACAAAGATTAGGACAGTTTAAAGGGTTTTGTTTGTCAATAATATATTTAGTCCTTAATATTTTCCTCTTAGGACATTGGATACTTTTTTCAAAATGCATCTCCTATTTCTTCTCATTGCTTTGCATTCCTAGTTTCTCCTGTGATGGACTAGTATATCAGGAGGACCAAAGAGACTTTGCTTATTCCTCTGTTGGGAAAATTTAGCGATGCATACATGCAAATAGTTTTACACAATCTTTGTTAAAGTCCTTTGTTTCAAGCTTTTTCTTTTCAAGCCCTTTAGTTTTTGGAATAAGACCAAGCCTCATCCATAAAAAAAAAATTATTGAAACCTGCTGAAGTTTTGGACAGCAAAGATAATGGTTCCTTCTGCTACAATTTCATGTGGTTAACCGAGCTCCCTCATTATTCCCTGCACAGTATGTGTAGGCATTATTCTTGATTGACACCTAAAAACTATGTACTATTGCTGACATACAACTCTGTTTTGTATACTCGCATTATTTCCTATTGGATCAAATAGCACATACAGAAGTCGATGATTGCACTATGGATATCTGCTGTAAGCAAAATATTTTTTTAGAATTTTATTTGGGAGGATTTATCTTTTCTTTACTCACCAGTCACTCAGATTCACCTGTCCATAAATTAGGAAGAAAATGTGTGTTAAACCAGAAATCAAGAAATTTTTTCTGTGCTGAAGGAAACAACAACAAAAAAATATCTTTCTAGAGACAGCTAATTTTCTACAATGGTAAAGTCAAGGTTACACTGCAGGGTAGCCTTTCAGGTAAGACATGCTGCATCAATAAAATATCTAATGCAGAATAAACAATGCAGAAAGAATGGAGCACGTTTAATCATTCCTGATTGTGGATGACACAACAAATTCCAGGTAGATAATTAGAGAAGACATTATTTGATTATTTGTAGTTATATGGGTTACTTGGAGAGATAACATTTACAGTATATTTTCATAGCTAATTATTCTATGCTTCTTTTTCAATATATTTGAAGTCCTACTGACATGAATTTCTAGTATAATTATTTTTGTGGAGAGGGCTCAAGAAGTAGAATGTAAAACTTATAGTAAATTTTGTTTGTGTGGTTTACATATCAAAGAGCTTTGATAAATAGCTGAAGGGTCTTGCTGTTATTTACTGAGGTTTAAATTCTGCAGCTTAGCATTTGTATTCCTGTATTCTCAAAAACTTCCACAAAGGCCAATCCACTGTAGGGCTGCATCAAAACAGCTGCTTTGAAACCACTGTTGCTTTTACACCATGGCTGTCAGGTATCTTCCGTCCTCTTTAGTCCCCATCAATTTCCCTGCTTGCATTTCTTGTGGGTGTTTTAATTACAAGGTTATATTAATTTTTGTTAATAGTTTCTGATTTGGATATCTGCATAAGACTTTATTTCAAGTCTTATAGGGGAAATTAAATAAATAAAATATTGTCTTCAGTTTTAAGGTGATACCTCATGAAAGTTTTGCTTGGGAATATAGATATGTTCAAAAGAAATTCTGGCACTTCCGTGGTTGAACAACAGAAACACAATAGGTTATAAAGAAGATTTCAAAAAAGAACATGTTAACTTCTAAATGTTTCAGCAAATACTTAATAATCAATTTTCTTGGTCAAGTAGTTCCTGCATTCAATCTACACTTGTAAGCAAAGCCACTCCAGCAAATTTGCCTTTTTAAGTGCATGGAGAATCAAGAAACAAAAGCCTTTTCTCCTCATTTACCTTTACCCTTTCTTTATACCAGTAATTGTTGTCCTTTACCAGGAGCTTCCTTCAATTTCCATAAGTAACTTAGTGGCATGAAAGGCTGTCTGGTCAAAGTGGTCTCTAATTTTAATGAAATAAGAGGGGTTTGTAGAAGAAGGATTAAAAAAAAAAACATGAAACACAAGTCACTAGCTCTTCCACTGTATGGGATCCATGTTTGTCTTTGGTGAATGTCAGTGTCATTCCCACTAAACCTTTATTTGTCATCTGTCAATGTGTCTGAAAACACCTGATATCTTACCTGGATAGTCTGTTTTTCTCTTTTTCCCTAGGTTGGCTTAAAATTGAAATTATACACTGTCGTAGGCTGAAAACTTGTAATGTTTTGTGTGTTCATTATTCTTAGGTGGGTCATTTTCTTCTAAATTCATTCAAATGTTTCTTGAGTTATCTTTTCTAAAATAATTGTCCTCTAAAATTACCCTTTAGGATCAGTTACGATATGAGCAGTAAATGTTCAAGGTGCCGAGACTGAAGAAGGCAAACAGAGCTTAAACTCCCTCTCCAAGCTGCATGCTGAGTTAAAGCCCTCCAAGGAGCTCACACACATTGTTATCACTCGCCATCCCAGATTTTCCAATATTGCACAGTAAAGGTTTTACATCGATGACTTTTGCACAGTGTCAGAGATGAGACCAAAGACATTAAGGAATCTTACATAGCAGGCTGCTGGGCTTATAAGATTAGCTTGAGCTTTGTCATTCCAGATTTGTTTTGCACAGTTCATGGCCATACTGTATGCTGTATTGATAAAACAGATGTTTGTTTGTTCTATATCATCATCATGCACTTA
The DNA here is from genome assembly GCF_031753505.1 of Anomalospiza imberbis. Taxonomy (NCBI): domain Eukaryota; kingdom Metazoa; phylum Chordata; class Aves; order Passeriformes; family Viduidae; genus Anomalospiza; species Anomalospiza imberbis. The sequence goes on along the minus strand of NC_089681.1, from coordinate 52,648,693 downwards.
AATATTGAGACACTATTGAATGCTTTCAGGTCTGCCCTCAGTGGCCAGTCAAACTGAAAATCTGACAGCATAACGATTCAAAACATTAGTATATGCCTCTTAATGCAGTTTAAAATGTCCCTGGTAAAACACAGCAAAAGGGATTAGATATTTAAACCCTTCTGGGCCCCTTTTGGGCATCGGGCTGGGCTGTGCAGGCCCACTGGCAGCGGCAGCCATGGTAGCTGTGCTCTGCGCTTGGTGTCCTTCCAGGGCATCCCTCTCCCTCGCCCAGAGTCGTCACCACAGCTGACACTGGAGGTTTTTCAGCTCTTTTCCTCCTCTCTCATTTTCTAGTAGTGCCATCAGATGTGCACATGCAGGGTGTGGTGTGCAAAGCACCAACGGGCCTTTCCAGAGAACTGTGAGGAGACAGCGGTACACGGAGGAGCGAGATGAATGAAAATGGGGAGCTTGGTCTCTCCTGGCTGCAGAGGAGTCTCTGCTCCGCTGCCAGGAGCAGCTCCTCCCCCTCCTCCGCCTTCCGTGGCTCTGGGGCTGTTTCTAGCGCCTTCCTCCCCCCATCATCTCTCCCAGGCAGTGTTTTGCCCCGTGTTTAGCTGTGTTTTCCAGCGGTCTCCATCTGGGCTGTGGGGCTCAGCCGTGTCCTGCAGTGTGTCCATGGGATCCAGCTGGAAGGGCTGTGGGGCAGCCCTGGCTCCCCTCACAGAGGATGCCCCTGCAGCCCCAGCGCCTGGGCACCTGTGCCCAGCACAAAAAACAAAGGACAATAAACTGGTGAACGAAGAGGCCATCACTATGAACTGTAAGTAAAATGAAAGAAAAACACAGTTTGTTCTGTTTCAGCTAACAGACCCGTGAGTCTTTCAGTGCTGTTGTATTGTTCAGCATTGAGATTAAAACCCCCCTGAAATCAAAGGATGTAGTTATGGCCCTAAAAAGTCTACAGTAAATGTGCTTTGCAATCATAAGGACCCTTTCAAGCACTGCAAGATCTCCCCTTGCCCTCTGTAGAGAAATGGTTACTGTCTTTTTATAGCCGTGGATCCTGTACAGCCAAATTCAGGATCTTGCACAGAACTATTTGTTTTGTTTTGTCTGAAGTGAGGGCTGAACCACACATGATGGGATAATACCATGTTCTCTGCAGGAATATAGGGCTGGGTGATTTTTTTGTTTTGTTTTTGTTTGTTTGTTTTTCCCCCCAGCGTTGATACCTGACTACTTAGCAGATCCTATTTAGCTTGCTCCTCCAGCAGCTTGGGAGCAAGGACAGCAAATGGATAACATATCCAGGCAATCTACAATGCTAAGCTTAGAAAGAGGAAAAGACAAAATCCTATTCCTATAACTATGCCCAAAGTACTCACATAGTGTGCTCATTGGTGCAGAACTGATTGCAAGAAATGTGAAATGCACTTAACAGTGGCTGGCACTGTTGTATCATTCCCATATTTTTAAATCATCATTTCTGATGCTGTAATATTTAGGGATGGGTGAGTCGGTTAAGACCACATAAGCATCTAACCTAAACATTTGAGGTTTGAAATAGTTTGGTTAGCTTCCCAGCTCCACTCCCAGTTTTCACATGCTCCAGCACTTCCCTGTTGGGACAAATCCAGAAAGGGAAATATCAAAATACCATGAGAGGCTGTTCTCTGAAATTTGGTGGCTCCATGCCAGTGACCTGTTAACCCAGCAGCCAGATGAGCCATGGTCATAGGTAATGCTTCAGTACAATCCACAATGCACACCTTGTTCCATGGCTCTGCCTGATTTTTCTAGTATGCAACTGTTGGAACTTAGAGATGAGGCTTTACTTGGAAAATATTCCTGAAATTGCAAATAGCAAAATGTGTATACTTTAAAGTAGGCATGATATTGATTATTATAGAAAAAAAAACCAAAGTTGAAAACTAGAGAGAATGAAAGTTTTTACTCAGAATACAAATATATCCATGTCAGAGAAAACCACTCGATACACCAAGACAAGTAATGTCATTCTTCAAAACAAAACTCTCTATTAAAGACACATGAGGGAAAATTGAAACATTTTCCTGACTATTGAGGAGACCTGGACAACCGATAGAACAAAACAAAAGATGACTTAGAGACTGTTTTCGAATAAATCCCAATTAAAAACACCCATAAATTAGCATTGAAACAAAAAGAATTCTCAGAAGAATTTCTTATTTTATAGGTTAAAAAGCAGAACATGCCTGAAGTATCTTGCTTAGTCCTGGACTTAGAATAAGTAAGATTAAACACTACTCATAATTAAGTACTTTATCACCAAACATCTATATCTTTGTATCTCTATCTCTGTATAAATATTACATGAAAATTTATTATTTCTATTAAATATTAAAATAGAAATAGGAAAACATAAACTGCTCAATAAAATTTTATATAATTTTAAAGAACAAATTATGAACTTCTTACAGTTTTGGTGCTTTTGGGACATCAGGCAGAGGTTTGTTGATGCTTTTGGTTTCCTTCTTTTTTTCTTTCCTGTTTGATAGAAATAGTTTTCTACTGTGCTAGTAAAGGGTTGTATCAATGAACTCCTGCTTTAGGACAGATGTGATCTTAAACCAAATTAATCCCTTTCTTCAGGACTTCGAAAGTTTTTGGGCTTTGCTCAACAGAAAGTCTCTAGATCTCCTGGTGAAGTTATGTGTCTTTGTAATCCTGATTTTGTGTGATATTGCTGTTAATCAACTAGGTTGAGTATAACAAAAATTCTCTGTAACTCTTGTAATATCTACATCCCAGAGCAAACACTTGCAGCTTCCTAAGAGAGAGGTGAAGGTGAGAACCTGTAGGATCTAATACCACTCTCATTAACTAAGAGCAAGACATGTTCCCAGTGCATTTAAGAGAGGTGACTCACACTTGTCACTTGTGCTGTGTCTTTGTCTATAGGCTTTTTCATTTACTTAGAAATTTGCTTTTATTCATTCTAAAATACATCTTGCTATTTTAGAGAGGATACACGTTTATAAAAAATACACCTTGTGTGTGGATGAAAGGTTTGGGCTGGTCCTCAGTTCTGTAATTAAACTGAATCTATTGCTACTCTGTAGAAGTGCAGGATGGTGAATTATCACACCTCAGTTCTCCAGAGAACAAAGTAGGAACTGGGAGTGTGTCTTCAAGTAGAGTGATGAGTGGGAGAGGGAAAATGGAGAAGATGAGCAATGTACCCTTGACTTCCATATACCTCAGGACAGAAAAGAGTGTTTTTAAAAGTCTGAGGCTTAAAAACTGAAAAGCATTCTTTTGTTTCCATTGAAAATTCAAAGCAGAACTGAGAAATCCTGATGCTATTTTTAATATGGTCCAAGGATGATATTTGCTAACCGCACAGGTCTAAAATTGGACATCTAAACGCATGAATAAGTAACAGATTTAAACTGAAGTGGGAAGTACTCATCACTTGCAAGAGTCAGTCCTTTTGGAAAGATCATAGATGGAAGACGTTGATACTCAGCATGCAGAAAAAATGTAATTCAGAACAGGTCTAACTTGAGTCCAAATTTCATCCTTGTTTTTTTATCTGTCTTCAAGAATCTGCTCTCCTATGGGTTGAGATGGCTATAATTATTTTCTACTTTTTTTTTAATGAATCTTCTTTCATAACTAAGAACTCATTATATCTGGACACTGTTTATCCTTTCTAATCCCTCTGAAACGAAATATGCAGCTGGAGATGAAAGCCAAAATGCAAACTGTCTTAATACTTGTTTATATTTTCTTTTCCTTTTATCTGTTATTTCTACCTCCATCTTCTTTACTAAGGTTTACAAATCCTTATATGAGTTCATCTGTCAAGGGTTATGCTTGTTCCTGTACGAACAGGAACTCATTAGATCTGAACACATTTGATCTAAAGTCACTGCTTAGTTAATGAAAAAGCTTGTTGTTTGCCGTGAAAAATATATAAATATTGAGGCTGTGGTTATAGGATTTTCATTACTTTCTGGGGGTACATATTGGGAGCAGATGTGAATGGGCAGTCAGCCAGGTCTCGTCATCCGAGACATGGCACACGGGCACATTTTGGTATAAACTCTTTTAAATGTCAAATGATTCTGGCAGCAAACCAGGTTGACTCATGCTACAAAATGACTTCTTAAAAGGACTCTTCTCCATTACAAAACTATACTGTTGTTGTGGGTTAATCCTGACAGGCAGCTAAGTGTCACACAGCCACTTTCTCACTCCCCTCACCCCTGCAGGAGGGTGAGGGAAGAGTGTTGTCTTTTCACCCTCCACAGCCTCTGGCAGCAGGAACGCCTGGCTAGAGCTGCCCTTGCAGAGACCGCGGCTGCCACGTGGAAAGACGCTCCAGGGCTATGGCGTTCGCCTCCCTGCTAGTGCTGAACGCTCCAGTGTGGGTTCACACCTTTGGTGGCTTCTCACGGAGAGGAAACAAAGGGACAAGAGAGGCACACTTTGCCGGCAAGGCAGAGAACTTTTATTTCCCGCATGGCCGCAGCGGTGGACAAAGCAACTGTTCCCAGCACCGATGCAGGGCAAAATGGTGCCAGGACAGAGAAAGAATTGGGTTAAATAGGGGGTAGGCACACAGGGGTGGAAAACCCCCTTGCCCAATAGGGACAGACAACAGGGGAGTGACAGAGAACATAACAACCTATGGGAACATTACAGAGGTGGGTACAGTGTTCTGGGACAAATGGGAATGCAAAGGTGGGTGATTGACACAGAACCTTCTGTGAGGAAGTGGGGAGTGGTTACAAGATTGGCGTGTAAGAGCTCCCGTGGTAGACAGCTTGGAGCAGACCATTGTGAGGGGAAAATAGGGGTACAGAGAACCAACCTAACTAACATTTATTAAAATTCCTAACTAAACCAACCCAAACTACAACAGAAGAGGAAAGGAACAACAAAAGCAGGAAACCTCATGGGTCAGGATAAAAATTGTTATATAAGTAAAGGAGAAGGGGAAGAAAAGAGAAAGAAAAGAAAACAAGTGATTACAATTGTAATCATGCATCAGCTCCTGTGTTTAGACTGTTATGCAGTCAGTTCCCCAATGAAGTATTGCTCACCTACCAAAATTCCACTCCTCTCTATTTTATTGCTGAGCATGATGTCATCAGTTGTGGTCAGTTGTCCTGGCTGTGTCCCCTCCCAGCCTCTTGGGCATCCCCAGCCTACTTGCAGGTGTGGAGGTGTGAGAAACAGAGAAAGCCTTGACACTCCTCAGAAAAAGCCAAAACACTGGTTTTGATCACAAATTCAAAAACCAGCACTATATTAGTGACTATGAAGAAAATTAATTCCTTCCCAGCAAGGATCAGTACAGTTATTTTGCACGTTTCTACAAACTATAAATGTTTCCTTTGCTATTTACTTGAGAAATGGCATATAGGGCCATTTCAGACCTCAGCACTTCTAGTGTTATTTCTAACCTTGACTGATTCTAAAGACTGGTATTTTCACTTTTCTACTCCAGGGTAAAATTCTGTGAAGACTATAAATTTCTTGTTGATTTCCTGATATCTTTTTTTTTTTTCCAGAAAAGTTGTCTACTGCTACTGCAATGAAATGATTCAACATATCATACTATATAACATATATTGCCTCATTAATGAGGGTTCAGAGATGTCTCAGACATCCAGTGGAGTGCAACCAAGGCTTCATAATGGGTTCTCATAGTGAATATGTCATTAATCAAGACAAGATGTCTGTTTACTAGTGGTTTAGGTGCCACAGGAAAGGTAGATGATAGATAAAAAAAAAAAGGTTTCCCAGTGTTTTCTATTAATATTAAAAAAATATATAAAAATATTTGTAATATTTATATAAATATTTATAATATTTAAAATATTTAAAATATTTTTATAAATATTATAAATATTGATTAACTAATTCATTACAGTTGGTATGAGAGAATTTTGAAAAAACATTTCTTGCTGAAAACTTTAATTATTCATTTCCAAAATGGCCCTCCCTCTAACTTTTTGTTGACAAATCATTGCAATATTCAATTTCTTTTGTTACAAAATAGTACCTGTTACCCCAAAATGCAATATTGAAGTACATTCTAAGACTGTTTTGGATTTGTGGTTCCTGTTCTTTGTAGTTCCGTGTGAATGTAGTATTCATTCACATATGATATTTCTTTCTTAAATTCTGGTAGTAAAATTCACTTCACAAAAAACCCAACCCAACCCAAAGAAAACCAAACAAAAAATAACCTAAACAAATAAGGACATCTCTCAATTCCAGCTTTTGTGCTTTAAACATGATCTCGTTCTTGTTTTAGATGTTGCAAACATATTTTGGTTATGATACATTAAAACATGTCAGAATTACTGCTTAATTTTGATATTGTTGTCTTTACCATTTAGTTTGTAGTACTCCACATTTTAACATATGTTCCATTCATTTTTGTGAGCACTTTCATTATCATTCTAAATTCCTTTAACTGTTCTCTTTTGTCAGCTAAATAAGTAGAACATGAATTGTTTTGATGACTGTGTGCATGATATCAGCCCCTCTACAACTGTACTCACAGTGTAAGGAAAATGAGTCCCAAGATCTTTAAGTTTGTTTAATTTTGAGTACTTTTAAGTAAGACTATGAAGAATTTGATTTCCAGTTAATCATTAAGCTAATGCCAATCCTTCTGGCAGGTCATAAGCCTCCTCAAGCACAAATTCTGGAATTTTATCTGACCTAATTTTTCTCATCTGAAGGGAAGAGACTGATTTTTCGCTTAATTTGTCCCCATTCAACCACACTTTTTAAAAAAAATGCATTCTCATTATTCCTTTGGGTCTGCTTAATAATTGCCCAACTGTTTTCTTGAAATGACATTGCCTTTTCTCTTAAATAAGTGATGAAAAGGGAAGTATTTTCAGTATGTTCTTTATTTATCTACCCTTATTTGTTGCCCATCAAAATCACTGTGCATAGTTCATGATGTATTTCTCTGTCAGTCTTTAACCTTTTTTTTTTTAACCTTTTATGCTTTCTTAGCCTTAAGCTGTTTTTCCTTCTACTGCCACCCTTCCTTGAGGTACGTATTCTTGGACATTTAAAGAGAGAGATGTCTCCCTCTCTTTTTCCTAACATTTGTATGGGACTTAGTCCATCTGCCTTCAGTTGCAGTGGGCGTTTCTTGACTCAAAGTGCTGTAGAAGTGCTGAGGTTATTGGCAATCAGGCAATGAGAAAATGCCTTTAGCCCAGCATGACATTATAAACATTCAATTTCTCCTCATGTAGTGTTGTGAACAAGCCCTAACACATACCAAACTTGTTTAAATCAGTTCACCAACTGGAAAAACTTCGCAGTTGGCAGATCAGCAGTGTTTGTTTCAGTGCTATGGTGCCAGGGCTCTTGCAGAGCTGGGCCCCTCCTCTCTCACATTGCATGTAGCCTCCCATCTAAACTCAAGAACCTCAAGACGCTTTCTTCAGTGTGGTTCTGTTGGCACCAACAAAGCATTTGTAACAGAGCAAGGCCTTCATCTGAAGGACCAGAGGCAATGGACACACGGTGAAGCACAGGAGGTTCCCTCTGAACTTCAACAAATACTTTTTTAATGTGAGGGTGATTGAGCACTGCCACAGGTTGCCAGGGAGGTTGTGGAGTCTTTCAAACCCTAATCTTGGAGATATGAAAAAGCCATCTGGACATGGCCCTAGGCCACCAGCTATGGGTGGCCCTGCTTGAGCAAGAGGTTTGGACAAGATGACCTCCAGAAGTGCCATCCAACCCCAGCATTCTGTGGTCCTGTGTTAAAGGAATAAATAGTGTGTTGCAGCAGCACAGTCTACTGCATGTGTATGGTGCATATAGGGTTGGTGAGGTATACTGATACATTCATTCTTTTTGAAAAGCATAATTTTATTTGATCAATTAAGAATTATTTAATCACATAGAGCAAATGCTAATTTACTTCTCTAAAAGAGATGATACCCACATTAGTTTCACATATCTGTTTCTGAGAATATTTTCTTGTTTGGAAGCCTTTTCAACTTTTTGTGTATCTCAGAGGAGAGTAACTATATGATGGTTGAAAATAAGAAATGCTTGAGAGACTAAAATTTAACACAGAAAGGCGCTGGGATATTCAGTTGTTATGTTGCAGATTAGATGTAACACTGGAATTTGGATCCCTTTTGTCATAGTAACATACACCTAAGTACTGCTAACGCTGTAGTACCTTGCAACCCAGGACCCTCCCCTTCTCTGGTGCTTGTTGCAGATTATAATCTGGGTATCACAGGTTAAAGATATTTCATGTCTGAATTTTTATTTTTTGCTGGTGTATTTTTTTTTCTACATTGAAACAGACATTGTAGGCACTGGGCAGGATATTGTAGAGAAATACTGAAAGAGTAAGCACAGCCTTATGAAGTCATTGATGTTGTCTGGCTTCTGTGCTTCCACTAATTGTTTTGTGCACAGATGGCTGAGTGTAAAAGATCAGTTATCCTTTGGGGAAGGGGACAGTATGGATGACAAGCAGCGGATTTTCTTTTTAATTGTTGGAGTATTACCATTAATGGTTCTATTAATGAAAATGATCCCTTTCAGTTCTGTATGGATAGGGCATTAAAATGTACTTGGTATGGATTTGGGGGCACAGATGAGACAGTTTATGAAACAGTCAGTGAGCTGCTAGAATTCAATAAAAATAGGTTCAACGGGGACTAGGAAATGCTGTTTATAAATAGGAAGAAGAGAAAGTTCACACAAGCTTCCTATTCTTTCAAGAGTGAACCCATTATAGAGTCAGCCCAAAGGCTGTCTAAGGAGAGAAGCCCATTCTGGATGCATTAAGTTAGCCTTTGGAAGAGTTTCTCTTTTCCAGTGGCTTACAGGTGAAATCCAGAAAAAGTAGTACCCTGTGCCACTACATTTGCTGTTGTAGTGTAGCACTTGACACCAATGTTCTTTATATCCAGTGTTTATATTTTCTGTAGGATGTGTCATTAGTTTCTTTTATTTGTCCCACTCAGGCAGTAAAGACCTGGACTTTGGATCAAAATACAATATTGTGTCATGTCTCAGGCATTAGGAAAACTATTTTAGTATTTATCACATTTTCTAAGTCCCTTGTCTTATTCTGTGTGCTAGATGTTGTAGAGAAAATTAATTCTAGCCCAGTCAAAACCAGCACATAATATAGAGGTTATTTAATTAACACAATTTCAGTTTTGAATATTCATATCCTTTTAATTAATCTTGTAGAAATGCTAAATCAGGGTTTGATTATACCTCACTTGGGCAGCCAGTACTCCTGCCAGGGTATTTTGAGTCTATGTGAGGGAGAAATGGACATAGGTAGATTAGTATAAATTTAGACTATTTCAAATACTCACATTGCTGATTTGTCAGCAATCTTTTAGTTTGAATTGTACTATAGTTCTTTCTAACACTATCTAATCACCAAATTCCCTCTCACTTTGCTTCACTGGCTCCTCCAGGGTGTGCAGGTTGCTTATGCCTGACTTCGTTATCACTGATTCTTTGAACTCTTGTCAGCAATCCAGTCATCTGCTAGTAAAGGATCTGGAGCTTCAGTTGCAGCAAGCATAAGATAGTTTCATTTTTTAGGTACTTGCAAATCCCGTTACAGTTCAATGTGTACCGTGGATTCCCTTCAGTCTGCCTCTGGGTGAAAAAATGCTCGAACTTGTGAGACCACCTAGAACAGAAAATGGCTGTTTCAGCTGCTCATCACCTGCAATGTAAACACACACAGTGTGGCAAATTCCTTCATAAAAAATAAGAGTTATCAGGCTCTGTCCAGACACCAGCCAGACTAGACCAAAATTTCAAGCAATTCTTCTTTTATCGTTCTTTAGGGTGAAGTATTTCAGCAGATTTGTGCCCCAAGCCAAAAAAGATTTTGTAGGGCAGTCCCACCTGCTATTCACTGGGAAAACTTATTTTTAAACTGTTTCCATGAAGTATGCCTGGTATGGGATTAGACTTTACAAGCTGAATGAGGGTTCTGCTGGATACATATGCAGTACAGTGCCTCAGTGTATGCACCGGAAAAGGTTCAATGCTGGGCTCTCTCCCTCCACACCTCATTTTTAAACTGTTAACTATAAGCTCTCATGGTAGCAATGCTACATCTGTACCTCAGGGGCCACTTTCAGGTGCCAGTAACCTCCTAAAATATACCCTTTGTGTACATTCCTTATATAGAAGTTCTCAGGCCAGAAGGGAAATGTCATGGAAGGTTCTTGATACTGTTCTTCTAGACTGCCTGCACTATGAAAGAGTTAAAATATTATGGAGTCATTTTATGGAAAGTAAAATCCTTCTCTCAGGGATCAGATCCCTTAGCAATGATGTTTTAAGTATTTCCAACTTGCCTCTGTGCTATTAGTCAATAAAGATAGATGGTTTTTATTTGAGAAATTGATTTATTTTAAGAATCAATTGCAATACAAAATGTGATCATTTACAGAGAACAGGCTTTCTAAATTATGAACTGTATCAGAAAACAACTGTGCAATGCACTTACATTTTCATTCATTGAAAAATACCTATTTAAAGGTTTCAGTGTGATTTGCACAGATTTCACCAATGATTTCAGAAAAATAAATGTCTCTAGTATCTAGTTGTTTGAAATCTTCACAATAAGTTCATGGACTAAAACCCCAAAAGGTCTAAATTGATCTTAAATTTTTGCCTTTGATAACAGTATTTTCACTTTTTTTTTTTGCTGCAGTCCTTTGCTATTTGGTAAAAAAATATTTTCCTAATATAAGCAACCTATTTTGCACATTAGTAGAGAATCTTCCCTGTATTTCTGTTTATTTTACACTCTTTTCTGGCTTTGATTTTCAGGCTGTGATCCATGACACTATTTACTGAGTATATTGCCTTCGTACATTTCATATTGAGAATATAATCTGCTAAGCAAACAAATATGTGAAATAATCTATAGAACTGTAATCTAAATTGTCTAGGGTTCTTGTTTGCACTTTATAGAACACAGCAGTTTGTATTGGAAGTACTAATTCTGTAGTTGTGTCTTAAATAGTACAGTAATGCTGATGGTATCTTAAAAGCAGGCTATGCAGTGAATGGTGTGGTTTATGTTTTCAAGCTTATTGCTTTGTGCTCATAATACTTTTTGCATTTTTATTAATGAGAGCTGCTACTTAATACTATGAGGCTCTGAAATCCATCCTAATGTAATTTGACTTAGAGAAGAAAGTTTTTTGTTTAAAAATCAGCAGACATTTTCAGTCCAGTGCCTTCCTGTGTGTGTATCACTGTCAGCTTTTTTGGCATACCTTCAATACTGTGGCTGCAAGCAGACATTGCCTGTTTGCAAAAATATGAATTTCTTCTGGAGTTGCTCTTTTTTTTAGTATAGTTTGAAGTTATGTAAGGTCTAAGACTTCACAGTTGTATCACTCTGCTGAAAGAATGGTATTATTCAAGTGCTGAAGCTGTACCTTATATTCTTACAGTCTGAAAGCCTCCTCTCAATTCCAGGCAAAATATGGATGTGGTATCACAGCCGTTCAAACTTGGGTGGCCCTTAGGATTTCAGGTTGTATTGTTTGGGCAAGTGCTGAAAGTACTGGGGCATATTCCAAAGGCCTCTGTGGCATAAAATCCTAAGTGTTAGAAAAATGTAATGGAAAATTGTAATGTAATAAAGTGCTCATATGTATATCTGGAGTTCTGTATGTATACATCTGGAACTCTGCTCTCTGGAATAAACACAGCTGCATTTGTTTGAATGTGTGAAACAGATTTATATACACAGGAGAATAAATCTTGTATTGCACACTCAAATACACTAGAGTACAAAATTTTGGTTGGCTGTCTATCACTGTTGTGAACTTTCTCTTTCTCTTTTTTTTTTTTCAAATTATGTAAGAATTACTTTAAAATTTGTCCTCTGATTTTAAGTTCAGAATTTAACAAATCAAAATCCAGATAATTTAGTTAAATACCTATCAAAACAGTTTTTCTAGGCCACAGTGAATAGCATTGTCTTTATAGAATCCCAAAAACTATCTTCACTTATTCATAGATTTCACCACTACCAAGCATGTGAGGGAAAATACTACAGTGGTAAAGTTCAACTTGAGATCTAAACTTAAAAAACCAAAATTTTGACAATTCAGTGTGATATAAATTTTAATCTGTTATGATCAGAATAGAGTTGCAGATGTTACATCTGCCTCTGTGCCCCTCTTACGCATCTTACAACAATATTTCCAAGTATAAGCATTTATCTGTTTACTGTTGCTTTGAAAGAACAGTTCAGGGGTGGGGTTAGTTGTGCTTTAGGAGTGAGCATTAGACGATGTGGGTGAGTTTTATCTGCACTTCCTTCTGCTCAGAGCTCTTTGTTCTGAGGTCAGCCAGGAAGGCCAAGGATGAGTGCCCCTCTTTCCTCCCAGACAGGAACATGGAGACAGGATGAGTAACCCTACAGGGACAGAGTGTAGATGGGGGGTCTGCTGCCACTGCATAGGAAGCAGCTGGTGACAATAGTTTTCTCAAGAACTACTAAACAAAAAGTAGTTCTTGTTAAACCTCTTCAGGATTTCATTTAATAAGGCACATTAAGAGGGAATACAGAGAAAAGACACCAGAGAACCCAATCTACACATTCATTTTCTAGGTGATAGCCTGAATCACATCTCTTAAATGTGTCTGTAGATCCATGATGAAAGAAAAAGAAATCAACATTATCCTGTAAATAGATTAACACTTCCTATGCATAACCCAGTGCTGTGTCTTGCCTGAAAACAGACACACATGTATTAGAAGGCCAATGTGTTGTGTAGTGGATATGAGGGAAGTATACTTTTTTCCCAAGACCTCTTTCTTTCCTTTCTTGGACAATTAATGTACAATGTAACAGCCCATATGCAGGAAGGTGGCTTTCTGCTCCATTGATGCTGTTTTCTCACAGCGTTGGGACAGCAAAATGATGGTGAGTGATTGGGACAGAATGGATATTTCAAGGTACTGACATAAATGGTTTGCTCAAAGGTAGCTTGTTTAATCTGAGGGAAGGGAAAGAACTGGGGGAAATATACTTTGCTATCAAGTTTTTACTTCATTAAAAATATGTGTATTGGATTGGTAGCTTGACACCTTTGCTCAGGTACTGTTACTTTCTCACATTAAATGAAATATGTGTATCTGTATGACATGAATATGAGAAGAGCTAAAAAGCTCAGAAGAACTGAAAATTCTGAAGTAAGGAGAGAGACCATTCACAGAAAGGAGTAAGGTGGAGCTTTTGGCTTGAAAGAACATAATGTTTTCTCTTGGATAGGATGTCCTTCCATAAAGCTTGTATTAGCTCTCTGGGACTTATTGGAAGCACTCAGGTGCCATATATGCCATTAGGTCACAATTAAGAGGGAGGAGATCCTGCAGCAGAGCATACAGAACCAGTGAGTGATGTGTTTAGTGAACCATGACTAATTTGGGAAAAAAAAAAAGGAATATGTTCCAAATCCATATTTGTTGCAATTACTGGATGACTAAACTGGTATTCCACTGTCCTTAGAGAAGGAAATTCCTCCATCCCTTAGGGATGTAACTTATCCAGCCTTATTTTTTTCTTGGTCTAAACTTCTTTATGAGACTGGAATATGAACATTTCCTTGCTGTATTTGTCAGAGGAAAACACTTTACCTTTTAAGACTTCTCTTTTAGAGAAACAGTTTGAAAGCTGTTGAGATAATTATCCCTATTTTTTTTAGGCTAACCCAAATTACAGATCTGCTTACAAATGTCTGTAACAAAATTGTGGGAGATTTTTCTAGTATTGATTTACTCATTATTGTCATGCTAAGGTAGAGACTTTCTTGAGAAGATCCTGATTTATTCTACTGCCTGTGAACTATAGTCTGTGCTAGTGGAGTTCTGAAGCTACTCAGTAATTAAAATCACATCTGCCAGTCTATTTTTCCTGTATTTATGGTACATATTATCATGGTATTTGAGAATATCTAAGTATAGATTTTGAGCAGAATGTTTAATATAAACCAAGTGAAAATATGTTTATATTAAAATCTCTAGAAACCATTGTTGACTAGATCTGGAATTAATTATTAGAGTAGAATATTCTTTTTTTTAAAAAATCAATGTTTTCTTCTTTCCCTGTCAGGGTCACCTAAAGTATTAAAAATTGCTCTGTATATGTTGGCTTAGAAACAAAGTTTACTCTTTTTTTGGCTACTTGCATTTATCTTGGGCTTCCTTCTTAAAGAAGAACTAGCAAAAAGATAGTTGTCTGGAAAGTTGACATCTCAGATTACCTTATTTTGCCCTTTTTCTGTTAATTTCAGTTGTGTCCTCAAAATACACTCTGGTGGTGTTAATAGCAAGAAAGAAAGCTATTAACTGACCTTGTACTGGTCTCATTTATGTTGCAGTTATAAATGATGTCAACAGAGCCAAAATACTTGCATTTAGAGCTGCATTTTACCTTGTACATACAGCAGAAAGAAAAAAATAGTCTCTCTTCTCCCATTAGCAATTGGCTAACATATTTTTTTGCTTTGGTTGTGTTCTTCTGTGGCCCATAATGTGCAAAAGAGTAGAATAGCTTTTTTCTCCTCAGTGAGTAAGATCTATGACTGATTTAAATCAGAGACATATACATTTAATTCCTGAATATCTGACCCATTGTGTGATGCTCAGGGAAAAATATTCTTTGAGGATTTAGGGCAATATTAGCTGGAAATACAGGAAATGTTTCAGAAAGATCACTCTTGTCAGCTTGCAAAATAGCATAGAATGGTTTGGGTTGAAAGAAACCTTAAAGATCATTGAGTTCCAAACACCCCCTGCCATGGGCTGGGACACCCTCCACTAGACCAGGTTGCTCAGGGCCCCATCCAACCCAGTCTTAAAAAACTTCTAGGGATGGGACATTGACAACTTCCCTGGGCAGCCTATTCTAGTGCTTCACCACTCTCATAGGGAAGAATTTCTTTCTTGCATCTAATCTAAATCTACCCTTTTTCAGTTTAAAGCCATTACCTTTGCTTCCATCATTACCTGCCTGAGCAACAGTTCTTTCTCTGCCTTTCTTGTAGGCTCCCTTTAGGGAATGGAAGGCTGTTTTATAGCAATCTCCCTGGAGCCTTCTCTTCTCCAGGATGAACAGGCAGGTCTCTCAGCATGTTTGCATAGGAGAGAGGCTCCAGCCCTCTGAGCAGCTTGGTGGCCTCCTCTGCACCTGCTCTAGCAGGTCCATGGCTTTGTTCTGCTGGGGACCCCAGGGCTGGATGCAGCACTGCAGGTGAGGTCACACCAGAGCAGAGTAGAGGGGCAGAATCCCCTCCCTTGCCCTGCTGGACACACTGGTTTGGATGCAGCCCAGGACACATTTGGCTTTCTGTGCTGTGAGCACTCACTACCAAATCATGTTCAGTTTTTCATCCACCAGTACCCCCAAGTCTTTTTTGCCATGGCTGCTCTCAATCTCTTCAAGTCTCAGCCTGAATCCACGTTTGGAATTGCCCTGACCCAGGTGCAGAACCTTGCATTCCCCCCTGTTGACCTTCTTGAGGTTCCCATGGGCCCACTCCTCAGGCTTGTTTTAGGATCATCTGGATGACATCCTTTGCCACTGCACCACTTCCTCTTCCTGCACCACTCCTCTTGGTGCTGTCTCTCAATCCCACTGTCCATATTCCTGCCAAAGATGTTAAATATTGACATCATTGTTACTGGTCCCAGTATGGACTCTTGAAGGATGCCAGTTGTCACTGGTCTCCACTGGAATGGTGAAACATTGACTGCTCCTCTTTGAATGCGACCAATGCTTGTTGGAAAGCCACTTCAAATGAAGACATCTTGTATCCTTTCCTTGTATTGTTTGAATTTGCAGGATTCGTCAGTGTTCATCTCTCTGTGATTCTCAAAGTGGTATTGAAAATGAGTTTCAGCATTATGGACAGACAGATGTAGTATAATTTTTGAGGTGCTGTTCTCCTTTTCTGTGCTCAGTAAGAGCAAGAGGAGATCTAATGTGCTTGGCTCTTCTGTAGGCTGGAAAGGTTGAAAGGTCAGACCACTCTTTTTCCAGTGCTTTTTCAGTGCTTTCACCTGGGGAAGCAGAGGAATGTGCAGTGCTGAGTCCCCAGGGTGTAAAATGCTTTGGCACTGGAAGAAGGCTGGATGGGTTGGCTATGTGTATGGAAGCACACACTTAGCAACTACTCAGGGGAGAGTGGAAAGCATCCCAGTCCATCAGACAGCTTCACACAAGTGTGTGCAGCATCCCCATAAGCTCTTTTTACAACAGTATAATTCCATATGGCAAATGAACACCACAGATTTTAGAGTACCTGGGTGCCATCAAAGCATTTTAACTAGGCCCTCTTTTTGTAATAGACTAAATGGTTTCCTGATAAATTCCAATTGCTTTGTCTGTAGGTAGCACCACATACCCCACATACCAATGTATCTCTAAGATGTTATTTCCTGAATTCCAGGAGTAGCTTAATACAAAATTATTAACTCTGGCATTTGATGACACTTCACATTCAGTAGTAAAACATGATGAAATACATAGAAAAAAGTTATCTGTTGAATTTTTGTATTTGGCAGCTTTTTTTGGTGTGAGAATCTTTATAGGAAGGTCAAGTCAATGCTCTTTACATATAAACAGTGAGTGGCTGATCCTCATGTACTCTGAGTAGCTTTTTAGTTCTCCACAGTATTTAAGGATAGCATATCCTCTAGAAGCCTTACAAGCAGAAATTAAGAAATTTGCATTTGACTTCTGTTACTGAACTTATATTGACAAACAAGGCAAATAATAGAATTTCATTAGACTGATTAATTAGGTGAAGTTTACAATGTTTTGATTTGAATAATTTGCAACAAACCTTGATTTTTTTGCTGGTATGAAAAATTACAATTTGTTAGAATGGATTTTTTAATATCTAAACTGATGTGGTAAATGTTTATATTTGTGTTAATTATTATGTTAAACCAAAAGCTGTAAGCATTTAAATATAGCTGTCATACAAAGCACTGCAACTTTGAAGATAATGCAGAGGTTACAAATTATTTCTCTGGTTAGTTAGGTTTATGATCTAGCAATTCGATCAAATTGCTTACTCTATGCTAGTTGGATCTCATTATTTTATTTTTAATACTAAAAGTAGTTTTTGTTACAGAATGAACTATATTCCTTAAATTCATTTCTTAGATACATCAAGAAAATAGAAGTTTTTAAAAAGGTTTCATTTGCTTTGCATTGTTCCTATAAACCATTTTATTACTTTGAAGCAACAGAAGCAAGTGCATTTTGTATTTATGCGTGTATTAGGAAACCAGGTATTCTGATCTGAATGCTAAATATTTCAGAATATGTAACAATTGTTTAAATGGCATATTCAAAAATGCTTCAAATTTCATTGTTTGAAGAAAAATAATATCACAAGCTTTATTCTCTACAGCACAGTTGGGCACAAAACCTTCTTTTATCTACAAGCTGTTTTCTATAAATAATATTATTTTACATATAAAACACTTCCCTTGGGTGACTTCTCAGAAGAAAATAAATGAGCTTTTTACCACAGTGTTATTGATGACTTTTTAAATGGCTGAACTTGATGTGAATGAAAGACTCTTAGGGACTTGAGTAATGAGAAGGAGAGGAGTGATCAGGAGAATAACCTAACAGAGTAAGCCAGAAAGGAGGATGTTAGGCATGAAAACTTGCTTTACCACAGTATTAATGCTATGTATGTATTTGCATAGAATGTGAAATGGGTGAGGGTACTTTCACTGTCACCTTGATTGTCTGGCATAAACCAGGGAAGGTGTGTCTGAGCTAAAGGTGCAAGAATTACCTGTGGGAATTAAAACTGTGCAGAACTGAGGAGGAGCTGATGGCAGTGGTAGTGAAGTGCCTGTAAATGCAGAAATTTACCTGTTGATAAAATGTGAGTCCTCTTTCCATCAGATGGAGAGTGAAATTCATTCACAAAGCCTGGCTGGCGGACGAGTATAAATAAAGGAGCTTTTTTATCTATTTATTTTATGCAAAGAAAATAAGACTGGACAGTGTGCACTGCAGCAAAGATCCATATAGCTTTACAGCTCCAAAACTTTAAAGTACTTTAATACATAAAGACTATTTTAAAAAGTTATTATTTAAACTGTGTTTGCAGTGCTAAGTAGTTATGTTTCTCCTGGCAAAACAGCTTACAAAGACCTGTTATTCTCACTCTTCATTCTGCTCTATGGGGCACATAATGGCATGTCACATCTTGCAAGTTAGAAGCTTGACATTTGTTTCAAATCTGTATGAAAAATAAGGTGTAAATCTGATTCTTACTTTTTCATCATAATAGGTTATAATTTTTTTCAGATCTCTTTGAGGTCTAGGGATGCCAGGCAGTGGGAAATTCAGAGTGCTCCAGTCATGAAGATGGCCCCAGATAAGTGGCATAAAGGGAAGGAAGAAGAAGGAGAGGGGTTGCTATGTCAGCTAAAAAAGCTCTGCACTTTAACTGACTTATCCAAAGACATTCTAGAAATCAGCAGCAGATCTAGAAATAGAACGCAATTAGATTGCTTCCCAGTCTCAACACTGCCTTTTGCCCTCCCTTACTCCACTCACATTAAATCTTTTGCTTGGAAATAGGTTAATTTTTATGTTCATACAGTGGATTAAGTTTTCTTTTGCAAAATTGTTCCTGTTCCATTTGATATTTTAATGTAAGCTATTTGGGTCCTGTTTTGTTCATATCATACTTGTTCATAGTGTGGTGTGATTTTGAATAGGACTAGAATAAATGATATTTTATCAGTGTATACTTTTTTGTAGCACAGTTTGTGAGACAAGCAGGCAGAAATTACTCTGCCTTGGCTTAGCCTCTGTTTAAAAAAAGAAAAATATCAGTAATTTTCTATCCTATTTTCTTTCCCTTTTTCTATCGCACTGAACCTTTTTCACTTATTAATGTTCGCAATACACAGATATTTTGTGCACATAAAAGGAAACTTGTAGCTGTTTTACATTAGCTAATGCCACAAAAAGACACTGAAAACAAAAGCTTAACAGGAATCTGTGAATCCACCACAGAAAAAAGAACAACTAATGAAAGCAGGTGAACTCAATTAGTCAGTGTAGTTGAATTTGGGATAAAGCAACTAATTCAACTTACTCACCTGCTGGAAGAGCTCAGTTGAACTAGAAGCATGACCAGAAAAAGCATGTGTAGGTCAGCAACCTAGCTGCAATAGGTGCGATAGGTTTAAATCCAGGATTTCTTTTTAGTGTCTCTCTTTAAAAAAAAAAAAAAAAATTAGATCTATGAAAGGAGAAGAAAGTCATGTCCACAAAAAGCTTGAGTTGAATATTTTTCTGACTTCATGAAGAAGGCTCCTATGGAGAAATCTTTGGTCATGGAACATTGAGTGAGAAATATCTTGGAAGAGAGGTTCAGATGTCATACTGTGAAACAATGCTTAGCATGGTAGTGTTTTAGACTGTGTGGTTTGGACTCAGGGTCTGATGAACAATTCTTGCTATAAAATGGAAAGTGCTAAATGAGTTCTGCTCAGGGCACTGGGTTGCAGTTGGCAGCAGTACTTGTTCACGGCAACCTTCTGCTGGCCTGCTCTCAACCCAAGGAGCTGCTCCACTGCAGCAGCTGTTCTGGACATGCTTTGTGTGGCATCTCCAGCCCCTGCAGACCAACAGTGTCCCTAACAATAGTAATAGGTTAAGCCAGTCCGTAGCTAATGGCATAGAGTCAGGAAGAAATTTGGTTTGGAGGAAGGTCTTACAATATTGTGTCCTGTGGAGTCGATTACTTCTTCCTCTCAAATGTCTGGTCTTGGTCATATCTGCAGGGTAGTACTGGAACAGACCATGGGTTTTTTTAGGACTGTTCAAACAAAGCCCAACTAAAATGCAGAGAGGCTCGATGGCATTATGAACAGAGCTTTTTGTATATTAGGGAGTTCCATCAGATTCTTAAATTCTTAAACTGTATTGATTAACTTTATGGCATGTACTTGTGCTCTGAGCTCTTGAAAACAAACTCTCCAGAAAGGAAGTTCTTTGCAGTGATAGGAATTCTTCAATCCTTCAGCTTAATCAAGACTGATTCTACTGTAATACCTCTCTTACTTCTCAAAGCAGATTTTTCTTTTCAAGTGATGCAACCTTCTCTTGATGTCTGTGCAGCCACTTCTCTTCTACTAATGATCCGTTTACCTGTTCCTGGTGCTGCCTTCACATTGGTTCTCATCTAACCTCACTAACCTCTATTCTGTCTCCAAGTTTTTTTCAGGCTTAGCTGTTACATCAAAATCCAGGAATTGTCATTGAGGTCTTGCACAAATTTCAAACTGGGGATTAAAGACCATATCCTATATCTCAAAAGGTGTTTAGAGTATACATATAGAGTGACTGTCCCCCTTAGAAGCTGTAAATTCATGTATACACCTTTGGTTGGACCGACAGGCTTCTAAATCTGTTCTGCATGGGCTTGGGAAGTTTAGGAGCACTGAGGTGAAAGAGAGACAGTGCAGGTTTCTTTCTGGATCTCAATAAGAAAGTATCAAAAAAAAAAGTCTTAATAACTCCTTTAATGAGATAGAATAAGAACATGAATATATATAACAAATTAATCTTGCATCCTTTCAGATACTGGGTGCTCCACATCTGTGCAACATCAGCTGGAGTCCAGATGCCTTTTCCCCTGGTGCATAGCACAGAGCTGACCCAACCCTGTCTGTGAAGACAACCTCTCTCTTTTGGTCCTTCAAGATGATATGTAATTTCTTCAAAAGAAAACAGCTGTATTCCTGAGGGAGGTTATCCTGAGAACTTCTTGCCACACTTTCAGATAAGGCAAGACCTCCCAGGCAGGATAATTGTTGGTACCAAGTGGGAGCTACCTGCAGGCTCCTCTGTTTCTGTCAGCTGAGTGAGTTTGTGCTGCAGCCAAGGAGCCTGAGCAACACTGCACAGACCCACACACATTAGGTTTACTGTTCTGTGGGTTGCTGACTCCACAGAAAGTGCACAGTTTCTCAGTCAGCACCAAAATAAAGACCTAGAGTGAGAATCAAAAAAAGGAGGTGTTGCATTGTAGATTCCAAGGGGGTTTTTTTTTGATTGTCCAGTTGCTCAGTAGTAAGCCCATGACTTCTCTGTGACAGCTCCCACATCAGTAACTTTTCAGTGCCAGCTTGTGAGTTGAAACTGGCAGGGGAGTGGACTGATACCCAGTCTTTCACAGGCCTACAACCACAATTGACTTTCCTATCTCTGGGCTGCAATGTCATCTGCAGGATTTATGAGTATCCCATACTTCTGTCTTCTGATAACTGCAGGGGTATTTGTGTCTGCTGCATCCCTTTTGGTTTCCCCTGTATTTAATTTCCTGATGCTTCATGAGACTCTGAGAAGATTCTAATTTTTATCTCAGTGTTAAAATTTCTGTAGACAACTATATAGAATGGCAGGGAGAAAGATGGCTCAAACTGCGAGTTCTCACTGTGTACCTGTAAGAGTAACCATGGAAGAATAACACTACTTGTAGATGAATGCAGAACATGAAGTTATATCCTCCAAGAGAAACCTTTGAGACTGCTTATTCCCTAATTTATGAAAGTACAGCATGGCAGAAAGGGCCTCACTTTATCTGTAGATTAAGAAAAGGGGATCTGAGACCATTTTAGATAAGGTGAGATCACTTATTCTCAGTAACTCAGATAAGTAGAGGAGTATCAAAGTATCATGCTGCCTGGCAAAGATTGCACATTCTTATATTATTGAGGAGACAGTTGTGACTTCATCTTGTGAGCCTTGGCTGAAAATGCCTTTGAAGAGCAAATATGTCTGTATTTAATGTGGTTTTCCATTGTTAGACTTGACATACAAACAATGAAATTAGAAGATTGTTAAATATAACTCCATGCTTGGAATACCATGCTTATGCAAGAAACCACACCAAGCTGTGAGAGAAACTAGGAGGAAAAAAAAAAATCACAAGTATTAGTGGGAAATAAGTGTGCTTTGGGGTTGCCAGGCAAAGCATACAGGGGTAATAAAAAAAAGGGATTTTGGAAAAGGAAAAAAGGCAGAGTTGCAACTCAGAATCTGTTCTCTTGTTTCCCTCACCTCTCATTTTAGGAGTAGAACAATGTAACATTCACATCTGAAATGCTTCACAGATGTTCTGCTGGTGAAATGGGATGGGCATGTGTCAAGAGTAAAATCCACAACCTATTTATGCTGTGACTGCTGTTTGTTTTAAAGGCTTTCTGTGGACTTTAAGACAGCAACAAGACTCACCTCCCATTTAAGTTATTTTTAAATTTTTGTATAAGCACAATGATGTCTAATTAGGAATGGAAGTGCCCTAAATGTGCTTGTTTTGCTACAGCACACAAAACCCACCATGAACACTTACCTAGCCAAGGGGACTTTAGGAAGATCACTTTCTATCTCTTCCCTCTGCTGTGTACTTAGAAGTTGTAACTTTCCCTTTTTTTACAAGTGTGGTTTTGTCATCCTAAGTTCACTTCTGCAATTAAGGTCCTACTAAGCAGGTACAGCCCTTTGCCATGGGAATAGTGTTTATAGAATAGCTCTCAGTGAGTCTTTTCCCAGCTGTTCCCAAAGCTGTGGAGCTGCACAAGGCTTAGTGATGCATGAGGGAAGGTTACCTAACCCCAACTCTTCTGGATTTTATCCATGAGGCTAGTGGTAATAATTTGTTGTACAGGTCTGTGTTTCAGACTTCCATTTTAAAAAGATGTTGAACTGTTCCTGCAATGCAGAGTCCTGACACATTTGCATATGGGCACAGAAGCCACCTTCAGTGGGGTTTCACCGGCTACATGCAAGTTATCATGCAGCAACTCAGGCTCTAACTGTGCATGAGAAAGATGCAAGGCCATTTATCCTGTTTTCCACTAAATAAAAAGCTGTCATTCTTACCTCATTAGTATTATCTTGACAATGAATAGCTGTACCATTCTGGCTTTTAAGATGCTTTCCTCTAATTTTTCTTGTTTTATATGTGTGCATAGAGGAATATGTCTACTGTGAAGTTTCTGAGAAGAAATACCAGCTGCAAAGCATTATACTGCTAGCTGCTTTAAACTACTTATTTAGCAGCATTTAATTGGTAGAAAACAACTTCTCTGATTGCACTTAACAATAATGAAACACTTACTGGATTCCCTCTAATAACATTTTAAATAGGGAAGAAACCACTGCCCACACATATTCTAATCAGAAGCTTCCATCGAGCTTAATTAAATCACCTAAATGAGAGTCCTATTGTTCTTATCCTGCTCAACCTCCCATTTCTTAAGTACCAGAAGAGCTCAGTTTTAAACAATCTTCTGCAAGTTAATAAATCCAGGCTGTGATGAATAGAGTTGAGAGAAGTGTCAGAGATTTTTAGAGACACTGTCCTGGCAGTAAATTATTTTCCTTAGTGGCTGCATAAGATGATGTGTGGTGAATTCATTTGTCTGCAGTCAATGAATGGTACCAAAACCCAGTTACTCCATTCCATTTGTTTTACATAATGCCATGACTTCTGAGGAGGAGGGATGTTGTACCCCTTCCTTCCCCTGAAACAGATGGGGTATGGAGAAATTTGTGGAGGAAACGGCCATTGCACATGGGTAGTGGGTCTCCATTTTACTTAGTTCTGTTCTGTGCTTCTGTAATGTCGTGAGAGAAATAACGAGGAATTTGTTTCCTTTGAGAGAATGTATTAGAGAAAAGGTGAAATGACATGAGGTTTTAATGGTTTCTGAAAAGCAGCTGCCATATGGAGAAGAATAAAATAGACACTTCCAGGATAGGAAGCTCTATTCCAGAGCTTCACTTTTGTGCCCTTGCAGATCTAGAATGCCTTGTATTACAGAAAAAGGGGCACAGCTATATCCTTGTTTTGTGGAATCAGGTGTTCTGGTTAAGGCCTATACTTTCAGGTAAAATTTAGAGATTTTTCCCTCTATGACCTTTTATCTGAGCTGAGTGGGAGACATGGCCATGCACTAATGATATTAGGGAGAGAAATTTTGTCACTGGTCTTCATATTTTTCCTTTTGCATGAGTTCTCCTGTTTTCTACTCATGACTTTGTCTTTCTGAGTGAAGTAATAATCTGCACAGCTCTCTGTTACTAAACAAACGTGGAAAGCAGACCTCATGATGTAAGGTGTATAAAGAATACAGCGTTGACAGCTATGCACACAACCTTAGTGCTTCATTACCATGACTAGAAAGGGTACCTAGAAATAAAGGAATACTTATTTTCTTCTAGCTTTGTCCTGGTAAAGAGGAATTATTGGGGATAGAAGAAAAACATCTAGTTCAACATCAAGGCTTCAATTACACTCGGTTGCTGGGAGCCTTCTCCTGTCTGGTTTTGATTATAATGAAGAATGGAGACTCCACAACCTCTCTAGGTAACCTGTTTCAGTCATCAACCACCCTTGCAGTAATAAAGGTTCTAAAGGTAATATTTTAGCTTAATTATGTGGATTTCCATTTGTGCCCATTGCCTCATGTTGTTACTGGGCCCCACGGAGCAGAGTCTGGCTCTATCTTCTTTATTGTCTCACATCAGATATTTATATTCATTGATGAGACTACCCCTGAGTCTTACCCCTTACCCCTGCTCTCCAGGCTAAACAATCTCGGGTCTCTTGTATGTCAGAACCCGTACATCCTTTAACCACCTTCGCAACACTTTTCTGGACTGACTCCCATCTCTGTCTTGTACCAGGGAGCCCAGAACTGGACCCAGCCCTCCAGATGCAGGCTGACCAAGGGCTGAATAGTCTCTAAATCCATGATGACTTGTTTCATTTTTCTTCTTGTTTATAGGATTTATAGGATTGTTTATAGCAAGTGCTCCATCACCTTTCTGGGCACTGAGTTGTGGTTGGCCAGTCTATAGCTCCTCCCATCCTGCTGCTTGCCTTTCTTGAAAAGAGCAGTGGTGGTTGCTTTCTGCCAGTCCTCAGAAACATTCCCCAAGTTGCCATGGCCTTTCAAAGATAATTGAGAATGCCTTTGATAAATGGGAGGAAATATGAATACAAATCTAGCTGCTGTGGTTATGAACTGCCTATCTACCTGCTTGCTTTGAACTTAAATCAGCCATTTCAAACCTAATCACTTAGATTTGGAGGAGACACAACTTTTATACTCAATTTTCAAGGTATGTTATTCATTTGTATCAAAACTTGAAGTGGTAGAGTTTGATTCTGCCTCTAAGATTGAATTCTTGCTGGTGCTGATCAGTATTGTCTTCGGTGGCATTACAAAAATGACAATATGCTGGATGGGACAGCTATTTATGTGATTATAATTATTCACTGTAGAAGTTTCAGATTCCCTGGCAGCAAGCAAAACCAATCATCTATTTCTCTCTGTGCAGTTGTATAAACACAGAATATGTTCATCCTCTGAAAAGAGTGATGTAATGAAAACCCCATCTGTGGTATTAATGCTTAGCAGCTGGGATATTTTTGTGCATAAATAAAAGTTCACGTGCCCATCCGTGATATCTGATATTTTTGATACCCGGTTCTTTCAACCAGCTGCACCATGCGAATCTATTTAAGAAACACAGTTGCAGCCCAGTCAACAACACATTTTGTTTGTAACTTTTAATGGCTGATTTCCCCCACTAAAAACACTGCCTTGCTCTGCCTGGGCAGTTATAGAATTCAAAAAGAGTATAAAAGAGTTCTCTTTTTCTTCTCATACAAGCTTTTAAGCCCATGATATGTAATTACAAACTTATACATTTCATTTGGGAGTGTTAAGCATCTAGAACTTCAGGTATTTTAATCACACTTCTTCCGATTAAAATACCTTAAAACCAAACCTGAAGATCTCTGATTGGATAGAAAGCCAAAATATTTAAAATTAGTAGCATTTCAGCAGCTTTTTGTTTAAACTTTATTGTGTCTCATTTCCTAAGTTGTGGACTTAACCTAGAAATGTTTTATTCATTACGAAGCATGGCAAGTTGAACATGAGTCAGCAGTGTCCTGGCAACCAGGAGGGCCAAGCCTGTCTTAGGAGGCATCAGGGACAGCATCGCCAGCCGGGCAAGGGAGGGGATTGTCCTGCTTGCTCTGAGCTGGGGCAGCCTCACCTCCACTGCTGTGTGCAGGTTTGGGCACTGCAATATAAGGAAGATAGCAAACTCTCGGGAGTGTCCATAGGAGGGCCACAAGGATAGTGAAGGGCCTTGAGGAGAAGGCGCATGAGGAGTGGCTGAGGTCACTTGGTCTGTTCAGCCTGGAGAAGAGGAGGCTGAGGGGAGACCTCATTGCAGTGTACAGCTTCCTCACGAGGGGAAGAGGAGGGGCAGGCACTGATCTCTGCTCGGTGCAGACCAGTGGCAGGACCTGAGGGAATGGCATGAAGTTGTGTCAGGGGAGGTTTAGGTTATACACGAGGAAAAGGTTCTTCACCCAGAGAGTGGTTGGACACCGGAAGAGGCTCCCAGGGAAGTGGTCACAGCACCAACTTGACAGAATTCAACAAATGTTTGGACAACCATGTCCCAACCTCAGACCTCATGCTTTAGATGTCTGTGTTTTACAAAACTACTTCTCTAGAATCAATCATTGGATATCCAGAGTTGGAAGAGACTCACAACTCCCAGCTCTGCACAGGACAACCCCAGGATCACGCTATGCACCTGTGTGAATTGCCCAGATGCTTCTTGAACTCTCTCTTGACTACCATTAAAATCTGAACATGCTGCTCGATTTTCACTTACTTTGGCCAAAATACCTTTTTTCCTTGTACTGTTGTATGAAGAGCAGCTATGGGGTGCATCTCTGTGTCTTGGATTTGACATAAACAATATTAGCGTAATTTTCTTGATTTCAGTTCTCTCATATTCCTTAGAGTTAACTTTTGGATACTCCTGTGATTTTATTTAAGTTTCCATTTACAAAATGATCAAAAAAAGATTTATTGGAATTTCTGATATCATCCAGCTTGAGACTCTTCAGAAAATTCATCAAGTTATTTTCTGAGCCCAAACAGTGATATGAATATCTTAAACATGGTTGAGACTGTGAAAACTCAAAATTTTCAAACAAAAGTGAAGTTTAAGCAAAGCTGTAATGGATGATCTGGTTTTGCCTAATCTTCTGGGCTTGCAACAGCAAAAAAGAATGGATGAATTTGAGGATAACAGAAAAGTAGGTATGTTACAGGGATGAAAACTGTGAGGGGTAAGCTGGAAGAAAACAAAAAGACCTGTCTGATTACAATGAATATGAAGGATGCGGAAGTCATGATCCAGGCAGTGTGAGGTTTGATGATCTGGGATGGTGTGTTGGGTAGGCTGACTGCCCCTTGCAGCCTGCAGTGAGGCAAGCCAGGATGAGTGTTGCCACTGCACATCTCCCTTCTTTGTCAGACTGGTTAAAAAGCTGGTGAGTTGTAGCAAAGGGCTGGATTTTCATGTTTGGTATTCATGTGTTTCTTGCTGGATACAATTGGCCCTACTTGATCAGAGGGGATGGACAAGACAACCCCAGAGGTACCTTCCAATCAAAACAATTTTGTGATTCTGAGAACAATGGATTTTGCAAGGTCAGAAAAAGGATGTTGCAATAAGAGCTGTGCTGCATATGAGTCTGCTGAAGAATTGCAGCCTTTCCTGTAAATATGAAATTTCATTTTCAGATGCTATGTGGAACGACTGTCTATGGTATCTCAAGAATCATATTCTGATGTCTCTGGGATGAGACCACAGTTAATAACTATCAGCTAGTGGCAAGATGGTACCTTTTTTCTCAGTCAAAATAGATGTGATCTAGGCAGAAACTGATGGTATATAAGATAGCAACACTGTGCAGAAAGTACTGAGTGGTTAACGTGCTGTTGATAAACTATGTAGCATAATGCCCAGGGCTTCAGGTTACATTATTAATGCTACACTGAAAGGAATATCAAATGGCTTTGTGGTTTATGAAATAAACTGTTTTCACATGGTGGTAAATACAAGATGGTGATGCAGGCAAATAGTAATCATGAAATGGCAACAAAGAAGCTTTGAAAATGTCAATGCATTTTTATATTAAATCAGAAGTGAAATTAGAGTGAAATTTACTCACTTTGAGAACCCTATATTTTCTTTTTCATACAAAATAAAGCTTTGATCAAAACTGTGTCTGGCTATGAGATAAGGAGACTATTGCCCCAAATGATCAGTCCCTTGCGGCTTTCTGTATTGGAAGAACCAACCCTTTTAGAGTGATATCACCTGCAGAAATGAATAGGTAGATGGCAGCTGTTAGTCTCTGCCCACACGGGACAAAGGGCATACTTTTCTCCAGGAAATGAGAGCTAGCATTTATTCCTTATGCCTACTAATCAAAATCCTTTTAAGCAAAGAAAAGGAGGATAAAACACAGACATGAACATTTTCTGTCCTGCTTCTGTGGTCTAGGTAAGAATTTGATAGTAGTCAAAATATTTTCTCTGAGAAGGTTTTAATGATAGAAGCTCATCTGCTTTGATTGTCTCTTTCTGAGCATTTCTGAGCATTGACTGAATCTTCTATTGGAAGATTCAGAAGAAAACTATTTTTACTGGTTTTGTAAAACTCCTTTTCTAGAAATAAAGAGGAATTATCTTTATAGTAGAGAGAGCTATTCTTTTATCACTAAACTCTGGTGCTGGTGTTTCTGTGTATGAAGCCAAAGGATTTTTTGGAACAAATTCAGACTTGCTCCTTGAGTATCTTTGGTGTCATTCACAGTTTTTTTCCCTCTAAAGCATCAGAACTGTCTAGATTTGTGAAGAAACCAATTTAAAGGTGACTATGCCTTCATCACTCTGCTATTTTTTTTGTTTTTTTAGTCAAAGATAAAAACAATAAGTAAAATAAATTCCTTGATTTCATTGAGACTTGAAGCTCAAAACTCCTCAAACTTGACTGGAAAGAGAAGTATCATCAGTTTACTTATCTTGGAGGCCATTCCTGAAAGATACTTCTATTTGTAAGGAAAAGAACTTTATACTCTGGTGCTCTGGAAACATACACATTTTGCTACTTAATGTCTAAACTTCCCAATCAGTGTTCTAAGATGCCTAAAAAATTTGAAATGCATTTTAAGAAGGAATCATGGTAAGTATTTTAAATATGCTAATTATTCAGGAGCTAGATTAATAGTAGATTTTGCAAGAATAATGTCTTACTAAGGTGCTATTCTTTATATGTGCTTTATTCTTTTACATGTGGACCATATATGCTACATACTTTCTCTACTTAGTAACAACCATCTCTTATTTTCTTGTCTTATTTTTTTCCCAATGTTGACTCAAGATACTCATCTTTCTTACTACAGAAAGGATAACCACTTCCTAGGTCTTGTTTTACGGGAAAGTATTCCAGAACAAGCTGTTAGAATGATATTCCTATGGATACAAAAAAGTCAGCAGCTCACTGGACTAGAGAGCTTCTTACATTTTCCCTGCCCCTCCATACAACACAACTCCTCCTTTGTATCAATCTGCCAGCTTTCTTTGTGCACCTACTCTCCTTGGTTTACCTTGCCTGTAAAATTGCTCAAAAGCTCTCAGCTACTCATAAACCATTTTGAATCTCTCTTTGTATCCTGTGCTAGTACAGGAAGGGAACCAGACTTCTGCTGTTGGTACTGCGAGAAAGTGACTGAACCTGTGCAAGAGGTGTTGCTACCTGGTTCTGTCACAGAGATTTGAGCTGATGGGGGCAGGACCTTGAATCTACTTAACTTGCCTTTCTGGGCCAGGGTGTGCTTTCTGAGAAGGCACAGGTCTGCCAGACATCAGACTCTTGTCTGGCACATTACTCGTCAAAGGAAAGATACAAAATCCAGGTAGAGATTGCTGTGGAGCAGTCCTGCTGGAAAAGAGAAGAGAAACTGCAATAAAATCCAGTAGGTGCATTTAGTAAGATAGTTTCAAACAATGGCCAAGCACTTCTATTTCTGTTATGTTGGTCTATGTGCCTCTTTAGGTGCTTAGTTTCTTAACAGTGCCAGATGCTTAATGTTTGCTTGTTAAAACTAGAAAATCCACTGTGTAGCTGTACCAAGTACCCAGCTCATTCCTGTTCTTGTTGGAAGGCTTATTTCTTTCTGTTTGGCTGGCTGCTTACCTCAAGGTAAAGGAAGTCATCAGTATTAAATGCAATGAATGGCATCACTGCTTGGTTTCTATAACTGCTTTTACAGCAGACAAGAAAGCAAGGGAGGAAAAGTACTTTGGCACATGGTTTGATCAGCATTTTGAGCTCTTAGTTATACTCTGTGCTTAATTCTGGCAGTTTGCCTTGAGACAGTGAATAAAACTCTCTGCATATTAAAAGGTAATATAACCAATTATTTTGTTTACTGAAGAAGAATCCTATGGAAAAAAAAGGTAAGGTAAGATGTTCACTACCTCTTGTCTGCTTCCTCTTTTTTGCCTTCTCACTTTCCTATTGGGTGTGGTCAGACAGTGAGGGTAAAGCACAGCTGTTTCTTCCAATGAACAGCTACATGACATTTCTTACTGTGTAAATACTCCAGTTATCACAATCCTTGGGCATGCTGGTGTAAAACAAAACCAGTAGATTTTTATGCATTGGGAAACTTTGTTCCATTGAAAGAATTGTGACTTTTTAGGCTAAAAGAATGCTGAGAGATCTTCCTTGATCCTGACAGCTGTATCCAAAGCAGAGTGGTCCCATGTGGTATCTCTTACACCAGGTACGCCTTTTAGCAGTGGACTATTCTATGATGAGGGGAATATTTCCAGATTTTCATGATACTTCACAATATCTCATATCTCCTGGAAAAGGGCAGGAGAGGAAGTTGGGAGAAAGAGGAAAAGGTCAAATAACAATTTCTTGTGAGATTAAGCTGTTCTCTCTTTAATTTATCAGTTCTCATTGGCTGCTTAATTTTGTGATTAAACAAAAGAACAAACTTTTATTAGAGCATTTTGTTAGCATGTTCAGAAAGCAGAATAAGAGATACAATAAGTGCTCTTGGAAAAGGCAAGGAGCTATCAGGAGAATATTTACATTTAGGGATGGTGATTTTAACTGACATTGAATGCAGCAACTTGTGAACCTTCAGCCACAGTTTATGTGCCAGCTGTCCTCTTTTTCCCCTCTCTTGGATGGTTGGCTGATGATGCTGTAAAATGCCTGCTTTGGAAGAAGAAAAAGAGCCTCCCAAGGTTTTCTCGATGCATCCTTTGTGAAGACAGTGACTTGGGTATGTCACTGTCATGTACTAAGTACATATGTGTACTCACCTTGTTTGACCTGTTCAGTTTCCTGTGGTTTAAATCCATCCTGTTGTGTTGGATCTCAGTCCAAACCAACAATGACTAATAAATGTTTATACAAATATTGTTAATTTACTTCTTGGCAGAATGCTTTCTGTTTTCTTATAGCCAGCATTTAAGGTGTGAGAACACCACCTCATCAGTTTTGGAGATTGTCAGATGCATGATTTTCATGGGACTGGTATGTCTATAAAGCTTCTTTCTTTCTTATGTCTGACTAATTGGGTCAGAAGTACCAATGCAAGAATTGTTTTTTTCAGAGAAGACAAAATTCTGAACAACTCATTTGCTAAAGAACTTTTTCACTTCCTGAGAAAGAATTTGTGCAAAGTGGGAGCACAAGAAACAGGAAGCAGGTACTTTTTCTTTCTAGTAGGACACCCACAATCCCTTTCCAACCCACAGGGTCGTTTTCAGCTAGTTTAGTTAGGTTTTGGATAAAATTCTCTGTCTTATCTGTCATCTAGAAAAATGCAGTGCATGCTAAATCTCATGAAATGACAAAAGTACCTCCACTATCCTTAATGGATCAGGGAGCAAAATGCTCTTCCATTGCCATCAAGCATTCCTGTCTTTATTCTTTACACTTACTATTCAGGAACTATTGATTATGCTTACTATTCAAGAAATTTCCACAGCTGTCAATGGGCCTTAAAACAACTAGAAATGCCCTGTAAGATGTGTGACTTGGTGCAAGAGAAAGACTAGGGGCTGGATATATCAGTTATCTCATTTAAATGTAATTCAAATTTCAGAGACGAATTCCCTATACAGTTCACAGAGAGAGTTAAGTCTGAAAAAGTAGAAAAGGAATTCTGAACTCCTTTACTGTATACCTGAAGCAGACAGTCTAAATAGCACTTCTAATGCAGTTTAGTATCTAAATGTTGCCTGCTTCCAGAAGACTTGAAGATTGTTCTAGTATACAAAACTGGCTAGCTGTCTGTTAGTGGAAGACATGGTAGTGAACTTCCAAATTGTAATGGCCACTTTTTTTCATCCTACTAAAAAAGACTTGATGTTTGTCTTCAGCTTCTGTTGGTCAGAGTGAGTTTGCAGTGGTTTTTAGAAAAATTACTCTGTCATCACTCCATTCCGTGCAGGTCATGCCAGGTCTGCATTACAATTGTGTCCAAACTGAAACCAGAAGTAGTGTTCAATGGAACAATGTTGCTCTGAAAAAAAGTTTTGTGGATTTTGCTTAGTCTTTTCTTCTGCTACCTCTCTTTTGATGTCCCTCAACTCACCTGCCATCAGCTGGACTCATGGCTCCTAAGATGTATAAAACTGATGATGATAATGAATTTTAACATCCAATAGCATCTTCCACATGTTGCTTTACTGCTATCTAAAACCTGGAGTGCATTTTAGAAGCAGATGGTTAATGGGATACTGGAAGATTTTAGTGAGAGTATTGTTTCCTTTATCCCTTTTTAAAGTCCTAGAATCCAATTAGACATTGTGTGGCTGCAAAATAATTACAGAGTGAATGCTCATAACTGGAATACTTCTCATCATGCAATCCCCTCCCCACCAAATGCTATGCAGCTGTTCTAAAAGAGCACTGAACTGTGTGGGAACATGGAGATTAGCTTATGCCAAAACACAGTCAGACACAGCTGTAGTAGAGAAAGAGGGGCTTAGAAGTAAGATGCTTATGGATTTACCTTTAGCTGCCAGATTATGTTGTGCTGTGCTTTTATTAATGATATATTTCAACACATAAATAGCTGTTGAGGACTCTGGTGTAAGTTAATTGCAAATTAATTAATTTACTCCTACACATTTTGGGAAAAAACACCCAAAATTGAACATGAAGAAATAAAAACCCCAAGCTCTAAGTTTAATACAATACTGCACATATATAGCAGCAGTTCCTGGGAAGCACAATGGAGCCAAAATGTAGCCAGTGCTGTAAATGTTGAAATGGTCTCTTTGTCTGAAGGCACATAAACTGCAGACAGAACTTGGTGTGTTTGTCCTGGCTTTTGGTCCAGGCAGTTGTTTGCAGACCATGCCTCTGCAGTCAGAGCAGATGTGGCAGTAAAGCTGTAACCCAGTAAACCTTGCTCTATTCTTCTTTCCCACTCTTTGTAACAGAGAGGTAGAGGATTTGGCCCAGGAAGAAGTCTTCAAAGCTTGGACCATATGCTGAGAGAGGAAACACTGAGGGTGTTGGATGGACAGTATTGGACTTTTGTTATTCTCACTGCCAATCCTATTGTATTCCTTTTAAACCAGTTGGACTGGATGTAGCATGGGAAGATTATTTTTTTTTTTTTCAGGAAAGAGAAAACTCTCGAGACTCCACAATGGCAGAGAAGTCTAGAGACTACCCCTGGGCCCTGGGAGGTGCAGAGAGTATTAGACCACCACATCTTGAATGTCATAAAATTTCTTAATGACAAAAGGGAACTGAGGGGAGGTTGTTGTAACCAGGATAATCACTGGTTCTAAGCCTGGAGAGAAGATGGGACTAAAAAGATAAAATGAAAGGGGAAAAGTAGTGTTTCAGTATTTTTTAGGCTTTGTTCTGTCACATTCATGCCCTCCCCTCTCCTAAATATTTAGTTGATTTTTACATTTAAAAGTCTATTATTTTTGGGGGAAAGTCACTGAGAGAGATCAAGGCAAAGCTGCCCCCCTGCTCTGGCTGACTTGTAAACTCATCACAGATGTTTGGCAGGAACAGAGGCTTTATACTTTCAGAGGATACTGTTTTTCATGCCAGGAATCAACTTCAAGCAGTTTTGCTTACATGAGATGTTTTTATTTTATAACCTTTTTCGTCTTGTGCTGTTGTGAGTTGTTTGATTCTGACATGTATAAAAACCAATGGTAGCTGCAATATTCTTGATCCTGCCCTGTGATGATACCTAAATCCAATATAAGGACACATGGTGAAGTTCAGGGTTCAGCTGGAGTTTCATACAAAATGCTAATGGATGTTGCTGATGCACCTGTTCTTGCCCCTGAAATAATGATGGTAAGTTCTTTACACAGAGAATCATGTTGTGATTCAGATTCAGTTTCAAGTAAATAAACAAAAAATAGTTAAAATATATTGGTACAGCAGAAACTGATATGTTCGATTTTTCTTGGTCTCGTATTTTGGTCCCTTTGCAGTAGCCTTTGTTAGGTTGTTTTAGGTCAAGCATCTTTTCCAATAATTATCTCATCTGAGTGGTAATTGCAAAGAATATTAGTAGTCATCCCAGTTAAGCACGAAGTACGTGAATGAAATGGTTGCATTCATCTGAAAACACTTGAGTTTCAGTGTGTGGTT
This sequence comes from Anomalospiza imberbis, assembly GCF_031753505.1. Classification (NCBI taxonomy): domain Eukaryota; kingdom Metazoa; phylum Chordata; class Aves; order Passeriformes; family Viduidae; genus Anomalospiza; species Anomalospiza imberbis. Next base: position 52,614,051 of record NC_089681.1, on the reverse strand, counting down.
TTTAAAATGCGGTTTTCTGGTATTTTCTGCTGTGGAGTATCCTCCGTGGGAAATATTTCCATATTCTCTGGAAAACATATTCCAGCTTCCTCTTTAAAACAGAAGACTATGTATGTGAAACCAGTTCCTTATTATTTTTATTAATTCTTTATTTTTATTCAATTATGGTAATAATGCCTTCTGGGCAATATGTGCTATGTGAACTAGACATTTCCTGATATGGACTGAACATTACACTTGTATATGTCAAACATGAAATAAAGTTATTCTATGGTGTCCTGTTTCTCCTGAAAAATAAGTAACAGTCAGAAAAAATTTCTAGTAGGTGAATCTGAATTGGCAAGTAATTCAAATCCATAAAATTTGCTATTACTTTCTTCCTTTCCTCCCCTCTCCTTGTGAAAAGAAGTCCTCAAGGATCTGTCTGAGAAAAGACTGATTTGTGGTGCTGTGCAGAAGGCTGCTTAAACATACAGCAATCCTAAGATTAGCATCATGATATGAGGGAGTTCACTTAGTATGCTCCTCACTTGTGTCTCAATGATTAATATAATTATTCAATAATCTTGATGTTTATTGAATAATTGTATGAATTATATTCAGTGGAGGGGAATAATCACCTGACATAGAGGTCACTCAATTTCACTGTGCATGTGTCCTTAGGAAACTTCTATTTAAAAGGCTTGCGCAGAAACAGATTTTCTGTAGAAAATTGCCATTAGATTTTTTCCCTCAAAATGCCTGAAAAAATCAAGAATGGAGCATGGCACATTGGAAGAATGTTTTCTTTCCTTTCCATGTAGACATTCTATAAACAAAGTTCTTACCTGTTGATGTGCCATCTGTGGACAGTATTCTTGCTACATTCTGCTGAGATAGAGGTACTTGTAAATATGTCATTTTAATTTATAGCTGATCTAATCCGTCAGTTTATTTTAAGGAGAATAAGTTATAAGAATATATAAGAATATATAAGAATAAGTTATCAGGTGGTCATAAGAATAAGTTACAAAGTGATAATGTCAATTTATTCTCTTCTTGTTTACCTATATATATGACAAATGTATTATGTTCAAAATTATAAACATATACACATTGAAAAAAGACAACTTTGAGCATTCTGGCTTAATTTCAAGATGTTTGCAGCTGAATACATACTGTGTATGCATTGAGTATGTATGAATTCATTCATACTGTCGTCTTTCCCAATTATTTATTCACTTTCAATGAGTTGCCTTATTTTCAGAACTCTTCATAAAGAGGCGGACTGGGGTGTTGGTGCTGAATGGGAATGGCCCCTTTGCTTTCCTTTATAAAATTCAATATCCCTACTGCAGTTTTAATCCATTTTCTTTCCACTAGTCATATTGTGACTGGGAAATCCGTGTTTCATAGGATAAGGATTTCTTAAAACTCTTCTTCTTCAGAGGAAAGGATGACAGCTGTTGCCAGCTATAGCATTATTAGCATGGTAGTGTGGTTACAGCTTGATGCTTCCTACTGGGAAATCTCCCCTTTGGTTTCTGAAGGATTCTTCTGGGGATCTGTAAAATTTCCCATGCAGGCATGGTGTGAGACCTCCACAGGTTTTGTGGAAGGTGAATAGAGATCTATCAGGGTCTGAACCTGTTCCGAGTGCTGCTTACAAATGTGATATAATAATGCCTTCTGGTTTTTGCTTTGCAAGCCTGTTTAGATGAGTTTCCTAATCCCACTTCTGCATTGGAGTATCCTATTTTTCATCATCGATGAAACTAAATATTGTACTTTTATGGCTCTCAATCCTCATTTTATGTCCTAATGTGTTTACACAAAGACCAAATCATGAACAAGAATATTGCATTTTCTCTTCTAGACAAAAGACATTTGAAGAGTAGTCAGGAAAAGTCTCCTGCATTTACTACTTTGCTGTCCTCCTCCATCCCTTCTTTTCTCCCATGCCTTCCCAACAACTTCTTTTTTTTGTGTGTTGTACTTTGAAGGCTCTGGTGGGGTGCATAGTGATATTGTCTCTGGCAAATTATTTTACCCAACCTCAATGAAATGTTACAGTACTGTGCTTTAAATCTCTCAGTGCCTAGAGTGAACACATTTGCAGATTTTTCCATGGTTATTGAAAAAGAAAATCTTTATGGGCATGATTGGTAGGGTCATGCTCCCAGGGGATGACCCATAACATTTTAGTATCCATCTACATATTATATAATTTTTTTTTAGGAATGGCCACCAAACCAGAAAATGAAACTTGTGGAGAAGTTTTCAGGAACATTTTCAAGCTATGAGAGAGACATTGGAATGCAAGTAGGCTGTTTGCAGGTCAAATTTCAAGCTCTCTCTTTCCTTTGAAAATGCTGCAATTATCGCTGGGGGGGTTGTTTGTATGTACACATTTGTAAACTTCATACAAAGAAACTTGTAATGATAAAACTAAAGAGTCGATCAGAAGCAGAATTACATAGGTCCAAAACTCATTACCAGGAGTTTTACTAAAACCAGCTGTGTGTAATATTGATATGAGGCAGAACAGAATGGCTTGTTCATAGCAGGGAAAGTTTCACCGCTTAATAATGACTACTTTGGATTCCGTCCAGTGAATAGTTTAACTTTATAAATAATGCAATCTTGCAACAATTTCCTTTCTCAAGATTTGGTCTCCTTAATGATTTCAAACCTGCCTTGTCCCATGGTATTATTACACTGCTTTAAATGGCAGTGAATTGCTGACTTCTGGTAGCTATGTGGATGTTTTTCTCCTCTCTCTTTCAAACTGAGCCTTCGGGTAAAAGTAAATTATCAAAAAAGAAAAGAAAAAGAGGGTCATACTGTCTCTGTGTGACTTGTTCTACTGGAGACAGCCACAACATGAGACTTCTTTTCAGCTCTAGTGTCACTTTATTTGCTTCTCTTGGGGATTACTTATTTATCTTTGGTGTCTTACTTAATTTCAGCATCTTTCAATGCCAGGGGAATAGGCATTTCTATTTCATAAAGTCAAGAGAGTAGAGAAGGCGTGGAGGTGACTGGCTGCACATCTCCATTAGCTGAAGAGAGATGGGTTCTGAATGTGCACCTTCATATCAGGTATTGCCCATAAGAATGTCTCCCTACCTGTGAAGTTTTGGACATTCTGCTGTAAAAAGTGTAAGTCTTTTTCTCTGGTCATACTTGGTCTTCTCTGTCCAAAACATTCACTGTATCCTCAGAGCATATTGTAGCAAATCAGGAACCATAAAACTGCAGTTTCTTAGGATTTTAGAGAAGTGATGACCCTGCATTTTGGGTTTGAATCTGTGTGGTTTGTTTCATATTAATTCAAATGTTTCTATGTGAGAAGGATGAAAGGTGAATTAATGCAGAGGGGAGCTGAAATTTCACCACGGGTTGAGTCATCTCAGAGTTCACATTTGTGTGTGTGCATGCTTTTGTGTATGTTTGACTTTTGGATTTGTTACTTTCATTTACTTACAGATGGCTAAAAAGGAATCAGGTGTCAGCTTCCTCTGACTCCTACACCATAAAAATGTATCTTGACTCATGTTTTCTATGTGTTTTGAATTAATTCTGCAAAATTTCTATTCACTTGTGAGTAGAAATTCAGTACTTCAGCCTTACTACTGGTAGAAGCAGTAAAGCTGCTAACAAATTTTAAATTTCTAAAAGTATTGAAAGGATAGAATAGAAATTTAATGGCTGTGGCAGACTGCATCATCTGTCATTCACTGAACCTAGAGACAAGGTTTCAAAGACTTGAGGCAATAGAACTGAATTTCAAAAGTGCTGGAAAGCTACTTGCTGCAGCAACCTCCATCTGGAATCAGTGGTGAGGTTAGAGACCTAAGCTTTTCAGGACAGTCAATGGGCAGTGGATTTATTCTGTATCCCTGCCAGCTGTGCGGAAGTACAGTGGAAATAGTGGCTGCGTCAGGTCTGCCAGCTTTCCTGATTTTATTGCAGGGCTTGCTGCTATTTCCCTTACTCCATCTCAACAACTGTAGTCCTATGATTGCACAAGAATTCTGGCCTTTATTTAGTAAGTCAGAATTTTTAAACCCCAGGTTAGGGAGGTAAAGCATGGGAAGGCATGAGAAAGTGAAACTAGAAATCTTTGGTGTGAGATACTCAGAGATAAATAAGATTTTTTTTTTCTGCTACTCATTAATTTTGGAAGCTTCCTCAAGATTTACTCACTTAGAGTGTAAAGCCAATTAAAAAAATTACATTTTTCCTTTAGTTTCACCCTGTATTCATATGTACTTGTAATACAGATTTTATCATCTACCTTACAAGTTTAATTTAAAAGTCCCTAATCTGCTTCACTCTCTAGATAATACATCAGAAAATTAAAGCTTTGAGATTTTTTTCTCCCCAACTATCCTAATTAAAATTACTTACCACATACACTGTCTACCTTCTATCATGCTCCGTCTTGTTACTGAAATAGAACGATTTTAATTACAAATTAATTCTTTGTGTTTTACCCTTTCTGTAGAATCCACAATACAGATGACAGGAAATAAGAATTTAACTGAAACAACAAAGTTAAACCAAGTAGTTTTACTGTTTGTTTGAGTCACAACAGTAGAAAGTGTGAGGGAAAAAAACCCACAAATAACTATGGAAGAACAATGATGCTTTTTATAACTTCATTGTTCTCTATGATTTACATTCTTCAGATGCTGAATTCAGAAATATAAATTATGATGCACATATTTTTATCTTGAATACCAACACAAACAGTTTCACTGGCTTTTTAGAGTAAATATTTTCTTTTAAAGACGCCTAGATAGCCTCTCCATATCAAAGAAACAATCTAATATCTAATTGGAAAGATTTTATGCTTGTGATCTATTTACTGAAAAATGCCACATTACTTTTACAGGCAGTGCCTCTTTTTTTGCACCATCTTTCCCATCTCAATCCATCCCTGCCTATCTCATCCCACCCTATCCCTAGATGAAACATGATGGAATTTCAAAAACCAACAAAACATTCTAAAGCTGAAATCCAGCACATTAAATTCGCCAGTTCTAATAAGTGCTGTATAAAATTTGTTGAAAACAGTTCTTAAATAATCCTTTTTGAATTCATTCCACGAACAATTTGTTTGCAGCTTTTAATCTTTGTTTTTCCTGTGTTAACTTTTATCTCATATATTATTTCTCAGATGTGCACATGTGATTCTTATAATGATTTATTCATTTTCAGAAAACTACAGAAGTATATAATCATGTCTATCTGGGCCAGACATTCCTAAAACAATTGTCGTAGGCATATCCTGAACACCCTGTATACAAAAACACACTCAGTCTGCAAGTGATTACTAGAGATGTTTGCAAGCAATGCAAAGGTTGTTTTTACATATCTTCATTTCTCATTTCTGTCTCTCTGAGACACTCAGAATTGCACCAGTAATTCTTTAAAGAGTGCAACTGGCTGATAGCACTTTTGGGAAGACCGTCCCTGTAGTTTGCTGTCAGGTGGATGTCCACCAGCTCTTGGTGTTGCAGAGCACAGAGAAATACAGTCTATGGAACAAGTACTCCTACAACATACTTCTAATCATACTTTCTATATTCTATAACACATTTCTTCTGTACCCCATAATAGATTCTTAGATACTGGAAGAAGGTGTCAGGTTGACCATTATCTATAGAAAGTTGTGTGTCTGATTCTTAGAGTAGAGAATAGTTCAGGATAGAAGTGAGTTGCAGAAACTCTAGGTCAGCCGTGATTTTAAGTTGACTCTTAGCCAGGTATTGGTTGTAGTTTATAATGAAAAATATGACCACCAGCAGTGGTGAGTTGCTTCTGTTGTTAATTCACACTATAGAAAAACACTATCCATAGAATCCATCTTTCTCTGAACCTCACAAGCAAACATTTTTTGCATGAAAAAATCAAAACCAGAGATGGAGATCTCACAAATCAAGTTCAAATCCACTCATGTAACTTCCTACATATCTCTTCTTGTAGTGGGATCAGAAACTTTTTAGAAGTTCCTGCTGAAACATGTGTGGGGCAGCAAAGTGCATGGACATTCACTTCTTTTTCCTGTTGAACATTTGAAAACTTTCTTGAAAGGCCATACAGTATTATTTACTGATGTACTCCAGATAGAGTTCTAGTCTGAAATATAAATAAATTGACTGGCTTTCAAGCAGACACATGTTACAAATAATGAGCACAGGGGTTAAAGAAATTACACCTTCAAGTTCTTTTGTATAAGCACGAGGACTAGAAATGTATTCTTATTATCATAATAAAGTTAAGTATCATTTATACTCACAATAGTCTAGACATTTGCTATTTAGGAAAAAAATGATGGGCATCAGAATGTAGCTTACCTTAACAGGCTTGCCCCACAATTTTTAAAATGGCATGTCCTCCAAGTAAATATTACAGTCTTTACAAAGGCAACCCAAGGCCATATTGAAATCCCATTGAGACTAGGAGAAATCCATTAATCAAATTTAATCTTTTCTCTATTTTCTGTTGCATTCATGAAATTGAATTGTTGGATTTTCCATAAAACCATGGAAGTATTCTTTGATTTTAGGAGCTTAGGTTGACGCGCTCGCATGCATTGTGCTGCAGTGTCTTTTACAGCATTAAGGCTAGGAAAATTAAAGAGGAATAATAATCCAACAGGTTATATCTCTTCCACTATGAGACTCACTGAATGAAAAGATTCTCAATTTTGTCAATTCAGCTATGAGGTGCTTTTGCACTATGGATAAGTGTAGATGAAATCTGAAAGTAGTTACAACAGTATTTATCAAAATAATTCCTACAAATTTATAGAGGTCTATTTTTAATTAACCAGACATTGACTCTTTCAGAGGTGATTAGTAAATGGGATAGAGATATGTTCAAGTTTGACTCAAAATTAGAATTAATAATGAATGTAAATCTCTTGAGACTCAAAAATATTTGGCTAATGAAACACAAAGTGTTTACAAATATTTGATGAGATTAATTTTAAGTGTACAGGTCACTTTTTCAGTATTAAGGGATAACAATGTCCACACGGGTTGTACTGTGCTTAGACAAAACAAAACCTCTTCTGAGCAGGGTCTGGTGGAAGTGAAAGTTTGCTGCAGTTTACCCACCTGGATTAGTGTATTGCAAACCAGGAATGATTTTAGGTCTGGCTGGAACTCACCCATTTCATAAGGAGAAAATATCTTATGAATACCGAGGGCTTTCTTCAGGCTCCCACACCTCAGCAGCAGATACAATCTCTCACAGATGAAGGAATTGCCTGGGAAATTATCTTAAGGACCATTGAAACAAATAATTCTGGCTGTATGTCCAGACACGGAGACAGCAAGTTCAGAAATAACTCAGAAAAACAGTGCCTTTGGAGGTGCTCTGCTGGACTGTGCTTATCTACTTATAGGGATCCCAGAACCTGGCTAACAGTTTATTCACAGGCAAAAACAGAGGAGGGTTTAGGGACATTGCAACAGAGGGTATAGGCACAGACATACTGCCTACACCATTAAAAGATGTGTGATATCACAGCAGGAGTTGCTGCAGAAAAACCTGGGTTTTTTTTCCTCATCTCCTTGCAAATTATAGTGAAATATGTCTGGGAAAATGGTTATTAAAGTGTTGAACTGCTGCCCTACAAGCTCTTTCACAGAAACATTATTTTGTAACTTACTTACATTTTATTTTTTTCAGAAATTGATGGGAGATGTGACAACCTGTGTTATAACTAAATAGCAACACAAAAATTAAAATGACTATTCAAGCTAATAGAGGTATCCAGCAGTAATTCAGAAGATGTATAAAAATTTTTTTGATAAATAATTTGAATTAGATTACCAGTGACTGGAGAAAGTATTTCAAGGGTTACCATCTATACTTAGGTGACGAAGGTCAGTGAGAGTCACTTACCAGCACTGTGGATATAGCTTTGGGATTTAAGTGTGATTTTTCTGTGTTAACAAGGAAATAGGGAAAACTGGGGTCTGTACTGATGCATAGCTGACAGAAAAGGTAGTTCTCCCAATGTTATCCAGGGTTGATTTAGTCTTAAAAGTTGTTATCATGTGAAGACTGAGAATCATGCACTGGGTACTATGAGACTCTACTGCATAATATACTTTATCTCTTATTGCAGTGCTTTCAGCACCACTTAAGATTGCACTTAGGAACCAGACAGAATAGACTCCATAAAAATAAACTATTCCCATCAATGAATGTCCTCTTCCCAACATTTTTGAAGTAAGTTTTCTTCCTTTCAGTTGCCTTTTTCCAAGCAATAACTATCATCCTAATTGGTTGTCATTTGTTCCCTTATCATTAGGAAATCCAGGAAATTTCCTGGGAGACACCCACATGATCTGCTGAATCTGAGTCCCACGTGTAATGGTGGATAAATGCTTGCACATTATCTGGAGAGCTTTGCTTGCACACTTTCCCTCCCTGATGCAGATATAAAGGATTTGGCTTTAAAAGAGCTAAGTCTGTGAGTAGTAGGTGCACCAGAGAAGAATTCAAAATGCCTACTGCTTGTCACCACAATAATACTTACGATGACAAAAATGCCCTTCAGATGAATTAGTTCTGCCTCCAACAAAAAGAAAACTGCATAAGAGTTGCCAAAATGCAACTCCCCTTCATGAAGAATGTTTCAAGGAGCTTTCCAGAAATATTAAGGAGTTTGAAGATAAGACTGTCACTGGAGAAGAGATAACTACATAATTATTAAGAAGAAGCAATTTCCAGTCACTGCTGCTCCAAGAGAAATAGAATTATTCTGAAAGAAGCTAGTAACGAAGGGTGTGGAAGATCTTTTAAAATATCAGAAAATGAGAAAATATATGTTAAGATGGTATGAGGACAAAGGGATCAATGAGGCAGATGTGGGAAATGATTTGGTCAAAAGAATAACATTTTTAGATTTGGTCAAAAGAATAACATTTTTTGTATTTCATGTGAAAAATTCACAGCTACTGTATGGAATCTGCAGGTTGACAGTGGGCATTTCTATGTGTATGCATATAGAAAAATGATAAAATTTAGTAAAATGTGACACTTCACATTCACATACCAAAAAGTATTCTAACCAAGAACATTCTCGATTTCAAGGACAAGAGTTCAGTTGGACATGAACTGGAGTAGCCTGTCTTCCAATGAGATCCGTGGTTGTGTACTGCTGATAATCAGTTGCACACATCATGGGGTCAAAAGTGACCATCTGCATTTTTTTTTTCTTCTGACTCATATCTTGTTTACACTGTTTGGAGCACTGATTTTTTACTTTCTCTTTAGGCACTTCCACTTCATTACTGGCTTTCCTTTCCCATACCTAACTGATATTTAAGCTATTAGCAAAATATTTGAACCATGATTATAAGCCATTACCTTCCTATGATGAAGATGTATACATGAGAATGCATTATCTTATTAGATAAAAGAACTATCAGGTGCTGCACAAATTTCCCTTCAACCAGTAGATTATACCTAGAGTGCTCTGAACTTCTGGCCCTGTCATGTTCGATCAGCAGGCAGGTCTTGGTTTGTTCAGAATCATCATGCTGCTGTTTCTGGAAGAGTTTGACATCAGAAAGGCAGCCTGTAGAATTATTTCGTATTTACAATAAAGACCCTTAATAATGATTCTTTTTAAAACACTGGTGCAGTTATAAGCTAGCTGTGCAGTTGTTGATCTTGTCTGTCTTTCAGGCTGTTGTTGGCCACTGTGATTTTACAAGATTTTACAAGATGTGGGTGTAAGATTTTGCCTCTGGGCCAAAAGAAAGAGTCTGCATAACAAACTTGTATCCTTGAGCCTTACTGTAACTATGGAAACTGGGAAAGGAAAGGGCTATCTTCAAGGACTTATGAGCAGGAGAAGGGTCATGGCTGGAGAAAAAGGCCAAACAACTCTGCACTCAATAAACTGAAGCAGGAAACCGCAGCATGACTCATTTCTTATGCGTAATGTATCATCAGAGCTCTCCCGTTACAGTTCACTGGTGGAAATGAAGTTCATCTTTCTCTGGCTTTCAGGAAACTGCTGAGAGAAAACTCCTTTAGGCAAGCCACAGCTCCAGTGCTGGGTGTTTTGCAAGCAGAAGAGCAATGCTGATACCTGACTGCTGTTAGATCCAAACTGATACTTTGCATTATCTTACCCCCGACTGAAGTTTCAGGCTCTCTTCAAACTGCCTTTGCTTGGTGAGAACTTTGATATCCTGGTATCCATAGCCTCAGTGTGGAAGATTAGTATTGGATCAACTCTTTTCTTCTTATTCTCCACAATAATGAACAGCAGGCAAAACAGGTCTGATAATGAAAATAATCTAAAACAATGAAGTTTTTAATTGGCTTTTTTTTGGACAAGGATTGGTAGTTAAACCAGACCTTGAAAGTGAACCAACTTAGTTTCTGTTCCAATTCTGATATAATAACTGTTTTTGCAGGACAGTGATATGGGACTCATACTAAACTTCACAACAAAAGTAATTGATGCTGTTTTCAAGTTTCTTGTAGGATTTTAGATTGGTGATAAAAAGCACCAAGGATGTATTGACAATGCCCAGTGATTCGGAGAAATAAAAGAGGGAGTAGAGACACACACAGAGACATGGGCAGTGCTGACCTAGAGCCATCTTGCTTTTTGTTCTGAAACAAAATGTCCACTACAGAAGACTCTTGTCCTGAAATATTAAACCATAGAGCTACAGGCTGTATTTTAAAACTGTTTTTGTTTTCATAAAAAGCTACATTAATAATATCTTGGCATGGTACTGAGCACCATCAATTGTGTAAAATTCTGTTGCCTGCTGTTCTTTTATATCATTAATAATACATCCTAAGACAGGAGTGAGAGCAGAGTCTTGCAATGCTAGCTGATAAGACAGCTGAAAATGCTTCTTTCATTCCAACTAAGATGATAAAAATAAGGAGGAATCTTTCAGACTGTAGATGACAGATTTAAAGCTGAACTTGGACCATCTAACCCTGTTCAAAGTCAGGAAACTTACTGCCTTGGAGGAAACAAAAGTGGAAATGAGATTTAAAAAAAAGGGAAAAACTCCACCCTGGAGACAGTTATACTCCCCAAGCCCTAAGTTTAGCCTTGAAAATATCAGCATGATTTTCTCTATGCTCTAATGATCAGTCAGTGTACTGTAAATTAATCCTGTGCAAGTGAAAAAACCAAATTTTTTAGTCTACTTTATTGTCCTCAGTTTTTGAAGGCTTTATCCTTCCAATGTCCTGAAAATATTGCCTTTATCCAGATCAGAAAATTAAAAAAAAAAAGTTCTAGAAATCCTATTGTTCTTCCGGGCATGTTTTTTTGAGAATAATGCCCATAAAAACAATGGTGATGTGCTCTTTCTTAGGAGGTAGGTCAAGCAATCCAAATTTGAGCCCATGAACAAGATTGTAGATTTCATGCTCCCCAAATCAGTCATCTTGGAAATCTGTTTTTCATTAAAATTTATGTTGTTCAGATGTAGCATTATACTTTTGTTCTGTCTTTCTGCAGTGAAAATGCATGTGGTTTTTGCTAATGAAGAAATTTGCTGGTTTCTTTTATTCTGCTTGTCTCTTGCAGTGGGCAGTTCAGGTAGACCTGGGAGGACTGGAATGCTATTTTTCATGTTGTTGTAACAGAGAGGAGGCAGCTGACAATCTCAAATGAAGTTCTGGATCTGTCCCTCACATGTCCCTTTATAGCTAGGGAGGCCAGCAAGCTACTTAGAAAGTAAATAAGAATATGTTGTTTCAGCTCTTCAACCTGAAGAATAATTTGGCACAAGAAAAACATCTGGACTGGTCATGAACAGAAGAATGCAAAAAATTTGGAAAGGGCTTCCAGTAACAGAAACACTGAGGTTCTGAAACAGCCTTCCTATGCAACCAGTTAGATTAGCTGGGGGCTTCTTTGCATTATCTTGTTTTCAGTTATAGTTTGATAATTCTGAATGGGATTGTAAAGTGTGGTTGCCAGCTTCTGCAGACAAATAGAATTATTTACTTGGGTACCTATTGCTAACATATTTGGTAATCAAATTTCAAAAGAGAGGAGAACAGATTCCTTCTCTGATTCTGTTTTGTTTCTTTAGTCCAGAAAACTTCTTGTTGAAACACTAATAGACAGAAATTATATTTTCTTGGTAACTAAATATTTTTCATGAACATTTTGACACTAACAACTAATACTACGGGACCAAATATAATTTATGAAATACAGGTTTGAAAAGGATTTTTGCAAAGTAGTTTGCTGCTATGCTTAGAAAACATTTTGGTTACGTATTACTGTCTAATAGATCTGCTTATACGGTAGAGGTTAAGCAGTTACTGAAACTTGTCAAAGTATACATTAAAATAAAGAACTCCTTCTTTTGGGAAAGAAAAATGGTTAGGAAGAGTGAGACTGTGGGGTCACAAGCATTGTGAGCCAGTCTAAATGCAGGTTACCACCCAAAGGGGCCTTCCTGTTCTGCCTGGGACTATTTTTCTACCCACCTTCTCCCTAGTGTTTGAACTCCTATATTACTATTTTTTTAAGTTGAATTGGGAATTTAAAGAAAAAGAAGATATTGTAAGGCAAGAAAAATCTTTGGAAAGATAGCAAGACCCTGAGACAGAGAGCACTTTCTTGTTTTCGGATGGATTATTAAGTGCCAATATTAGTTGTAAACTGAATGTGGTGGTAGCTATGTCTGTGGGTGCCACATGCAGCTCTGTAGGGAGACAGTGTGGTGGGAAGTATTCCTCCATGTCACACAACAAGGGGAGCACTGGCTGCAGTGACACTCCTATTTCCCATTGATTTCCCAGCTGTACTTCGTCCTTCTGGGCAGAATGAACACTACTGGCTGACAATATGGCATGCCATACCCTTTACACTCTATTTAGAGTGTTGTTGTGTTCAGGTACAAAATGGACAGAATTCCCTCTTTCCTTCTTCATCTGCTGTGCCATAATCCCCATAATTTGATTTTTTCCAGGAAGGGAGGAAGAAGATGACACTCGGAAAGAGACCAGAATGGTGTCTTGTGTCATTTTCCAAGGTGACAGCCAGACCAGCATATGATGAGGTGAAATAGAGTGCTCTGCAACTCTAATTGAGGCTTCCATCCTGGTCTCTTCAAGCTGCCTTGTTTCTGGGACTTGTCTGGTTTCTGATGGCTCCTCTGTGTTGCTGTGGGTGCCAATCCCAACATTTGTCTGCTTCCTGAGACAGTTATTTTCCTCAGTTCTCTCATTTTATCTGCTCTCAACTTTAAATGATCTTTTCTACTTTCCTGAAAAGCTGAAGTGTAAGCCACTCATACCTGGTCTTCAAATTTATCTAGATGATTTCCTAGATAAATAAAAAAAAGCTCCCAGGTATCTAATAAATATGTTTTTCAATGCCCATGACCATTCTTTGGGTATTTATCATTTTCTCTACAGATTCTTACGGGCTTGAAAGAGAAACACTTAAATTAATATTCTCACTGGTCATTAAATTCCACTCTAGTTTTGTCTGATACTGCAGTAACATTCTATTACTGGCATTCTTAAAATCTTTGTCTCTTTTCTACTGTTACCTGCATTCTGCTGCTTTTTTTAAAATGCTTTTTGTATCCTTCAGACTCTTTGTGCTACACCAGAAGGTGTTTTACAGAGGGATCATTTTCTGTGATAATTTCAAAATGCTCCATTCTTATATGCAATGTCTTGAGTGGTGGATGAATTTTCTGAGTCATGACATGTTTATTCCACTGTTCTTCTAGGAAATTTGATACATGACAAGCTCATGCCTTTGGGCAGTTTATTATACATTAGATGATCAATTACACAGTCAGAACTCAACAATGGAGCAAGGTCAGCAGGGGACCATCAAGTTATGGGCTGGAGCACATGGCATTTAAAGAGAGATGGAGAGAATTGGTTTGTTGTGTGTGTAGGATCTTATGACTCTCCTCATCAATTAAGTGGATGCTGAGAAAATGCAACTACATGCCTTTAGTAGGCCACAATGACAGGACAAGGCGCAACAGGTAAAAGTTGCAACTCAGGAATTTTGTAGTAGGTGTTAGGAAAGAATTTTCTCACTCTGAGGGTAGTCAGACACTGAAAAATATTGCCTGAAGAGGCTGTGATATCTCCATACTTCAAGATTACAAAAATTCAACTAAACAAGGGCCTGAGCAACTTGACATATCTTCAAAGGTGGATCTGATTCTGAAACAGTCTGTTTTGAGTGGAGGATTGGACAGGATGAGCTCCAGAGGTCCCTTCCTGTATAATTCTCTATATATGATATATATATATAATATATATATATATATATATATATATATATATATATATAATTCTCTATATATATATGTTTCTATGATTATACATACTGTTACAAATAGCAGACTACACACCAATAGATCGTCTCTTCTATATCAATGCTTTAACATGATACTTATTTTAAAGTTTTAGAGCTCTCCGGTTCAACAGAATCCAACATGCAAGTGATTTACATATCTTGCTGAAGATGGCCCTAAACCATTAAAGCTATTTAGCATTTTACTTTCTTCTTTCTTGGGATTTCTCACTAGGGAAGCCTGAAAGCATCATTTTCATAGAAGTTGCAAAAGAGAAAACTATGTTAATACTGAAAAATATAATCAGTAGTTTCTGGCTGTTAGGAGAGGTTATAGAAGGCTTACTTTCAACTATTATGTAGTCTCTCAGTCTACAGCTATTGTAAGTCTTCAACTTGCTAAGATAGTTCTGGAAGTATGGATGGATGTGAGCTGGATGTTTTTATGCCATTATTTTCTAGCATGTTCCATGCTGATGACCTAGTAGGTTCCCTACCTTCTGTTTCCCCAGCTTTTGTAAAATAAAAGAAAATTAAAATTTTTGTCAGCAAAAATTTCACATCTTTCAGTTTGTTGTGCTCAAAATCTTGCTTATGGCAAGACAAAAGACAAATCACACTTCATACACAGTAAAGCAAAAACATTATTGTTAGTCTGGAATTTAATGTTAGTCTTGTTAAAATCTAAAGGGTTGAATCCTTTAGATTTTTCTGGTCCTTTATCAGTGCATATCTAATTGTTACATGAAAAGAAGGAATAATAATGCAGTTTAAATTGGTATATGCAAACTTCATGGTTTCCAGCTTCCTTCCAGTTCTTTAGCCCTCCCCTAGTTTAAAAGAAAAAAAATTCTTAAAAATCAATGTTCTCCATTGATAGAACTCTTTAGGAGAATAATTTTTAAATCCTGGCTTCAAAATATCCAGATTTGGTTTTGACACATACAATTTTAGTAGAGGAGAGATGGATGGCATCTATCAGATACTATATTTTCATTTTGTTTATAACATACCCCTCCAGAAATACCCCCCCCATCCCCAAAATCCTGTTTTCCAACTGATACTGTGAAGTTCCAGTGTGGCATGGGCAAGCCTGGAAACCAGTATCTGCTGAAATGCCAAAACCTTATAACTGGTGAGTTTATTTGTGGGATGAGCGAACTATTTTGAGTCCAAGGGAAAAGGTAGATGACTGTCTAAAAGTGTTTTTTTAACTATCTCTTAATAGTTAAGAAATTTCTCATGAAGCTAGACTGGGAAAGTGATAAAAATGATAAAGAATGACCCTGTAAGGAGAGAAGGTGGATTGTAGAAACAGCCACTGGTAAACCCAACAGGGATCTATGCAGGCACCCTCTTCTCTTTCAGACTTTTTTTGCAAGGGTGTAATGTGAATCTGCATTTTGTTTTTTAATTGTACAAAGGCTCTGAAGTATCCAGTCCAAATAAGCAAAAATTTAGGAGACTGTGAGGCCAAATTTGAAATTTATTCTGGTCAAGTCTACAGAAATGAACGACCATGAAAGCCTCTACAGAAATGAACGACCATGAAAGCCAATGCAGCTAAATAAAATAAGCTTTTTCATGGGGAAGGAGCATTCAGCAGGGATAACTATTATTAAATTCTAAACATGAAAACCTAGACTCATGGACATAAAAGCAGGACTGAATATTTTGATCAAACCAGACAGATATTTCTTCACAGTAAGCTTCTTTATTCAGCAATTAGAGCCTCATCTTCCACTTCCTAAATGAGAGAGTGTTTCTTCATAGCATATTCTTATCTTGTATGAGTATGCATAATTAACTGTTAAATAATGAAATTTAAGAATGCTATTTTCTTCTGTGATTTACATTACACTACAAAGGATGGTTACTGACTTAGAAGTGTTCGTTTCAAGCTTTCAATTGATGATTTTATGATTTTATCTTATGGTTTCTAAGATAGACTCAATCAATTTGTTTGATTTAGCCTCATCAATTGTTTCTTTTTTTTTTGCCTTTGGACTTTTAGGAACCCATGTTATTTCATTTTTTCTGTAATTATGCTAGTTGAATACCTCCTTGATATATTTTCCAGATACTGTGTTATGTTTTACTTCTCAATGAGTTAGCAAGGGAACTAAGTTCATTAAAGTCTATCCAGAGCCTTTCCTCTAGGATCAGCTAGTTGTTGATTTGAAATCGTGTCCATTTGCTCTTGAAATCATTTGCTCTTATTTCTATTTGTTCAGCCTTGATGAAGTTGATATGGTCGTGCCAGTATAATTAAGGAGAACATTTGCCCAGGGAACATTTGCCCAAGGAACATTTCTTAAAACAGTGACCTTACTTGTAAAAGCAGCTTATTGATGTTATAATGAAAAAGTGATCTGTGGAGCTAAGTTCTATGTCAAAAATGGTTGAAGATAAACTGGTGACCCAGAAGAGTCCTGCATGGAAGTGGGTGTCCAGTGTCTCTAGAGGATGGGAGAATGGGAGAATTTCAATCTTGCATATAAATGGAGAAATGTGGGCTCCCAACACACTTGCTAATCAACAATGGAATGCTGCAGGAGTTGTAATCTGGTGTGGAATCATGAACCTTCTGACTTGATAATGTGGCATGGAAGTAATGTATGCCTAAAACTCACTATGTTTCCCATTGCAGAGTTGGAATCTGTACAGCAGGGGCCAGGAAAATGATGCCCTTCATTATTATAAGGACATAACACCCAATTGCATCGTGTGTCACGTTCTGGTTGGTTGACTATTTTATCAGTCTTCCCAATTGTTATCATCTGATCTTAAAATTACACATCTCCTGGAAAAGAGAAGGGGCTATTTAACACTTCAAAGCATGCATTCATGTCAATGAATGGTATTCATCTTGCCTGAAATGCAGAAAGCAAATTGGTTTATAATTTGGCTCTGACTTCAGCTTTTAACATTCAACAAAGTTCCCTTTTACAGAGGCTGGGGTTACCTTCTTGCACTCAATCCTGCCATACTGTAGAGTTGGAAGAGGCAATCTAGGCAATCTTTCTGCTGTTAATGTGGGTTATAATGCTGCATTCAGATCTATGACAAATGCAACTTTAATTGAATATGCTGTTACTGTTAATGGATTTACTACTGCTTAGAGCAGATCTGAATTTGGCTTCTCTGTAAGGAAGGACAGTTCAAGCCCATTGGTGCAGTTATTTCTACCTTTATTGTGCAACGTGTCAGTGAATTTTTTCCCTGTTTCACTGCAAGACCTGAAACTGATTTTTAACTTGTGGAAAAGCAGCCTTACAGTTGTTGCTTCTTCAAATGATGCTCTCTCCCCTGAATAAAACAAACAAACAAACCTACAAATAAATAAATGAGAATTCTCTTTATTTATCACATGGATTCTTTCAAGGTACTTACCTTGGTAACTACTAAAATCTTTGATTGGAACTCGGTTACTAATTTGGCAAGGAAAACCCTGGAGGCACATTCTACTCTGTCCAAAGACCGTACCCAGTGCTGTTCAAATATGAGGAATGGTTTAAAATGTTCTTGTGAAAGTTACTTATTGAGAATTGTGTTTAATAGGTTTTAATTTGTTGTAATTGTTCCATCCAATATGGATCCCCTAGAATGCTAATGTTTTATTCCAACATGTTTTGTAAAAACACTAAAACTTGAAAATTTTCAGGGAGAAGCTCAGGTTCACATAAAATTTCATAAAGAAGGGGAATTAGGTAAGGGAAATAAACTGGGAACTTTGAAAAGTGGTGTATTCAATGAAAGATTGCTACAGAAATCCAGAAACAAAGCTAGAAAGGAAAATAATTGTTCACTGGTATATCACATGATGTTGGAAAAAGCTATAGCATATTGCTATTCCCTCCTTGATAGTACCTTTACAGCGGTTAAATAGAGGAGTACCTGGCAGTGCAATCAATCACTGGTGCTTCTGTCATTGCCATGTAACTTTAAGCAGTTCATGTTTGCTGATCTGAAGGTGGGTTTCCTCTTGTTAAAGCAGGAAGTGCCATTTCCAAATATACCTGTGCTCACTCTTGAAAGTCCTTGGTTCCCATTAACTAAAAAAGGAATTCCATATGCAAGAATTTGCTAGACAAAGCCTAAAATCTTGCCAAAAACACGCTGAAGCAAATTTTTGAAGCTTTGTGTAACATTTCATGTCTGGTACCTTTTGTAGTAGCTTAGAAAGAGGATGGATATGTAGGTTTTCCCGTGTTCCTCTCAGTATTGTGCTTTTTTATTAATTAAAAAGGAAAGTCCTCTTGGACATCAAAAGGCTACTTAATAAATTGCCTGAGCTATAGCCACTGTAGCTAGGAGTTTTGCTTCTACTGAACAGCCCTATTGTTTGTGATTCCAAGAGTTTAGTGCAATTAAACGTTTTGCAAAATGTCTCTTCCTTTTACATGTTCTTTATTTTTTTAATGACTTTTCCCCTTTTCATTTAAACTGAAATGGCTCTGTTTATGAGTTGAGAGAAAGCTTTAATGGCAGCGTAACGACAGCCCCCGGCATGTTAGCAAAAGCGGGCACTCCCTTCCTTCCCTTAAATAGGAACCATTTTATAAATGGAAACCCTTTTGCCTACTCCTTGAGCAGTGCCTCTGAAAGCATTTACTTCTAAGACATTTGTATGGGTCAAGTGTTCCTGAAATCGTTGAAAATTTATTCCTTTAAATGTTCTGATGATTTTTCTTTTGAAGTGGCATTTTCTCTTGTTCAGCTGGGAATAACGTGGTATTTTAGTTCAAGAGAATAACATGCTTTTTGTTTTGGGCCATCAACTGTGTTTGAAAGCAATTCAATAAATTCTTTCAGTTACACATGTCAGGCCTTTTGATGAATGAATTTCTAAGAAATTACATACTGAAAATGTGAAAAGGAAAACAAAAACTGTAGTGCCGTGTGAGATGTGACAATATAAGCTGTCCTAATGCCAGAAATTAAGGAAAATATCTGTTCACAAAAATATTTCGTTTTGGTGTGAATCTTTTGACACAAGGATTTCATGGTAAAGTGACTGGACTGCAGTTAAAATTCTTATTTGATCTCAGAGTTCTCAGAGGTCTGAACAGTCAACATGTGTTTTGTGTTAAATATTCACAGAAATATGTGCTCCAATAAAAGGAAACTTTCAGCCATCTAGTGAAAAAATGAAAATCTGAATGAGGAAATTAGGAAAATAAAGTGAAATGGTATGAATGCACGATATCAACTACTCTGAGCCACAAGAATTTTAATCACTGTAAAAACAAAAAAGAGTTCTTAGCAGGAAAGCATGTGACAGAAGGTTTACTGACCTATGTTTACCTGAGATAGTCCTGTGATTGAAATTGCCATGTACAACAACAGGAATCAAGGAATTTTAAATTAATGTTTTTATTCCAAAGGCTTTTGCCAGCAGTTTGAAGCAGAAATAGGAGTTAATTTTTGGATTTCAGATACCTGCTTGTCTTTTTATTGCTGAGGAATCAGTTAATGGCTTACTTAGGTATGGTCCTTGCATCTCAAACATTAAAATGCACTGGTACTTGAAATTTGAAAAAAAGATTACATTTGACTGCCCTGTTCCTAACTTTTTTCTTAGCGATTTTCATGTATACTTGTGTTGGGAGGATAGAAACTTTTTATGCCTATGAGAAGTGTTGTTGACACCAGCTGTAAGTTCTTGACCTTTAATCAGAAACTTAATTCTAGAGAGGTATAACAACTATCCTTTTTCCTTGAAAAAGCAAATAATTTACATTTTAAAAATGAATCCTTTAATTTGCCGAATTTAATAATCTGTGTTTATTGTTTGGTCTCACCTTTAATTTGTATAGTATGCTTTCTTCCTGGTTCTTTTCTCCAGAAAGCTTCATGGGAGAAATAACCTTTTTTCAGAAGGTGTCAAATTGTGGCTAATGTGCCACACGTGGCTCTGTACACTGTTCATGTGTCTCTTTGTTCTGACCACAAGCAACCAAATTTCAGGGTTCATGACTTTCATAAGTCAGATCACATTATAAATTATGTTCTTATTTCTTGGATATTGAGAAAATTAAAGGTGAGTTTATATCTTGTATAATACTATTGTCTTTTACTGATGTATGTGGGAATTTAGGTAGATGAGAACAATCTTTTGCGTGTAAATCTTACTAGGAGCAAAAAACTTCAACATCTTTTCCAGCATGGAAAAGATAATAACAGTTCTTTTGTTCCTACAGCCCTAGTTAGTTACAAGTAACAAAAGTTCCTATGCTTTGGTCCAAAATATTATGTAAAATATCTTCATATAGGCATGAAAGGACAAACATTTTAACTATGGGATTCTGTATTTAGCTAGATTTACATAGATTTGGGATTTTTTTGATCTACAGGGAAACAAATTATTAGTGAAAGTCTCTGAACTTCATAGGATCCTTGCAGCATATTTGGAAAGTGAAAAATCTTGACACTCACTGGGGAAAAAAATATTCCTTTGTACAATTCTATGATGGAGTTGATTTAGTAATAGAAAATCATAACCTCCTCTGAACTTCGAATTGTTATTATGGAACAGAGGGATATAATTAAAAAAAAATTAATACCTTTGACTAATTAAAACCTTAATCTTTAACTGGATTGGATTACTTTAATTTTTTCTGCAAGTACTTTACTTGAAATTGAATTCTATAGAATATGGAAAATCAGTCTTCCTTTTTCATTGAGCCTTTATTTTGTGTGCTGTGATTTGAATGCTGTCACTGATTGAAGAAATTGGAAGCTAGCTAGTAGTTTAAAATCTGAGCATTCCTAGTAAACCCCTTATTTTATCATGACAATTCCTTTTCCCATGACCATTCCAGATGAAATTCCATTCTTACATTCTTCTGAACAGTTTTTTAGGTGTTTAAAAATGTGCATTTGCTAAGTAATCTCACATAAAATCACTGTGGTATTTTCAGCATTTCTGATTCTTCTGCCACAACCCTTTTCAAATTGAATTTCATGTGTGCACAAAATAAGCAAGGATCTCAGCTTATGGAAGATGCAGTAATAGAAAAGCACTGTTGATATATCCAGAAATGTTTCTTCAACAAATATCTACAAACTACAGAATTTAGTGCTTCTAACTATCATTGATGGAAAAGTGACCAATTCATCTTACATAGCTCGATAAACAGACACCATCAGATTTGCTGCTATCTATATCTGTGACTTCTGCATAACAATTACTACAGTTGAAGATGACAGAATGCACATTTTTAATATAATGTCTGTGTTTTCAAAGTGTGGGAAGAGTAGCCATTCTCTAGTAATTTTTGTACAGTGCTACATTTTAGAAATATGACTGAAATATGACTTGTATCATGAGTGTATTTTTTGTTCTTTCATCTTTATGCCATCTGGTCCCATTGTCATCAGAAGAATGAGTGCATGAACATTTTAGAATGCTGTTACCATAAGGCTGGTAGATGATAAAACAGAGGCAAAAAGGCCTGATAAAGAAAATATACTCCCTGGAGATCAGTGTAGAGATCCATTAGTCACCTGTTGTGTTAGAGAAAAGTAGACAAGGAAATCCAAGATTCAGCTGCCTGTGATATCTGTAAGAATTAAAGAAACAATAGCTTAGTTTTCCCTCACTTTTCTAACATGAAGCTATTGCTATCTGTCCTGTGAGCTGTGGTGGTGCTGGTACTGTTTTGCTGGTCAAGAGAAAGGCTGAGCCGCTCTTCTATGGTTCTCTTCTCTTCTCTTCTCTTCTCTTCTCTTCTCTTCTCTTCTCTTCTCGTGCAAGCTGTGACTTTGTTGGTTATTATGGTTATTGCCAAACTGTTCATATTAAGTTTCTTCAAACTTGTGTACTTATATGTATTTGGCATCTCACATGCACTCTTCCTCCAAAACCTGGGGAGAACTGCAGTTGTTTTTAATTAAGAATTATTGAATACAGGAATTAAAATTTTTCTAAAAAATGGTTTTGCATCTAAATCTAGCAACAAAGCAGTAAAAATTTGCTGAGTCTGATTCCAAAGTGTCCCTCTAACTGCGTTCATCATGGGGTAATATTACTGTTGACATTAAAGGTCTAACTGGTTCTGCATTATTTGTTAGTGTAGTACTTCTGCCTATTTATTAATGTCACAGTTGGTGACATCACTCTTGGTGTTTTTTTCCGTCTCCATTATTTTCAGCAGGTGTGGAAATGCAAATGAGTTTATTTTTGATAATAGAACACAAATTCTCTTTACAAAAAGGGAGAAATGTCTTGTGGAGTAAATTACCGTAAGACATCCTCATGACAGTGGAAGCACTGGATAATCAAACAAATTATTTGTGGTCTTTTTCTGCTTCTTTTATGTACTTCTTACATCCTTGGTAGAAGAATACATACAGACCTGAGTGCTGTTTACCTACTCAAGTCTGAAAGAGCAGCAGAATTCAAGGAATAGCACAAATGCAGAACAATTCAATCAGGAGTTTTCTTTGTATTCTGAGATGAGATTACAAAAATTTTAACTGAAAAGATATTTCAGTATTTTTAGTCTTAGCTTGGGTTAGTATTTTCTAATTCTGTTTTGAATGACTTCTCAAAATTATTAAATAATGTTGATCAGTTAGGAGAAGTACTCAGTTGGTAACTAACTATGGTGAATGTTGAAGACAATAAAGCATATATACTTTCCCAATCTTCTTTCTTGAATGCTCTTTAATATTAAAAATGTTCCATAGTAAATCTCAATTCCCTCTTTAAAAATTAGGAAAAATATCTTCCTCCAGAATTGTAAAATGTCTGACCCAACACTCTCTACTGCCAGAGGAAATCTAAAAAAACCCCAACTTTATTTGAGAAGAATACTACTTAAATATTGATTTTATAGTCCTTATTACAAGTAGACATACTAGGAATATAGGATGGCAGAATAGATACTTTAGAATCTATTACCATACAGGGACTTGAAAGAGTAGGTGTCCACTTAATTGCTTTATATACCACAAAGTTATTAAAGTGAAGTATGCAAAGCTTTATAATCTAGAAAACAGTTTGAATTTAAACGTAGTTTAAATATTGTCAGAACAGGATTTCAAGTTAAGGAATTATTCTCTACCACTTTAGGATGTATAGTATATTCAGCTAAAATAGCACCATCCATTGTAATGTACTATCCATCATCCATGGTGAAATGTTTCTGCAAGAATGAAACAATTAAAGCAAATAATCCCTGGATTTCCCAATGGATACTATATTTCTAGATTTTTCTGTTTTGATTCCTGCCTTCTCAATATAAGGACTTCATATATTTTGTGCTAGCCAAGAATGCCATCGCCAACAAACAAACAATCCCATCAGATAAAAAGTTATCTTTTCCAGAGCATTTGGCTCAACAGATGTGGAGTGAATAGATCCAGTTTATAAGTCACAAAATGATCCAGTTTATAAGTCACAAAATAAAAATTATTTTCTGAAAACTGTTGCCTTTGTGGCAAATGCTGACTCCTAATAATATTGATAAGAATAGGCAAATCCATGAGGTCAGTGCATGGCTCTGAGGTTGGTGTCACTTGGTCTGTTCAGCCTGGAGAAGAGGAGGCTGAGGGGAGACCTCATTGCAGTGTACAGCTTCCTCCTGAAGGGAAGAGGAGGGCAGGCACTGATCTCTGCTCTGCGGTGACAGTGACAGGACTAGAAAGAATGGCACAAAGCTGAGTCAGGGGAGGTTTACATTGGATATTAGGAAAAGGTTCTTCACCCAGTGGGTGGTTGTGTGTTGGAACAGGTTCCCCAGGGAAGTGGTCATAGCACCAGCCTGACAGGGTTCAGGAAGTGTTTTGACAATGCTCTCAGGCACATGGTGTCACTCTTGGGGACGGTCCTTTGCAGGACAGGGAGGTGGACTCAATGAGCTTTGTAGATACCTTCCAACTCAGCATATTCTCTGATTTTGTGACCCAGAAGCTCTATATAATGGAAGAATTTCCTTGTTATGGACTTAAATTCATAATCTCATTAGTATCAGTAGATAGATGGCCTATATGCATCTTATTCTCATTCCACAGGACGTGTGGGAATAATAACCACCTATTTGCTCTGTTTTGGAGCAATATATGACAGGGTAGCACCTTGACTGGTCCCTGATGGCAGTGAACAATCCTGTTAGAAAAACAGGGAAATTGGGTGGCTGTATGGAGTGCACTAAGAGACTTTGCAATAAGAAACAGTGAGCACCATGAATACACTTTACAATCTGTCTTTTTATGACCTAATGTAGTTAAAATTCCTATGGAAGGTTTGGATTTTCTCTTTCTATATATATTTTTTTTCTACACATAGGAAACAGCAGGAACGCCTAGTTAAGGGTAAATACGACTTTTCAGTAAAAGTCCATTTCATGAGGATTTTTACATGTGAACTTTCCACCAAATCTATAGGAATACTAATCTGAATATAGTGTCACACATACCTTAGCTATGGGAAAGCTGTAATTCATCCACAGAATGCCAAGTGGATTGCTGAAATATAGGCAAGACACAAACTGACATTTTTGCTCCTATCTAAGCAGCATTCTTGGAAGAGCAAGATGATAGTCCAGAACACATAAAACAGGAAAAAGAACCAAAAAATATTTTGAATATATGAAAGAATGAATAAAAGGTGATTAATGAAATGAACTCAGGTAGTACAATATAATTAAGAAGCTTGTTACAAGAATTACAAGAGTGACACCTACAAACTATTGACACAGTAATAAAGACAAGACTGTTTTCCCAGTGCAAGCTATTATTTCTTAAACATGTTTTTATGGATATTTTTCAGCTTGGAAAACATTTTAAAAGAAGCTGAAGTTTCAATTTTCTTGCTTTTATCCAGATTTTCAGGTTTAAATTATCATGGTAATTCCAACCCATTCTGGAGGAGTGCATGTGAATGGAGATTCTACAGTAATTGGTGAACTTCTCTTACTACATGTTTCCTTTTAAATCTAAAATTATTTACAGCAGTGCTTCCCTTTGACCCTGGACTTGATGCACTTTACAAAGTGTGACATCATTGTTGCTTACAGTTAAAACACAAGAAGGGGAAGGACAAGTAATTAACTGCATATTGAAACTGGATTCTTGGGAGGTATCAGGGTTTCAATGGCTGTTCTTGGATGCTCTCAACCTTTCTGAGTCTGCTCAAACCCTATTGTTTGCTGCTGGAAGGAGAAGAGCCTTGTGTCAGTATGCATGCACTCCAGGATAGTCACATCTGCTTCATGCAATTTTGATACATGATCTCTGGATTGGGCACATGTTCTTTAGACTATTTATTTATTGATTAGGCAGTCATTTGCAGTATGCTGTGCTTTCGCCAGCTGAGCTATTGGCCTTCTTTACAAAGCAGCTTGGTACCTAGTACATGTAAGCTGTTGTTCTCTGTTGCATTTGCCTAAACCATGCTGAATGGCAGATCTCAGATTATATGTTTAAGTGCTGGGGTTTCTTCAGATCTCTGTGTGCTTTCTTGGTTGCTAGGACAATGTTGAGCTAACATCCGTATCGGTTGACAATGGATGGGTCAGCCAACAGTGAAACCTATAAAACTGGGTCAAGAATAGTTCTGCCCAGCCCAGCAAGAGTGAGGCCTGAGCCAAAGGAAATAACCTTTTCCCTTGGCTATTCATTTTCTTATAAATGCTGAGCTTATTGTACCAGATTCATGAAAGGTAAAATCAAAGCATGTATGAGCAAATATAGTGATTATTAAAACAGGAAAATACTATTGATATTGGAACAGCCTTTGGTGCTTTTAGGGTAGAGTTGAACTGATCCCGAATTTATCTGGCAATATGTGAAACTGATCCACTTACTTGTAGTCCAGCTCTAGATTCAATAATAAGAACACTTTTTGAGAAATACAATGGAAAATATTACAGCTATTTTGAAACTACATCAGCTCACATATGTTCTGAAATATTAACTTGGCATGTTCCCTCCTGATTGCTTTGTAAAACATTCTCTTCTTCCTGTGACTGTCTCTACATTTGTCCATAAGGGCATTTGTGCTATAGACATGCATGGCTATTTTATTACTTTGTATGCAAGCTCATCATGGCAGTACTTGATGTTGGCCTGTTTGTGCAGCATGCACCACGAGTCGCTGTTCTTGGTTTGTTCACAGGCACAGTGAAATAAAAATGACTAATAAAAATGGGACTGAGGGTGTAAACATGACTGAAGATGAATTCTTAGAGGATGGGGTTTTTTGTTGAAAAGAAATGGGGAGCAAGTGAAGGAAGAGTGGTTTGGGTTGAACTGAGTGTCTGTATTAGTACTGTTCTCTAATGAATGGTGTAGATTTCCATAACATGAAAAATACTTTGTGTCCTTTTAAAAAACTTTTTTTCCAATGCTATTCTAATCCTGAATAAAAAGAGTACTTCTGCTTTGTGTTCATTTATTGGGAAAGGATCTATCTTCAGCCCTGCTAATCAAGGTACTTTTAAAAACTTTATTCTTAGGTATTAAGGTTCTTAAGAATTGTGTGTAAATACTTGGTTTTGGTTGGCTTCATACAGTTTTCCCATTTCACTATTGGGAAAGATGCCAGAGCAGAATTGCTTATAATATTTTCCTTGCAAATTTAAATTTTTTACCTTGCAAACACTAATAACTTCCAATATTTCTTGTGTGAATATTGCCATAAAAACCATAGGCAACTATTTTAACTATTAAAAGTTTACAGGACTAGAGTTTCTCCACTTCTCTCCCGAGTTTCAATCATGATACTCTTACAAATTTTATTGCAACAATTTTGGAAATGTACAATTAATGCTGACTGAAAAAAAATTACTCTTTAGAAGATTATTCTTCAGTAATTGTTGTAAAGACATTGAGATGTCCTGACTGCCTCCACAGAAACACCTTTTTTATTATAGATAATATTAAGTTTGTATTTTTTGCTAGGATGTCACACTATTAAAATTACCTACTTGAAATATGTGCAGTGTACTGGTTATTAAATGCATAAGGGATTTTTATGGCATGTCTGTTGCAATTTGTTGGCTTGCTGATCCTTCTGTTGTTTCACTGAAGAATGGTAACGGAATTTGTGAGCTAAAAGATTGTTTTGAATTAAAGAAATATTCTGCTTTTGTAATTTGCTGTGAAGTTGCTGATGGGTGGAGGTCCAATTGTTTTATGTGTTTGGGAAGATAAAAAGAGAAGATCTGAAAATCTAGATTTGAAAAATTACTTTTAAGAATTTCCTGCCTTCCCTCTCTCTTGAAAATGTAAGACAATAAGCATCCATTTTAATAAAAACACTGTATTGTTAGAGAATGCTCTACATTCTGGAAGGCAAAAAGTGGCACTGAAAAGAAAGCCAGATGTTCTTTGGTGTCCTTGCTGCAGCATATGAATGTACACATCAGGAGCTAGTCCCAGCTCTGCTGAGTGAACAGGCCTCAAGCACAGCAGAAAATAGATCCCCGCTGTCTAATGCTATCTCAAACCCTTTTAACTGAATGTGAATCGAGTACACCAAGTTGTGTATTTTCTGGATCATTTGATTTTGGTGAAAAATTCTTCTGCAGTCTGCTGTCATCTATCACCCATACCCCACAATTCCTTGCTTCATTTCACTTAGTCCACAAACCTTTTATCTTCATTTTCACTATAAATCAGAAACTAACCCATTCTACAGCAAATTCAGAGGGTTTTTTATAAAATCTAGCAGAAAGGATACCCTACAGCTTCTGTAGCCATGTCTAACTAGAATGAGCTGTCACAGGCAGGTGCCTCAGGCAATGATGTACAGAATCACACACAGAATCACACACAGAATCACACACACAATCACAAGGTTGGAAGACCTTCAAGATCATCAAGTCCAACCCATGCCCTAACACCTCAACTAAACCATGGCACCAAATGCCACATCCAGTCTTTTTTTAAACACATCCACGGATGGTGACTCCACCACCTCCCCAGGCAGACAATTCCAGTACTTTATCACTCTTTCCGTAAAAAACTTTTTCCTTATCCAACCTATATTTCCCTTGACGCATCTTGAGACTGTGTCCTCTTGTCCTGTCAGTTGCTGCCTGGAGAAAGAGACCAGCCCCCACCTGACTACAACCACCTTTCAGGAAGTTGTAGAGAGTGATGAGGTCACCCCTGAGTATCCTTTTCTCTAGGCTAAACAACCCCAGCTCCCTCAGTTGTTCCTCATAGGGCTTGTGTTTGTTCCTCAGTCGTTCCTCATAGGGCCAGCCTCGTTGCCCTCCTCTGGATGTGCTCAAGTGTCTCAATGTCCTTCCTAAACTGAGGGGCACAGAACTCAACACAGTACTCAAGGTGTGGCCTCACCAGTACCAAGTACAGGGGAATGACCTCCCTGCTCCTGCTGGCCACACTATTCCTGACACAGGCCAGGATGCCATTGGCCTTCTCAGCCACCAGGGCACACTGCTGGCTCATGTTCAGCCAGCTGTCACCACTACCCCCAGGTTCTTTTCCACCTGGGCACTGTCCAGCCACACCATCCCCAGCCTATAACATTGCAGGGGGTTATTGTGGCCAAAATGCAGGACTCAGCACTTGGACTTACTAAACTTCATCTTACTGGACTCTGTCCATCCATCCAACCATTCCAAGTCTCTCTGCAGAGCCCTTCTACCTTCTAACGGATCGACACATGCTCCCAGCTTAGTGTCATCCGCAAATTTACTAGTGAAAGACTCAATACCCTCATCCATGTCGTCTATAAAAATATTAAATAGAACTGGTCCCAGTAGAGAGCCCTGAGGGACACCACTGGTGACTGTCCCCAAGTGGATGCAGCACCGTTCACCACCACGCTCTGGGCCCAGCCATCCAGACAGTTCTGAACCCAGCAAAGAGTGCTCCTGTCCAAGCCATGGGCTGCCAGCTTCTCCAGGGGTGTGCTGTGGGAGACAGTGTCAAAGGCCTGCTGGAGTCCAAATAGACAACATCCACAGCCTTTCCCTCATCCACTGGGCACCTAAGGACATAACATAAAAGGACGCCAGGTTGGTCAAACATGACCTGCCCCTCCTAAGCCCATACTGGCTGGGTCTGA
Organism: Anomalospiza imberbis; assembly: GCF_031753505.1. Lineage (NCBI taxonomy): Eukaryota > Metazoa > Chordata > Aves > Passeriformes > Viduidae > Anomalospiza > Anomalospiza imberbis. The sequence goes on along the minus strand of NC_089681.1, from coordinate 52,584,673 downwards.
TACTCTGGCCATCCTGTAAGTGCTGTGTAATGACACTCAGAATAAACTGTTCCATTACCTTATCGGGTACTGAGGTCAGGCTAACTGGCCTATAATTACCAGGATCCTCCTTCCCACCCTTTTTGTGAGAGGGTGTCACATTGGCCAGCTTCCAGTCATCTGGAACCTCACCACTGAGCCAGGACTGCTGGTGAATGATGGAGAGCAGCTTCACAAGCTCATTTGCCAGCTCCTTCACTACCCTGGGATGGATCCCATCTGGTCCCATAGATTTATGAACATCCAAGTGGCTCAGCAGTTCTCTGCCTCCTCCTGGATTACAGGAGGACTGTTCTGCTCCCTGATACCATCTACCATCCCAGGAGGACAGTTGTCCTGAGGACAAGCTGTCTTCCCACTAAAGACTGAAGCAAAGAAGGCGTTAAGCATGTCCAGCTTCTCCTCATCTGCAGTTACTAAGTTTCCTCTGGCATCCAGTAGAGAACAAAGGTTGGTCTTGCCCTTCCTCTTACCATTAATATATTCGTAAAAACATTTTTTATTATACTTTACAAAAGTTGCCAAATTAAGCTCAAACTGAGCTTTGGCCTCTGTAATTTTTTTTCTTGCATGCCCTAGCAACTCCCTTAAATACTTCCTGAGAGACCTGACCCTCCAAAAGAGGGCTCCACTTGCACGATTGAGAATGAAGCATTGTGCAGTCTTTCAGAGCTTGCAGCCAAATACCACAAGTAGTTTTGTGGATCTGGCTGTGTCCCCAAACCAGCTGGTTACATTTCTCCAAGGGTAGGGTACACTGCTGGGCTTTTTAACCAGCCCCTGTGCCGGAGAGATCCAGTCATTGAGAAGGGCAGGATGCAGTTGTTTACTTCCAGTTGTTCTTGGTACACCATTTGCTTAATTTTACAGCCAGAATATCTTTTTAAGTTTTGTCACTAATAAATGTGAAATAGGGTTTTTACTGTTGAAGAAATGACATTTGTTTTGCTGTGAACCATAAAGGGCAAAAAACCTTTTAAAAATTTTTTTCTCATTTCAGCATGTTCTTTAAAGTTTCTCTTACTTCCTACTGTGAGTTACTTATCTGATGTTGCTTGGTGAATGCTGGTCCCCAAGTCAATAAATGTGGTTTTGGAGGCATTTCCTCTCTGAAATGAGTGTATGCTTTTCTTGAAAAGAATTAATTATTCACACGATCAAGTAAGCAACAGTAAATCTTCATATGAACACCTTCAAAAATTGATATGTTTAAATAAACTGCCTTTATAAATAACCTTTTACCCAGAGGTGGAATTATTTTACATCTGAATGGCTGTAGGAACCTAAATATCATAAATAATGGGAATAACCTTTTCTCTTTGGTCTCATGGAACTTCTTCTCTTTCTCCAAAATAATAGAAGGTTTATAAAATACTGATAGCGATAGACTAATTAAGGTAGGATCTGTCTCTGTTTGGTAATCCACTTCCTTTGCCATGTCTGGGCAAAACCTGCTCTGAGAACTTTCATGTATCAGCAAACAATGGTGCAGCCTTTTCTCCTTTTGGAAAAAAATAATTGCATTATTTCTAGGTCTGAGTTTGTTGAATGTGCTGTCATGCACTTAGTTATTCAGGGAAGCTTCATTTTTCCATGGTGCTCTCAACCACACATATTGTGTAAATGTGATGGAGAACACATGTATTTTTAATACAGCTCTCTAAATTTCTAGTTCACATCTCTGGGGATAGAATATACCTGGCAAAGCTTCATTACTGGGTTTGTCTAAAGCCATGACACCCTTACAAAAGCAAGAATAAGGCTACTACATCAGAAGTTACATATTTATGTATTTATAATGTACATTTCACTTCAAAATGGTCCAATGAGACCCAGAAAGCAGTGTTGACTGAGTTGCAGTTGTGGCATAAAGGAGGAAATAATAGGATGGAGAAAACACTGTAAAAGAGTTTTGATTGGTGCAGATTACAAAACTGTAGTAAATATTTTGATATCTATAGAATTTGTGAAGAATAAGGAATGTACCACTGAGAAAATAACCTGGCATGTGAATTTTTTCTTTAATTGCAGAAAATTAATGAAGGACTGTTTCCTTTGTAGGGAAAGGAGTCAGACTGACATTTAATTGAAGGTACTTACAGCCAGAAGCACAAGAGAGAAATATGTGTTTTTCATTAGTCCCTAGTGCATTCAGTTGCTGTGGTATGCTAAGAAAGCAAATTTGCAGTGGAAATTAACACACTGTGTTACCCTATTTCTGTGAGTGCTTGTGTTTCATGCATGTAAACACATTTCTTGCCAAGCTGACATGTCAGGACAGTGGAGAGATATGGAACTGATGGATGGTCAACAGCTCAATGTCTGGATGGAGATCAATGATGAGTGGTCTCCTCCAGCAGCCCATAAGAAGAGAAGAGAAGAGAAGAGAAGAGAAGAGAAGAGAAGAGAAGAGAAGAGAAGAGAAGAGAAGAGAAGAGAAGAGGACTCCAGGGGGATCTTCTGACTGAGGACTATTTTATTAAATTTTTTTTCACTGGTTCAGCTAGTTATAATGCATTTTTTCCTAGAAGAATTTCAAAGAATGCGTTTAGACACTGTATTCCTACCTTGATACTCTTTGTGCAATATTTCCTTTATCAGCTTCTTCCCTTCTGGAGCAAGCCAGCTTATTTTGCTGAATCAGAATAAAAAGTTTATAGAAGCCTGTTGTAAACAGTGTGCCAATACTTGAAAAAATGTGGTGTTAAGAGTCTAGTATCTGGAGAGCTCCTTTTTTGCATAGCTTGCTTTTAGACCTTTAAAAAGCTTTGGTGGGTATATCAAATAATATTTAAGATGTAAAGAAGCCAGTAACACCATACACTTGGAGTTATATCAACATTTAAAAAGCCATCTTTAAAACATAAGGAAAGGAATTGACCTCTGGAGCTTGCATGATTCAATGCTGCTAACATTTCAACTTTCTTCTGCTGTTGAGCTCCTCTGGTTTTAAATCTCTTTAAAATAAGGTTTCCAGATTTGGCACTGCCTGGTTTTGGTTGCATCTGAGAAGCCTTACACACGTATTGTCAAATAGGCAATAATATGAAATAATTTGAATGAACTGTTGCTTGAATGTACTTCTCAGCTAACACGTGACTCCTGAAAGCATTTGGAATACAGATTCTTCTCTGTGTTTTGTTGAACTCATCATAGGTTTTGAAGTCACTAAAGAGGAAGTCAGGTAAATTTGAGCTTTCCATTGCTCTACAGTCCTGAACTTGACTGCTATTTTCTTACAGGCTTTCAAAACTTCTTACAAATTGAAAAACTGAAGAAAAAGGGTTGGCTACGTTGGCGAGTGGACACAGAGCTCCATGTTGTTTTGTCTTCTTAAAAAGATTTTATGCTGTGATACAGCCCTAAGCATTCCCCTCCCTACCCTCCAAGGTAATTGAACAGAAAAAAATAAAAAGATCTAATAAGGCTCAGAAAATTTTCAATCCTACTTCGTGGGATGCACTGTCTAATTGCTCTGGAATATCTCCAGGTCCAAGGAATTCAGACAGCAGCTTCTCACAGATGGCATATAAAGGAAATCAGAGAAGATGCTTGGATTAACTTTCTCTTCTCCCCACTCTGTTTCCACAACACAATGGTGGGTCATTCCTCTGAAAACACCACACCCATGCCCACATCATCCCCCAAATTTCAACCTCCAGTGCAGTAAGTGGAATAAAGGTCAAGAATAAGATTTCATCTGTGTAAAAACAGATGTGCACACATAATACAGTATTTGTATCTGCGCATGGCAGCTGGGTTTCTTTTGGTAAAAGCTGCCTGTTGGCTTCCTCTACCTATTGAAAACAATGGCATTTAGGCTTGTCAGGAGCTCACAAGCATCTTCTAGTCTCAAGTAGAATTCATTTTCCTAGTGTCTAACTTCTTCTAGGACACCTAGAGAAGGTGCTCTATATGAAATCTAAAGTTCAAGTCCATATTTTAGTTCAGATAAGGAATGGAAGAGACAGAGAGTCATTGGAAAAAAAATGTAATGTTATAAAAAGAACGGACATTCAAAATGGTTTTAAGAGAGAATAAATTAATCAGACAGATTTTAGAGATGAATTTGGTGGTTAGCTAAGCTCTTTTTGAATAAGATTATCTATTTGTGCTACAAAACTGATGTTTCTTAAAACTGGAAGGCATACTTTTAACCCAGTACTGAACATTTAGTACTCCCATTTTCTGCCTGCCTCCATTAGTATGCTGAACTAGCTACTATACAACATAGCCCAGTCTGACTCTTGAGTCTCAGTTTATAGTTCAGTGTTTCCAGTGGGTTTTTTTCTGCTGGTCTGTATGCAAGCTTTTGACTTGGTCTTCCTCTTCTTTAAATTAAGAAGTATAGTAACAAATGAATGTGATGCATTTCAAGTTCATTTAGTTGAATGTTATAGATGTAATGTGGATTTTTATCAAAAATTAGAAAGAGTTGGGGAAATGGCAAAAGTGATAGAAGAGTTTAGTCCCTGAACTGTTGCATACTGAAGTTATGATCTGCAGTCCAGAAAATTAGTATGAATATTCCACTTGACTTTTTAGAAGTTTCATCAGGAGTTTAAGGCAGTCACCCATAAATAGAAAACAAAAGAAAGGAAAGACATAAGCAGATTTCCCTGCCTTTTGTATACAGGTTATGAAAAACTCATCAAGAATTTTTATCCAAGGACATTTAGGCTAGACATGTCTGTCAGTCATTACAGTCTAAAAGATTAATTTAACACTGATGGCTTACAATCTGTTTTCCTCCCTCCATTTTTGAGAGATTTGATATTCCATTGACTGGCTTTTAGTAACCGCTATAAGCCAATTAATCTCTTTATCTCCATTACTATAAATGGGTCTTTTCTACTAGGCAAGCTTTTCTATCACATTAATACATTCTCATTTTCTTTTGAAAGATACTCCTAAACAGTTAGTTCTTAAATTGCTTAGATACAGTGGATTTTTGCACTGTGTAATTTTGGTCTTCTTTGAGAAATCCATAGCATAAAGAAATAATATTTGTTTAATAATGCAGCTGTGCATGAATTACTGCTGTTCATTGTTTTACAGTGTAATGCAATATTTATGCTGAAACAATGATGAAGACTGAAATGTTAAACTCATTGAATGAGAGAGACAGAAGAATGAGGAATAAAGTACTGATTTGTATTTAAGAAACAATAATTAGAAGAACTTCATGTCTAGAGACTTGAAAAGAACAGTGAATCTGGGAATATGCTATAACTGAATCTTGGATCAAAAGTAGAAGCAAACTTCTTATGAATTTCTACATGAGATAATTACATCCACCATGCTGCTCACAACATGTATACTTCTGTTCCTGTAATTGTATTTTGTCTTTTGCAAGAAGGGAATGTTGTCTTACATAATTTGTTACTATTTCTATTATACTTGGACTTCACAGTCTTTACATTTTTGTTTGGTTTTTTTTTTGTTTTTTGTTTTTTTTTGGTTTGAGTAGTCGAATGAATTACAGTGAATCAAATGCACACATCTTATTAATACTGAAGTATTTGTATAATTTTACATATGGCCATGCTTTGAAGAAACTTCATTCAAGACCTGTAATGTTAATGCCTATTATTATGAGGTTCCAATACTTGCACTGGAAATTTGTTTTTTGTCATTCATACTTCACAAAAGGCTCTGGATACTCAAATAATTGTCACGATTCATGTTGATAGTATTTTGCTGCTGAGAATGTGCTACGATGCCTTTAGAAAGGATTTTCCTTTCTTGAGATCTAGCAATGTTAATGGGAAGTTAACGTTGTTCAGAAAACACTTGGATATCTTTCCTTAAATAAAGTTGTGGGAAGGCAGAAATAGCCAGCTGTGTTAAAAATATGGGTTGGGAAATAAACATGAATGTGTGTGTTGAGACAGAATAAACTCAAGATGCAAAGTCCTGCTCTGAAATAAAATTGAATTTAGCAGAAATTTACTCTTTAAGTTTGTCTTCCTTTTCAAATGACACAGGATCTGCCTGCATTCAGGACACATACTCAAAGCAAAGTCTCTCTTTTATCTAGAGGCTACATGGGTTGAGAAAGGTCATTAAAAATTATTCTGGCTGGCTTTCAAAATATACATTCATGTTTTATAGCTGGCATCATCTCCACAATCTTTAGTTGCTCTCGTGATTACTCAGTGGATTTTCTCTATTTAAAAAAGTTTGGAAATGCAGTTGTGATCCCATTCCTGTCAATGGTAATATTCTGCAAATGTAATTCTTTCTACTGAGGGAGAAAACAGGAAAAACTTGTCAGTATTTGTGGTTTATTTCCAGATCCTACACTAAGATAGGCTGGAGCCACAGGTCCTGTTCCTTTCCTCAAAACAAACTCTCCTCTATTGAGTTACTCAGCTGGTAGCTCTGGCAATTTCCCAGCCAGGCTGAATTCACAACAGTGGAGAGAGAAAGTGTGTGATGGGGGAATTTGCACACAGAGACCTTTGTTTTGCACAGCAATCTATCTCAGGCACAGAGGCTGGATCTAGGTGTAGTCTTTTCACTGACCAAAGCAAGCTCTTCCTCTGCTAGCTCCATTTACTAATGGCTTCCTCACTGGGTCTTTCACAAAACAGGCAATGCAAAAAAGGAGCAAATCCCATTACTTCCACTATCCTGCTGAGAGGCAGAAAGACAAAATTTCTGTGCTCAGGTCCCTTGACTAATACAGGTTTTCAAGTATGCAGAAATTCCCAATAGTAAAGAAGTATAGCCTCTGGCTATTTGACCACTGTAGAAATCTGGACATTAAACTTATGGAAAGTTATCAAATGAGGAATTTTAACTTGAAGAATACTCACATTTCCCAAAGAAGCTTTCACATCCCCTTTATGTGATGTTCACAGAGGAAATTCTTTCCCCATTCCATGTTATCTGTAAAAATCCTGTATAGATATGCAGGAATGTATGAATTTTCATGTGAACTTTTTGTTCTGGTACAACACTGTATTTGCAAAATGGTTAATTTGCATTCTTTATAGGAACATGTAGAGATAATGTAAGTATGTATTTGCATTTAATATGCCCATGAAATTTTTGTTAACTGGAAATAAGCTTGCTTATTCAACCTAAACATTGCTGAATATGGACTTGAGGCTAAAGAAGTCAATAGTCCATTTCCATGGACTAAAATAGACTTTGAATTAGGCCTTGTGTTTTTATAATTAGATTTCTTCATAGAAAGCTCTTTAATTGGTACAGTGTATTCCTTTCGTACAGTGAGGAAAAGTGAAATTTTATTTAGTAGCAGTTATTTAAATATCACAAAATATGATGTGTAATTGGAAAAGTAAGTGGGCAATATAGTATGACAGACAAAACAAATATAAAAACAATGAATTACAAACTGAATAGGTAACTTTACTTTGGTATAAATAGAAAGAAATTTTCTTTATCCAGGGATGAGAAGTAGTGTAACTATCCTGATGTTTATACATGTCTAGGAGCTAAAGGTTTATTTTTATATGCTTATAGTGGCCAAGAATGCAGTGAAGGTAATTCTCCTTAGGGTGAAAAAATTACCATCTACCAAGTATTAGCAATCCAAACATTCAGAAACTGTAGCTGTAGTTAAAAAATCATGTCAGAAAAACTCAGTTTTATCTGTATCTCCTCTAACACATGAAACCATGTTGAAGGTTGTATACATTAATGAGATTCTAAGAAATAATTGGCTTGCATTTCTTTAAGAGATCTTATAGATGCATGGTGCATGCTTACAAGCCTCTCTCTGTAGGCCTGCATGCGAGAGTCTTCTTAAGGAAATAAATAGAATAAGATTGATATGCCCATGTAACTATTACCATAAAACTTGAGATTGTGAAAAAAATATTGTGTGACTTGCAATAAAGTCATTTACATGAAAAGGAGATTTTCCAATGTTCCCTAAAGATAGACAAAATCTGGAATTGTCCTGTGGAAAATTTGCTATATAGCTGCCAATAATTCATTTTAGTTCAGAGGATTTTTTCTCATTAGCTTTGTTTGGATGCTGTAACGAGGCCATGGTCAAGTGGAGCTGAATTTATAGCTGAGTTGTGTAAGCAAGATTCTAGAGAATGATTTGTGAAATAATTTGGAAATCAAAGCCTAGAACTTAGGGTGGATTTGGGCAATGTGTCTGAAGCATTTAAAGGTTTCTTGCCCTACCTACGTACTTAGAACAGATGTCCCAGCCTATCAGTGATGAACACTATTTCATTTAAACACAAGGGAAGCAAGTATCAGCTCTTCTATAGTGTAACTTAGCTGACTATTTTTATGCTGGGTGGAAGAAACCTGCCTAATGGCATGTTGTTACACACTTATTGTTGCAGAGTTCTCTGAAGTTTCTAACACAAAAACACGTCCTACTAAAGGGGATGCTGCACTCCATGGATGATCAGACTAATTCAGGATGGTAATTCATAAGTTTCTTAGAGAAAAGCATGATGTGACCTGAGAAGAACTAAAAAATCCATATTTTTCTGACAGGAGCTTCTCCTTTCAGTTAACTGCCAAAGAAATTTGACAAGACTGTGCTACCAACTTCTTTATGAATGTGGATGCCATAAGAGATGCTGTAATAGTGAGTAATAAGTACAACAAGCTGAATCTAATATCATGTAGAGATAGGGTCACCCTTGGTTGCTACAGTTAGGTACATTACCCATCTGTTCACTGATCTGAAGAGGACCGAGGTTTTGTTATTGCTTCCTGTAGGAAAGAGAGAACCCAGGATCTGCAGCTGCCGAGGGCTGTTTGACAAATTGCTAAAAGTTCGTTCTGTGACTAATTACTAGAACCTGATCATCCTACTCTGGATTCTAGATCCAGTCAGCTTTGCTGGGACTTCTGGTATAAAAATACAGGAAGTTAATAAAATATGGCTCCTTTTACATAGCAGTTCAGAGCACACCGTGTGAAATGTACTAAACAAGAGCTGCACATGCTGAGTTTGTTTATGAAAGAGTCTCATTGGGAAACAGCTTTTTGTGAATCTGCGTCCTGTAAGCTCTAATTGCTGTGTGAAAATCCTATGAACAGGAACATGAAGACTGTTGTCTGAACAAAGAGGAGGGGGCAGTAAAGGTGGAGGAGAAAATTTGGTACTTGTGGGTAAGAGGAAACATGTCTGGTGAAGTAATGGAGACAAAAGCTGGCAGAAAAGCCAAGCCATTTTTTGTTAGATAAGAGTGAAGCCACCAAATGAACACGTTCTCATAAGTACACACTGCAAAGTAGTAGGATTAAAAGAACGATGATAATGATCAGGTTCTGTGCCTTCAACGTTGAGGAGTTTCTCTGTTTATCCGCTCTTCATTTTGGTTTAAATTCATGCATAATCCTAATACTTTTGATCTTGTTTAAAATGTAGAACAAATGTGCAATACTAAACCCCCTCTCCATCCTGTTTTAAAAGAACCCAAGGGCAGTCACCGTGAAAAAACAACAAGGCCTGGCAAAAGGCCTAGGCACTGCCTTCACATTGCTTAGCAGGTAGACTGGCTGGCATCTCTAAACATCTGTAGCCTGTCCAAAGTTGTCTGATATCAACTCAGGCATAGGCAACACTTTTAAATGTAATGCAAAAAATTGTCTTTGAGACCTGTAAACTAGAAGAAAAAGAAATTAACAGCCAGACTGGCAAAGGAAAAAATAACATGCACCATATATTCTTGACATTACACAATAAATTAGAAAGTATGTTATAGTTATTGGCACAGACACTGAGCTCTTCCATCCTCAGTGTGGGAAAAACTGCTACTCTCTGTTGCTGCCTCTCTCTTCTCCAGATTAATACCTAAATATATATAAAACCCAGAGAAGGTCCAAAGGGGACCTACAGGGGAAAGTGCTCAATTCTGGCTGCTTTTTCTGTCAGGGAAGTGGGAGATGTCTGTGGGAGATGTCTGGTGATATCCATGCTCAAACTGGAGCAGAAAAGGCTGCGTTTTAGCAATCAACAGCATCTGAGTACATGCTTTGCCAGCTGCTCTACTGTGGGGCTGGGAATGCTGCAAAGGAAAGAGTTTCTGTGCCTGTGAAACTGTTTCAACAGAATTGTAACTGGAGTGCAGCCAACTCCACAAAATATCTTCTCATTTTATGAAAAGCAAATAAAAAGTCTCAGGCAATTCTTGTTGTCCAGCACCTAAAAGCCCGCTGGAAGGTGCATGAAAATAAAAAACTGAAACCCTTACATCAGAGAAGCTCAGGAACTGAATATTGAAAATGCACCCAGGCAGGAGGATGGGAGGTCTGTAAAGTGAACAGATACAAATTTCTAACGTTTCAGTCCACTCAGCAGAGTTCAGTGAGATAAGACTCCTATTAAGCAGAGAAAGCAAATTGTGGGAGTATTGGACATGAGAACTGGCATTAGAAATGCTGTGACTTGACTGGCAGCTTTCCAACATCTCCCCACACCCCAGGCAAAGCCTCACAAATAGTGCAATATCTGAGTCTGAGTTATAACTGAAATTAAAGATGAGTTGCTTAACTATGGTCTTCCACATAATTCTATTTCAGCAGATCCCGGAAGATGGGACTTCTATGTGCTAAAAATCTGAAAAGTAACCCCTGATGCTTTCTAAGCAAACAAAACTGTACAAAGAACATGAAATTGCAAAGCACGTAACAGTTTTTATCTTTTTGCTGTGTGGTTTGCTGTGCATTTGTAGTTCAAACTGAAGCAAAGTCTATAAGACTGTTGCTTGTTGGACCTGATACACAAAAATCTCCGTATTTTTATGTAATCAGCTTAAAATTTTTGATGGTACTATAACTGAACTGGAAACCTAATTTTGATATGACATCCAAACCAGTCCTCATTTTTTAAAACAGTCCTTTACATTAAGTTACAATAGGGGGAGTTCTGGGGGGAAACAAAGGTTTCTTTAACTGGACAGGCAAAGAATCTGCTCCCATATTAATTCACAATATCATTACTCTTGTCTGTTCAGGTTTCTCACCATTAACATCATCATGAATGCACACATAATTAACCTTGTCAACTTGAATCTAAGAATGTTTTATTAAGTACAAACCATTCTGCTGCTTTACCTGATGTAGGATGTAGAAAATGTTACTTCTAGGAGTTAGTTTTCATTCAATCATTCTTAGCTGGAGACCTCAATACAAAGAAGTTGCAAATCAAGAATTTGATTGTAAATTTAAAAAACTCCCTTTCTCTGTTTTCTCCCTGCATATGTTTGTGTGCCTTTTCATAAGTAGCAATAAATTGGCAACAAGAACTACAGAGGAGTTAAGGAGGTGCAAACAGAGAGAAAAAGCAGAAACTTGCTCTCCACTTCAGTTTCCAAGTAGGGCCATTCCTACAAAGATAGATCTTTTGGAGGTTGGATGGTAAAATGCATTTTTGATGATGTGAAAATAAATAGAAAGTGGATGTTTGGGTTACAAGGGGATGGTGAAAACCTCCTAAGAATGAGTAGAGGAGCAAAAAACAGCATAGGAGACATAAATATTGAAATGCAGTCAAAGATACATGAGGGACAAAGAATAGAAGAGGCACAAAATGAACAATTGTGAGAAAACCAGATTAGAATAAAGATTAACTAAGGTTTTGTGAGATCTTTCTTCCTGAATATTGCTTTTTCTAGCACAGATTAAGCCCTTTGGCCGTAGTTTGCATTTTGATGAGAGAGTAGGGTCAGTATTTTGCTCTGATATTTATTTAAAATATCTCCAGTGAAGTCTGAGACTGAATTATATAAGCGTTTGGGGTGAAATTAATTTCTTCTAGCATAGTTTTGCAACTCCATACTTCCCAGATATTTTGAGCACAAGCAGTAAGCTTCCTTGGAAACCATGAACTATTTGTGTCATAAGTCCCTGTTCTGAAACTGGAATGGCAGTTGATTTGTCTGCTGAAGGACTGGACCTGCTCCTTGAAAGACAGCCCATCCCATATGATCAAAAATATAAAATACAAAAGAATTATGTCTACCCAGTGTGAAGACACTGGACTAATTGCTAGACACTAAGATTAGATTATCTGATAAAGTTGTGGCTTCTGAAACACTTCAGAGTACAGCCCTGAAAGTTATCTGAAGTGTTGCATGTTTCTGAATCATCTAAAAGACATCTTCCTATCAAGAAAACCTTCTTTTGGAAAAGTCTTCAAAGAACTCTCATAAATAAGTCCTACATGCACTTTTTAAATGAATTCAGCGTTACACTTTCATTTTTCCAGTCTGAGTAGCTTCTCCAGTATAACTGAGCTACAGAGCTCACCAATCCCATGAGTGAGAGAATTCTGTACTACAGAAACCTGCAAATTTTGAAAATGCTGAGTTGAAATTTCAGCTTTCAAAATGGAAAAATACATTTTTTCACCCCCTTCCTGAAAGTACAGCATACTTCATAGATATGAAAATTAATTCCTGGTTTTGTATGCTTTCATTCTTTCATCCCATAACCTGTAGAATTATAAATAGTTTTGTGGCTCTTGGCTCTTTGTTCTTACAAACTAAGCCAGTGTCATCTCTGCCTCTTATTCATATCCAAGTGTTTGTCTGTAGCTAGAGCTACCAAAACCATACCCTCTGCCCTGGGCAGATGGAAGGTTTTTTTTGAGCATTTGTAGTGCTAGAGTATGATTCTGCACCTGAAATGGATTCCCTGATTTGGCATAAACATTTAAATCTTCCTGTTGTAATTTGTGTATTAATAATTTTGCCAGCATTGAATCAGGTGATATGTGTACACTTCAATAATTTCATTTCTAAGACCATAAACACCTCAGAGGCAGGACTTAACTGTCAGACATCTCCTCATATTTAGGCAATTGTCCCATACAAGACTTTATTTACATGTGGTCAATTATGAATTGAGTTGTCCCCAGGAAGCAGCTGCCATTGATGGTAAGAAGAGAGTGGTCAACTAGATATTCACTTACTCTTATTCTACTTGTAAAGAAATTATAACTTAGACCTATTTCTGTTCTAGGGTGTTAAAACAGAATGTATTTAAGATGACTTCCACAAAGGATTGTTACTCAGGCTCCTTGAAACACTTGAGCTGCCTCTGATTTGGGCATGACATTGTGAGCATCTCCAGTTAAACTGTGTGGCCTTTTCTATGCAACTCAAGCAGAGGCTCAGCAGTGTGACCATTCATTATGCAAATAGAACTGTCCTTAAAAAGTAGGTTGACCAGTGAGGAAGCAGGCAGGCTTTAATGACTTTTGAATTAGGCAGATTAGTAAGCAACCATTAAAAAAAATTTACCTGCCAAATATTTCACAAGTGAAATAGTTGTCTGTACCAGTTTGATCCAGGAAAAGGATTTCTGATATACCACAGAGAAAATTAAATTCTGTCTTTATTATGTAAATTTTAGTTTGTGACATTCCTGAAATACCAGCAACTGTAATTTCTGAGCTTGAATGAAAAATCTGTAGTTGTTTGAAAGACCTGCAATATAACCTGTAATGTTTAATATAAACTTAATAGCTGCCTCTGAGCTGCATTTTCATATCTTGTCTTCCAAATAAGCGTTTCTTATTCCACTTTTATATTGTAGACAAATGCTCATACTCATCTACTTCAATGTCACGTGCCAGCTGTAATACAGGTTGCTGTCAAAGGTGATACATCATATGAAGTTGTACCTGTGCAGAGCACTGCACCACAGAAAACATATCATGGTGATAAGAGTGGTCGTAGACATTGGATACATTTAAAGGAATATCTCTTGAATGCGAGAATTTTGCACACTACAAAATTCAAAATTCTTTTATGATTTAATTAAGAATGTTTAAAGACTATGTGCTGACTTTTCCTGACATTTTTCTACGGTATATGCTTATGATAAAAAACATTACTTCATCTTATCTCCTGTTCTTAATCCAAAACCTGTGTAGCCATCCAGTGTGTCATTTGATATCCTACTTCCCAAAAATGCTTCCACTTTTCACTTGGATTGATTTTAACTATGTGCTTCTGTAGGACTTCCATCAGCATCTTATTCCATTAACTTAAATGGGTTTCTCTGAATTACCAATATGATGAACTCCTTCAATTTAACCTGCCATGACTTTGAGCGGCCAAGTACCTCGTGTATATAGTTGCATTTAAGCTTCTGTCCTTACATGGTTTTCTTTTTCTAAATGATGTATTCCAGGCCACACTGAGCCAAGCTCCTTACTACTTGTTTTTCCCTTGACCTGAAATCAGCTGCTTGCTGACATGTTTCTGTATCAAGATACCTAAGCAAACCTACAGCTCTTCTAGCCCAGTGTCCTGCCACTGACAAGGACCACTACATGGATGCTTGAAGTTTAGGGACTTCCTGAACTGGTGGTTGCATCTAGTGTGTTACTAGCCCCTGATGGACCTTTGTCCCATGTATTTATAGTTCTGGCATTTACAGTGTCCTGTGGCAATGGATTCCACACCATAAATATACATTATTTTGAGAAGTACTTGTGGCTTCCATTTGCTTAAAATTTGACACCCAGTGGTTCCACTGAATGTTCTCTTCTTGTGCGAAGTACTCACCAGTATTCATTCTCCTTATGTTTTCTATGGTGCTGCCATTCTTTTTGTTTTAATTACATTTTAAGAACCTTGTGTTTTAAATACTTTCTCACTGTGACTGGATTTGGTGTCAGAGTTAAGATATACCTTCTTTGCATGATAGTATACCAACAATTACATTTTTTATCATATTTATATTATAGTACAAAACTCCTCTGTATTTAATGGACTGAAACTTCGCAGAGTCTCTTGGTGGTTTGTTCTCCACAAATGACATGGATCTCCCTATTTAAATAATGATTATGACTTAGTAAGTTTATATATTCTTCAAAAGAAGTCAATTTCATCTACAGAAGTGTTTTTATTATCCCTCCTTTTCATGGTACATTTATCTTGTTCATTCTCTCAGAACACCAGCTGTAATACTTCAGCTTCCCTTCAGTTCCTATGGATTCACTGGCCATTATAAAAAAGCATCTAAGACACCTCTCCTGTTAGGTTCAAGCCTTTTAGACTAGTAAAATAATATGAGGGATACACAGCAGTTGGTATATGTCTTATTTTTAACAATTTGGGAAATTGCATTACATTTTAGCAGATTGCATAATACACTGAATTTCTGTCACCTGAAATTTTTCTACCAAAATTAAAAAGAGTAGGCAGTTTTGGTAGCACTGGTTCAACTAAATTGATAATACAGCTCTTGATGACTTTGAGACAAGTTTCAAATGTAAATAATATTTAAGGAAGTTATGATCTATAGAGAAGAAAAATAGGATTAATATCAAAGCCAGCATCACCACATAACTCTTAACTACCTAAAACCCACCTTAGGATTTCATTTCTGTGTTCATCTTTTAAATCCCTCATATTGCTCTGACATTCAAAAACTAAAAAATTATTGCAATGCTTTTCTATGCAACAAAAGACCACCACTTTTTTATTATTCAGGATACATATCTAGAGACTCAGAATACTGATTCCCCTTTGTGATAAATTTTAATATTTTTGTCCACTCGGTCTCAAAATAGGGTTAAAAAATTTTTATAATGATGGAACATAACATCTACTAACACCAACACCTTCCTCAAAACTTCATGAATTTGAGAGCAGTGGTTGGTTGTTTCATATAAAGTGTCTGGAATACCTTGAATTTTTTGAAAAAAGTGAATACTTCTTGCATTTAGGGACTGTGGGAAGACAGTTTTTTAGTATTCTTATTTCCATATTTACTCTTTCTTTTTAACTAGCAGTAATGACTTGCTACTATCTCTTGCAAAAGCAGTAATTTGCACATATTTTAATGCTGACAATTGCCAACCATGTGAAAGATGAGAAGCTGACACAAGGCACAGAGAAAACGTAGGCAAAATTACAGGTTTCAAACTGTGGGATTGCGAAATGACTATTTTTTGAACAATCAAAAAGTTTTTAAAATATAAGTAGTAGATTTAAACTCTATAGATAAGCACAAATACAAAAATTTTGATAAACACACGATTAAAGAAATATCCTAAACAGAGTGTTCCTCATGAAATGGATTTTCCCTCCTTTTTGTGTCATGTGTTTAAGATGTAGGTGAGGTCTGCTTGGCAAACGTTTAAACAGAAACACACACACAGTCTGTTTTCCCCATTTCTCCAGTGCTGTCTTTTTTCTTTTGTTACCCATTTTGCTTTAATGACCTCTGACAGCTGACACGGACTAATTGTTTGTCTCATGTTCTGAATACAGATGTTATGGTACTAGAGGAAATCTCCTGTGTACATACCTATTTATTTGGCAGAAAAATTAAAAGAAAGCATTGTTGATGATGGCAGCTTTCCTTTCAGGCATTCAAACAACAGCTAATCACTTGATCACCTGAAATAAACTCAGGCATACCCATGTCTGCTACATTGTTTATTTACTGTGGAAGTATTTTCTCTAATGTCTAGCCATGCACTGGCTGTGCAGCACAATCATTTTCCTGTTATGGCAATTAATATTCAGGACAAATATAAAGTATTCATAGATCACATTGTATTAAGTCTTTACTGTTACAGTAAGCAAAAATGTGAAAAAAATTATTGCCCTTCAAAAGACAAATTGGTGGTTGCAGGCTGGTTGGAGATGCCAGAAGCTCTAAAGGACTAAATTATGCTTTCTGGTAGTGTTAGTAGAAAGGTAAAAAAAATTCTGTGTGATGAGAGCTTTAACTTTCAAGCTTTATAGATGGTCCCTTCATAGTTGTTTTGAGTCATGTTGGAAGGTGGCTTCAGAAAGCTTTTGCTCACTTTCTCACTCAATAGCTATTTCATCCTGTGGCACGAGCCCAGACTTTGAAGTGCTAGAAGCTAGTCAAAGAGTAGATTTTCTGCTTACAGGAACAATTTCCAGGGAGACCTGAATAAAAATACTCTACTTGAAACTAACTCTGAACAGAGGGAGTGTTCTTGTCCAAATTTTGCTTTCTGGTTTTGCCTAGAGTTCTCCCAAGGTATTACCTTAACTATGCCCCTTATCCCAACAATACATGTTCCAGAATAGTACTTTTGTATGTAAAAACGGATTTTTTAACTAACTGAATTTAATCATGGAAATATATATGCGAGTTAGATTGCTACAGTGGGAAGATGCTTAAAAACTGAGTGGGTTTTTTTTTTTTTTTTTTTGATACTTGAATATGTATTTGATTTTATAACATTGTTTCAGTTTATGGACTTGTTTTGTTGATACTGATTATTTAGTACAGTTAGTTATCAGATATGTATTTACATAATCCAATTAAAAAAGAAAGAATCTCAAACACAGAACAAGATGAAGCTGATGAAGACTAATTTCTGAAATGCCTATTGTCATGTCTGGATATTAAAATCACTTCATGTTTGGGGATTTTTTTAGCTTTGCAGAGATAACCAAGCATCATCCTGGTTGGAATCTCTTCCACATGTAATGTGGATATGAACAAATTTTCTTTTATGAGCAAATGGAAGAGAATTTTGTTTGTTTTGGAATGGAAAGACAAAAAAGGGTGATGACCAAGCCATATGTAAATGTAATGTGAAACATCTGGGGCATGACTTTGCACTGCTCCAAGTATTAAAAAAAATCCTAGAAAAAATTACTATTGCTGATGGATTTTTCTCACTGTTTTCTTGATGCTAGTGTTTGGAATACAAATACTCCTGCAGACAATCTCCTTTGCTTCTGCTTTCTGGGGACCTTAATCAATAAGCCAAAGAGCTGTCTGTACAAGGAGTGGTTGCATCTATGCTCACTCTTCCTGGGTTTCTTCTCTTGCTAATTGTACACTGTGACATTCTTTCTGCATTTGAGTGGCAGGCTAATGAAATTGTTTCACAGCAGAATTACCCCAAAGGCAGGAGGAAGGAATTAAAACAGAGAACTAGAAATGCCAGCTCTTGGTACAGGACACCACTACTACCATTGCATGATCAACAGTGCTTGCCACTGAACACATGAAGAATCCATTGAATTTGGCACAGGGCTCAATGAGCTGCCTATAACTCTGGGCAATGTGGAAATCACATCTAACTTCCAATGCCAATTTGTTGGCATTAGACACGCACACAATCACAAATTGATGTTTTAAAATTTGCTGTGTGGGTTTTGAACAGTTCTGTGCAGGGTATTTCAATAATTTTCTGATTTTTTTTCTTCAGGATATGTGCTCTATTACTGGCGTTGCTTTCTGCCTCCTTCCCTTTTTCAGGGGTCACTGCTTTAAAGGGACACGATGGATACTTAAAACCGGAGGGGCAGGAGTAGGACAGTTTTATTAATATTCTAAAAATACAGAGCTTTATTTATGAAGTGTGTGAAGTATTTTAAAAGACAGTCTCAACACTTTAATTTTTATTGCCACTTGTCTCCAGTTTCTGCAAAAAAAATTTTGACACTATACAAAGGTGCCTTTGTGGCATGATGCTGGCCAAGCCTAAACTTCAGATTCTAGCCGTTAAATCCAGTTATACAAGACCTGTGTAAATTTTCATTATATCCATTACAACTGATTTTGCACAAATGAGCATTTCAGATGAATAAAAAGGAAGGCCCAGAGAAAGCCTAACTATTAAAAAAATTTCTACTACACGTTTCAAAAGAGTAAGTGTGTTACTTGGTGTCACTGGCTGCACTCCATCTTGTGTAATTAGATTTTGCCTACATGAAATTCCCCCTGTAGTTCTAACAGGATATATTTATTTTTTACTTCCTGCAGGAAAGCCCGTGCTAATTTATATTAGCTGAGTTCTGGTCTAGAAATGGCAAAATTTCATGTTAGATAACAGTGTTCTATTCATAAAAACCATTTGAGCATGTCAAATGTTTCTTGCAGACTTTTGGGATTCCCTAAATGAAGGAAATGCCATTTGTCCTGCTTTAAATTCCTAGCCATGATACTATAACCATGACCACTGAGCTATGGACTCCACCTGATTGCTGTGTGATATGTAAAAAATTCAAAAACTATCTGATCCTCTCTAATACCTTTGAATTCAGTGTGATGGTGTAATAGGTGCATGGCCTTCCTTGATCAGCTTTGCATCCCATTTTGGCTGGTGTAATACTGCTGCCAGTACTTGCTTGGAGGTCAAGCTCTTTCCTCATCTCATTAGCAACCAGCTGATGATGTCCAGAAGTCTTGAAGGTTTGTATCATTAATTGATTTCTCCTTTTGACTAGGGTGGTTTTGTGGCTATTTAAGTATGCATCTGCTTGGTGGTGTTCATCTCTAATTTACTTTGAATTAATTGAGGACAACCTTAGTAAAATTCAACAAAAAAGATTTTGCATGGTGCTTTACATTGCCACACTGGTAAATTCTTCAGACACAAAGGCAAAGGCAGTAGAGTGGACTTTTCAAATTAGTTTTAAGGAGTAAAAAATTCAGGATTGTGTCTTTTTTTTATGTCTCAGTCACCTGTAGTTGTATATCTGCCTAAAGGCATGCTCTGTTCTAATCTGGTCTCATATAGAAGCAGTGGCCTAGTAGGTTTTAGTTTTGTTTATTTTTGAAATATATTATGGAAATATATATTATTTCTTTTTTCTTCTGGAGCCAGGTAATATTCTTTAGGATTATGTAAAGTGCAGTGCCCAGACAAATGTATTGCCACAGCAGCTGGAGAAATTTTATCCCCTGCTGCAGTCTTTCAATGTGGTTTCCTCATCAGTCCAAACTATGAGCATGTGGCACTGCACTAAGCAAATCCATGAAGAAATTTCACCCAATACTTATTGCAAAAAAAATATTGCAAAAAAAACCCCCTCCACTTAAAAGCTCAAACATTTGCCCACACCTGCCCCATTTTGCAAAGTAAAACTTTCCAAAGGATTACTATACTGTCCTCAGCACGTTGCATTTTTTTTTTCCTAATAATTTTTTTTTTTTAATTTTAAAAATGTCTATTTTGGAGTTAGAGATGTCTCTATAGAGACTTAATGCACTTTTATCCTGTAGGCATTGCTCAGGGCACCCTGAGGTCTTCTCTGCCTAGTGTTCTGCCTCAGCTTGCTGAAATCAGAAGAGTGCTACCTTTGGTAATGAATAACCAGGAATTTATTCAGAGATGAACATGAATAGAGGGTGCAACCATGTCTCTAAAAAATAAAGGCTGCATCTATTCAAAAGAGGAGATCTGTTTAAAGAATATGTATATTCACAAATCAGCTCCCATATTTTTAGGAAAAATATTGATGAGAGCTGTGTAACATCACTTCCATTGTGATAAGTAGTGGTGAGAGAAAGGTGAGATGTAGGACTGGAACTTGTGAGAACCAGTTATTTCTTTAGATGTTTTCAAATGCATGAACAAGGGGTATGAATTTATACATAGATACTTTCAAAACTTATTCAGAACTTTTATCTTTAATCCATCTGATTTTGGTCAACTACTTATTAAATATGCACTATCTTTATCCATGCTTGGATAATAGAAATTGTACATATTAAAATCTGCCTGACCACAACATAAGGCTGTTTGCTTTATTCTTCTTAAGGTTGTCCTATCTTTTTCTTCCAGGATGCTAATAATGAGAGATTCTGTCTTTCACTGAAGGTTTAGTATCAGGGTGTTTGCACTACTAGAAATGCTGCCAGTGGATTCTCTTAGTGGCATCTTCCATAATTTGGCTTAATAGAACATTCATAGGCTCAGCAGGAATGTGATATATTTTGAGTATTTCTCCAGAATACAGTTGTTTTTATATGGTGTCCCCTACTCACCTAGGAAAAGTTCCTGCTTTTATAAAGAAGGAAAAGCTAAATGGCAACTTGGACCACTACACTTTATGTTATTAATGTGCACAGCATAATTCACCTCTGAAAATAAAATTCTGACACAGACTTCCAGGGGACCTTGAACAATTTACTTAACTTTTATTTGCCTCAGTTTCTAAATTTCAAAGGTAGACATCTACAAACAATGTATAACTTATTTAAAACGTGTTTTAAAAAATGGACTGGGGAAAATTTCAGGAAACGAAATTATTATAATGTCTCTCCAAGCAGTCATTACTTGTATGAAGCAAGCACTGTAATACTAGACATTTCATGCCTGAATTCTAAAGAGATTTAACCAGTCCCAGGTTTTTCTTTCAGAATTTCTTGCATGGAGACTGACTTTTAAAGTCCCTTGGTTCCAGTACCTTCCAAGAATTTCCTACAAGTAGCTCTTCACATATTTTCATGCAGACTTTTTTAATTTCCACTTTGCGTACAGGGATGGGGGGAATGTGTTAATTTTTAAAATTACTAAATCAAAAACTACCACCTTTGTTGGCAGTGGAAAAGTCTGGGGTGGTTCATTTCCATCCCAAAGACAGAAATAATCAAGACAAAACTGGACTCAAAAATAAGTAGGGCTGAGAGTACTGGGTTCATCTTCACTAGTATTGGAGTCTGCATCAGAGAAAAATTTCCTGATTTTCTTTTCTTGGATTGCAAAACATTCCCAGAGTACTTGGACCAGACTGTTTAGAATAAAGTAAATCATCAATTGTGCTCTGCTCTGGGAGCAGAAATTGTGTGCTCCACCTGCTCATAAGGGCTCAGTCTGTGGAGCTGGAGCTGACAGACTTTTCAGTAACACTCTTGGAGTTAGTGAAGGATGAAAATAATTTACTCAGCACCAGCTGCTTGAGTCCACTGACCTGTTGCCATCAGGCCTCCCTCACAGGATGGGCTCCAGGGATCCTCCAATATGGCCCAGGACCTCAGCTCAGGCCCCCAGGGCCACCAGCCCTTGCCCCAGGAGTGCCCCAACCCTGTCTTGTCTCTTGTTGTTAATATAATGTTTCAAATTCATTAAGGATGCCTTCTTCTGATTAAACTGTATCTCAGTTGTTGCTGCTATGCTCTTTTAGCTCAGTTCATTGAGCTGAAGTACTGTGAGGCTTGTGTGTGCCAAAAATTCCCTAATATTTGCTGTCTGAGATGTGCATGATGACCATTATCAGGTATGTGAGGTCTGCACCTGAGGCTTGGGATGGGGCTAATGGCCTCATCCTGCCTGACATGCTAGAGGAAAAGCTTTGTTGTATGGTGCAGTGATTTATAAGGTGAAAGAGGAAAGAAATGGGGTTCCATTGAAATTAACCAATGTACATGTGGCAACTTTCATTTCGTCATGCTGTTTTTGTGAGAGGTATGTGCTGACCTTAATACCCCTGCTTGTGTAGTGCTGGTTATGTATAGTCTAGGTACTCTTTAAAAATCATTACCTGATTATTATTTTTTTATTAAACAGTGGAGCTGCTGTGACACACAGCAGCCTGGACAGCCTGCCCTGCTGGCACATGTATGACATGACATGAAGAGGGCATGAAATGTCTGTAGAAATGATACACTCAGGAATGAGCACCTGACATTTCTGTCCTTTGAGTCTTTCCATGCAGTTTTGCTTTCCATATATAGAAAGTGAGAGTGTTGAGAAGCTGTCAGGGCACAATAGTCTGATCTGCATTCCTCTGAAGAGGAAAGGATGAACTCAGCAGAGCTCAGCACTGGCCATGACTTCTGGAGCTGTTACCCAGATTTTGGGGCGGGCCGGATGGAGGGAAATGGAAGTGATGAAACAGGGTGAGGGCAGTGCAGCCTGTAGCAGTGCTTCCATTTTCCATGTGTGATGTGCTTTCCTCAGACCAGCACAAACCCTCCTCTGTCTCTGGATGAGCTCAGACTGCTCATAACATCTACTAAGATAAAATTATTTAAACTTAATTGTAGAGCTATGTTTGGAAAAGGTCATCTGATGACACATGGCTCTCTCTATATGAGTGCTGCTTTTTAACCAGCTTTGTTTGGATGTTGTCACATCACAGTAATGTGTGAATATTTTGGATCAGCGGCTTAGGGTGCTTTCTACACATTATGGATGATTGTTTGTATACAGAATAACACGGGCTTGAAGGCATAAGAAATGGATTGTTAGAGGTGGATTGCAGTGTATTGCAGGGTGGTATTGCAGGGTGGTTACACACTGTGTTGCCCTTGAACCTCCACCATGGTACAAGACAACTCTGTGTTGACTCCTTGACTGAACCACACACAGAGGACAAACCCATGTTTAACCTCTGTTTTCAGAGGCTTGTTCTTCTTCTGTAAAGACTGAATCTTTTCCCCTTTGCTTCTTCCCTAAAATTACTCATTTTTAAATTCCCTGAATTATGGATAATATTTTAAGCCTCTAAATTTAAGTTTAAAGTAGCATTTTTTTCTACCATCTTAGACTGCAGACACCCATAGAGTATTTATTTACTCATTTCATTTGGTATTGATTGATTTGATATAATAACCAATCTACTGCATTGTCAGTCATTCAGGGATTTGTTGCTAGGAGCAGGCAGAATACTTCTTAAGGATCATGACTAAATTAAGAGAAAAGCAAACTTCACTACCTCAGGGATTTGCCAAGTGTTGAGTTTGTATGAAATAGAATAAAGGCCCTTTAAAGTTTTATTAATTTCCCAGAAAAGACTTCAATTTTATACTTTGTAACTACAATTTCTGCTTGATTCCTTCCTGAGATTCTACATATGCTTTTTTTTTTAATTTCACCATTTAATCTGAATTTCAGACAAGAGCTGAATCATTCTGAAATAGAGACTTGTGTTATAATGATCCACTTTAACAATGAAAGTGAAGTTTCTGATTGTTGTGCTAGTTGGTAATACCTTTTCTGGCAATTTTTCCTCTAATCCATCATAAAGTTTCAGTTGACCAATTTATGATATATTTGAAAGAATTGTCACATTTTTAAATATAAAACTTAAGATAATTTCCAAGATATTTCAGGGAGAAAAAAAGTTGATGCAGGCAGAACTGGAATTTGAATGGTCAGGTTTAGATGTGAAATTTCACAAAAACGGAAATTGTCAGTAAAAAATTTCATGCCTCCCTAGGCAGGATTCGGCCTGCACAGCAAGAAGTGAGACCACCAGAAAGGCTGCCTTTTCTCATCTCATGTGTTGACAGTATCTCTACCATGTTCAACTTTAGGACACCCTAGTCAATTTAAAAAAAAAGAAAAAAAAAAGTGAAGTATTTTGAGCAAAAGGATAAAAAAGGAAGACCATGGAGTGCTATATACAGACCTGTGGAAAAGAAAGAAGCAGTAGTTAGCGCTAAGATTGCTTATTGTTGTGTGTCTGGTTTGCTGCAGCAGTTCAGCCTCCCCATTCCAGCAGTTTGGCTGGAAGCCTGCTCTGAGGAAAGCCTTGTCGTAAAGCCATCAGTAAGAGGGTGGTGCTGTACTGCACCTCTCCAGCAAAACATGTGTGAGTTTCTCCTCAAACTGTGCAGAGTACTTCCATGTGCATGAATGGATCAAGCAATGCAATGATTTTAGCTGCTTGTTCTCAGCTGCTATCTGTGTTTGAATTCTTGTGGATTAACTCCTCTGGAACAGCATTGGCTAATAACCTTTGGCAGGAACATAAAAAGATTGGTGCACATCTGGCTGTCTTTCATGCTGTTAGTAATCTTCACTCAAAAAGTCAGAAAAATATCCACCTACAGGAACAAATATTTACTTTTTTCAAAGAGAAGTACTTATTTCTTTTGGTCTATAATATCCTTATATTCGTTCTATTTCTAAATTTTCTTCAGAAATGGCATTTAGTCTTTAGGTCACAGCAAGGCAATGTCATGTAGCAGGCATGACATCGAGGTTCTTGTGCCTGATAGTGCCAGGATAGTGTCTTCAAAGCAAAATTACTTCTTCCTACCTGGTGACCTGAAATATAACAAGATAGTGGTGCTGGGGGAAATTCTTGAAAGCCCAGAATAAATGCAACTCCTGACAGTGCGCACCAGATGACAGTGAGCACTGGCACTCTTGATGGAAATAAAACTGGTTGGGTGGCTGGGTCCAAAGAGTGGTGGTGAATGGAGTTACGTCCAGCTGACATCCTGTCGCTGGTGGCGTTTCCCAAGGCTCAGTGTTGGGGCCAGCCCTGTTTAATATCTTTATTGATGACTTTGATGAGGGAATCAAGGGCACTCTCAGTAACTTTGTAGATGACATCAGATTGGGCAGGAATCTTGATCTTCTTAGGGTAGGAAGGTTAGGAAGGCTCTGCAGAGGAATCTGAAGAAGCTGGATCTATGGGATGAGACCAGTGGTATAATGTTCAATAAGGCAAAGATGTGAGTCCTGCACTTTGGTCACAGTAACACCACACAAACTTAGAGGCTGGGGGTCAGAGTGGCTGGAAAGCTTTCCAGTGGAAAAGGGCCTGGAGGTGCTGGTCAACAGCAGCTGAACATGAGCCAGAGTGTGCTGAGGTGGCCAAGAAGGCCAGTGGCATCCTGGCTTGGATCAGAAATAGTGTGGTCAGCAGGACTAGGATCATACTTCTGTACTCAGCACTGGTGAAGTCACACCTTGAATCCTGTATTCAGTTTTGGGTCCTTCACATAAGAAGGACATTGAGGTGCTAGAGCCTGTCCAGAGAAGGGCAATGGAGCTGGTGAAGGGTCTGGAGCACAAATTTGACGAGGAGCAGCTGTGGGAGCTGAGGGCATTTTGCCTGGAGATGAGGAGGTGCAGGGGAGACCTTACTGCTCTCAACAGCTACCTGAAAGGAGGGTGTAGCCAGGGGGGAATTAGCCTCTTCTCCCTGTTCAATGAATGACAGCACAAGTGGAAATAGTTTCAAGTTCCTCTTGGAGAGGTTTAGATTGGAAAATTTCCTCATGCACGGGGTTGTCCAGCATTGAAACAGGCTTCCCAGGGAAATGATGGAGTCACCATATCTGGAGGTATTTGAAATACATGTATATGTGGCACTTAGGGACATTTCAGTGATTGACTTTGCAATGTTAGATTTATGGCTGGACTTTCTGGTCTTAAAGGTGTTTCCCAACTTTAATGATTCTATGATTCTATGAATGGATTCATTTGGATGAATACCTCAAAATGCATTCCAGAGACACCTTTTTGGAATAATCTTGAGGAAAAAAAAGGAAATAATATGATAAAAAAGAAAAAATTAACTAGAAGGAAGACTGCAATTTCTGTTTGTGAGTACAAGATCATAGAAAAAAGTTCAGCTGCGGGTGAGATGCACAGTGTCTGTTTATAGAAGCTATGATGTAGCATAACACTGTCATTTCCATTTCACCAGTAGCAGGTGGACCTAGTGAAGAAAAGGCTTCCTGTGGTTAAGAAGCCTGGATAAAAAACCCTCCCTAGCTTTTGGTAATAGCACAAGCACATTTTAAGATAGATGTATGGAAGTTTATATTGCAATCAACTTGTTCTGCACTTTCAGAATATATGTATGCTTTATAATCGATGACACAAGACTAGAACATGCTTAAGGACAAAATTAGGTGTTTATCTATGCATCTGTTTGGAATATGAGTAGCAGATTATTTTGAAAAGTTTTGTTCCCCTGGAGCAGGCAGCCAAGCTCTCTTCTGAAAACAGCACCAGCTGGCATGAGACTTGCCCTGGTGTGGGTAAGGGGTAAGGTCTAGACTGTTTTAACCTAGACTAGAAGTTGTTTTTTTTTTGTGGTTTTTTTTTTTTTTTTTTTTTTTTTTTGTTCCAAGAAATGTTTTATAATGTGTTTGATTAGCTAAAATTGTTCTGGAGGGTTATTGTTATTACCAGCACAAAGAGTACTTCAATTAACACCAAAATCAAGAATCAAGAGCCCTAAATAGGTAGACAGAAAACTTGCTGTCTGGAGAGGTAAATGAAGAAGCAAAGGGATCATCATGGCAACAGTCATAAAACAGGAAGGTAATTTGGACATCAGCATTTTGAATGGATTTAGGGAAGCGCGCTTAGTACTGGGAAACAAAGATAACACCTGGTAGACAGAACGTGTGGGACATGAGATGAGCAGTGACTGGGTAAATCTCAACATGGTGAACAGACTGTCTTTGCAGTTATTTCAAAGGGAAAGCACCAAAAGCCAAAAACAGACCAGATGTGAGAGATATTGGAGAAAGTGAAATCCAGAAATCATCTAGGACAAATCCCAGGTGTTTTTTATTTGTCTGCCAGCAGTCTTATAGAAAAAGATTTGCATTAATACTGTAAAGAAAAAAAAAAGTGGTTTTAAGATTTTCATTGGAATTGGCCTTATAACTCAACATCAATAGTTAAGGGAAGGTTTTAAAGACTTTTGGGTTGGGATTTTTTTTTTAAACTTTCAAACTCTTAATGTTGATATTTTACACTGAAGTTTTTGAATACAATTATATTGGGTCATAAGTTATACAAAAGGACAAGGCTGTGGCTGCTACTTCCAAAGAATGACTAAGTCATAACATAGTTCAACCAGAGGTGCACAAGTGAAATGGATTTTGAAATCAAAATACACTGCTAAATGAATAGCTCAGATCTTAAGTACTCTCAGTCATTGCCATTCCATGACAGTCAGTATATTCACATGTTATTCTTGTAGAGAATTTGTCCTGTGTTTGAGTTGTTAAAATTTAAGGTAGGGCCAAATTCTTATTTTAGTCTCAGTGGGGCTTACAGACATGCACCCTCCAGTTCAGTTATGCCAGGTTCTGCCTGAGTCCTGAGGGAATGCCTCCTGGGAGCCAGCAGCTATACAAAGACACAGCTGTGGGTGCCCTTTCACAGGCTGTAATTTATTAGCTGGGTGGCTGTTGCTTAGGAAGACTTGGACAGGTTTTCTTCTCTCTCTCCTTTCCCTTCACACATTCTCTTGGGTGTGCATCCCCTAGGAAAACAGTTAATGAATGTTAGAAGGTCTCTGTATAAAACAGACATGCACATACCTCTGAACATAGTTATGTTATTGTATGCAGCACACTAGGACACTTAGGATGATTCCTAAGTTTTGTAAAACAAGTCATGATGTGTGGAAAAAAGAAACCAAACATCCTTCCAAGTGTACAGTTTTTTCCAGATTGTGTAGATTATCGTTCATAGCTTGCTCTGGCATCAGTTTTTGAAAGAGTCATGAGGAAGGAGAAAAGGGAATTTCTCATCCTTCCTCTGTGTGATGGCAAGAAAAATTTCATCTATAAGTTTCACAATGTCCTTATTTATGTAAAATTTCTGCTGGATTTCTGCTGTTGCTATTGACTTTTATGAGAATTTTTTCCTGAGCCAAAAAATTCTAGGATTAGACAGTGGAGAGATTTGGGTTTGTTTTTGAAGGCAAGAGAGAAGTCAGGGTATAACTGACTGTCTAGATTTATGGTACTAACAGATAATTTAGTTTACAAAATATGCTTATGGAAGAAAAAAACTACTGATGCAATCCATTGTGAATTAGACTTCTCCAAATTCCTGAGTAAGCAAATAAACAGTGTAAGTGAAAAAATCAGCTAATATATTTTGTGCATTGATTTTGACAATTACAGACCTGTTTTAAATATTTATAATGCTTCATGTATTAATAAATTATCTGTGGTGAATTTTAAAAATAAAATGAAATCTCAGTATTATGTCAGCTCACCACAGACTCTTGTATTAAATCTTTGCTGAAATGTAGAGAAAGACATTGAGTGTTTATACAGATTATACAGTACAGTCACTGTATTCCACAGTATTAATTTGCCCACTCTTAGTCTGAATTGATTTTTTTTTACTAAGTCTGGAGTATCTAGAGGTGCCACAGCCATTCTCTTGCCTGCATATTAAATGCACAACTTCATTTCCTCTTGAATTGGCAACACAAGAAGGTTTTTCTTCTCTAGGGTTTGACCTCTCAGACAGATATTTCATTTAAGAGTGCTTTTGGCATAATTCTAATTGCCTGGGAGCAGTAAGGTCAGATTGTTCCACAGAGAAGGATGAGCTCATAGCAAAGGACAACCCAGATGCAAAGGATCTCATCAAGAAGGTGCAATCCCATAACACTGGTGACTGTGGTAAGTCCTGTGGACAGTCAGCACACAAGAGGAGATGATGAAACTGGGAAGCAGTCAATCCAGGAAGTGCAGTAAATAGTGTTTTGTAGCAGAGCTGACAAGCAGGTAAACCTTTCCCATAACACTCCACAGCCATGTAGGCTAAGTGCTTTTTGGAAGTCAGTACAAGAGGTGCCTTTGTCCTGCTACATTTGTGTGCAGCCCAAGCTCTGCTCCCCGTGTGGCTGCTCCCCATTCTGCAATTCACACTGCTGCATCTCTTGAACAGTCCTCAGCCTTGACTCCAGACAGGCAAATGTTCAATTAGTCTAACTGGTAGATTTAAAAAAAATTAGATCCTATACCTGTGATTTGAGCACGTTCAATTTCTATGGTCATTCAAGGGAATCCTTTCATCCCTTTTCCAGTTTAAGTACATTTTGTTTCAACACTGCCTCTGTTATTATAAGATGGTGATTCTTAGAAATGTTTTTCACACTCTTTATTGATTACTGGGTAGCAGATGTTAATTTTAGAAACATAGTGTACACTCAGAGTTAATGCAATATCAAAATACTGTACAGTTAGTATTAGATTTGCCCTTCAAATTAGTAACTTTATCTTAATAGTGCACACAGATTGATTTCACAGGTTGCATATGTAGCTAGTGTAGGTATGCAGTACCTATTGATGGCTGATTTAAAAAATCAGTTTGATAGTACACCACCCGTTCCAGCAATTCTGATATAAATTAATGGCTAAGGGATCTTGGGCATCTCTCTAGATTTTGTATTCTTTTTATCAGGGCAATTTTGTTTTCTTATTTTTCAGTTACTATGCTCTATTTTTCCAGCCCTCTATGAACTGTTAGTGCTCCTGTATTTTGAAATCTTTTGTTTAAAAACAATTCTTTTTTTCAATGGCCTAGATTACTCATGTTTACCCAACATGGTATGGATTTTTAGTCTCCATGGTCAAACTCTAAAAGCACTCAGTGCTATTAACTCGTTCACTTATTCAGTAGTGAATAAAATTATGAAATACGACCTTGCATGTTTCATATTATAAGGGGCAGAGAATGCTTTTACTCTGGTCGTGGAACCTGTGTTCACTGAACATAGTGCCAAGTTCTCAAAGTCTTAAATCAGGGTGCAAATACACAAATCTTTTCTTCCTATGTTATCTCATGTGCTAACACATACTTAAAAGCTCAGTAGGTTTTCCTTAATTAAATGACTAAGAGCTTATTAAACCACCTAACTTCATCATTATGTTTCCATTCTTACGGTCATTGGGATGCCACAGAGGAAAACCTATGCTTTCCAGATGGATAAAACTAACAATGCTGCAATAAGAACATGTTTTCTTTTCCTTTATTACAGAAAACTAGTGAGAATGAAAAGTCAAGACAATCTATTTTACAGAAAAAAATTCACATGTCTCTAGGGAAGATGATATGAAAGTAGCATATGGAGAAAAAGAGCTTTAAGAAATACAAAGTTCTACTTTGTGACAGTATATTTCTTCTTTGCCCCTTTTTTGTGTTGTTGTTTGTTTGTTTGTTTTCCAAATATGTAGTAGGAAAGGTAGTTTGTCCTATCTTTTGTGAAAATATATTCACTACAATCTATTGAGAGTGAAGATATTTATAGTTAATTACCTTTTTTGATACCTAATTGATCTGAATGTCTGTAAAAACATTGCCATAATCTTTTCTAAAACAGGGAGCAGTTGTACTCATTCCTTTCCCCTCCTTCTTCCCTCTTGACTGCCTTTCCCACCCCTAGAATATATACCTTGCATAAGGTACAACCTGTCTTAGTGGAAGATGACAAAAAATTGATGATAACAAGTTGATGGAAAGACTATTTCATTATAATTGCAAAGAGTTTATATTGTGATCATGTCAATTGCTTATCCTTTCCCAAGACAAGATGTTTTCTTGAGGAGTTTTTTCTAGATGCATACTCCTAGGATCCTGTAAAATATGTCTTGATGTAAATGGTCTCATGACTAACAAACATTTCACTGAAAAATTCAATTTTCACAAGCTATAAAGGTTTAGTATGATAATTTGGATATTTCCTCTCATTGGTGTAATTTTAAATTGAACTGGCCTAAACTGAAACATTTTAGTTCCCTGATATGACTAAAATTTTGATTTGTTTGTTTTGAAGTATTTCAACATCATCTATCCAGAGACAAAACAGAATAAAAATTTCTTGGAAAAATTGCCTCTAATCTTGGTACTGAAGCAGAGGGAATTTTCCCTTTCTTTCATCACGTTCCAAACTAAATTCCAGGCAAGCTTCTGCAGTCTCATTTTCTCTGTCACAAACTCACAGAAATTCATGTAAAAGAAAATGCTTTGCATGAAGACAGTTTCTTGAAGGGGAGAGATAAACAACATGAAGCAAATGTGACCTTTGCTCAGTAGGATTCAGACTAAGTACGGGTGAGTATCTGGCTTACAAAGGGTAACTCAGGCTGCCAAGGGTAGGCAGGGAATCATAAAGTCATAGAATATTTTCAGCTGGAAGGGACCTTTAAAAGTCATCTAGTCCAGCCCCTCTGCCATTGGCAAGGACACCTTCTATTAGACCAGGTTTCACTGAGTCCCACTCAACCTGACCTTGAACACTTTCAGGGACGGGGCAACCACAGCTTCTCTGTTCCAGTGCTTCACTACCATAATCATAAAAGCTTTGTTCCTTATATCTCCTCTGAACTGACCTTCCTTTAGTTTAAAACTATTGCCCCCTGTTCTGTTGGAACAGACCCAGTTAAAAATTTGTCCTCATCTTTCTTATAAGACCCCTTCAAGTACAGGAATGCTGCAATTAAATTCTCCCTGGAGCCTTCTCTTCTCCAGGCTGAACAATTCCGAAATTTTCAACTCTTTTCACAGGAGAGATGCTCCCTCCCTCTGACTGTTTCTGTGGCCCTCCTCTGGAGTCATTATAACAGTTCCAAGTCTTTCCTGTTCTGGGGATCCCAGAGCTGGACACAGCGCTCCAAGCGGAGTCTCACCAGAGCGGAGGGGCACAATCAGTTCCCTTGACCTTCAGGCATAACAAGTAAAGAGAGGGTTTTGTGTGCCTTTTAAAGGTGATGCAGAGCAGCCTTGTGCTGAGCACGGGGGCTGCTGCTCACTTAAGTATGTCCCTGGAGGTCAGACATCCGACTCAGGACTGCTCATTAGCTACGGCCACTTCCTTGGGATGCCAAACCCTGAAGAGCTGTGGCAACTTCTTGCAAAGAGGCCTCTTGACTGAGGAATTCAGCTACTCTCTTCAGATAGTCAGCACTCAAAGCCACAGCTAAAAATTGCCTTCCTGAGGTCTGATTAAAATCCTGAGATAAATCTATCCCCACTGCTATGAAGTCAACAGTGGGGTTTTATTTATTTATTGACTTTAGTACGTCTAGTTGGTGTCTGCAATGTTTCTTGCAAAATCAGAAGCTACAACAAACTCTGCAGGATAGGATTCAGGTTGCGATTTAGGCCTTGAATTTTAAATGCCCTCCTGAATGTACCCATGTGTGGTCTATGGTGTCTAGCCTGCCCTAACTAAAGGAAGGTGTAGTCTTACAGTGTGGAAGCCTGGAAACAGAGATTTGGCATGTCCTACACCTGATGGCTGGCTAAGTCAGTCACCCTTGAGCTCAGGGAATTTTAAATGTCACCCTTACTTGTGAAGTTCATTGTTTCTAACTTGCAGTCTTACTCTATTAAACTCCTCAGATATTAACAGCACCTGTTAATAACTCCTCCCTACACAGAAAATCAGTACAACACAAAATTAACAATATGAGTCTATGAGTGATTGTATTTAGCATGATTGTTCTGAAAGTGTAACAGCATCAGAGATGTGATTGTTCCACTACAAGAAATTCTTAAATTAAATTAGAAATTACTGTACAGTTTGCAGGAAACGCTGTTTTCTAAGAATGATATTGTACTGGCAGAAAGTTGCATGAAAGCATCTTGTTTCCCCTAGAGAATTGGTCCTTTGGATCTACTAGACAATAAAAAGCGAATAAGCTGAATTCTAATACACGTATGTGAATTTATTAAAAATGTAACTAAATAAACCACATTCTGAAAATCAAATAATGTTAAAATGAGTCTGCTTTTTTTTTGTAATGCTCGTCAACTTTTTTCCTTTTTGTCCCAGTTTTATGCAAATAACTTAAATATCTTTAGGATGGCACACCCAATGTTATAAAATTATGAATAACATGTTCATTGTTTCTTTCAGCCAGCCATTGCTACATCTTGTTACCAAGGTGGGTTGACATTAATAAAATACAGCACTAGAACTAAGTGAGGTACACAGAGTTCTGTGCATTTGTGCTTATACTTTTGAAGCAATAAAATGATGTCACCTTCATTGGACCACCTAAATGTAATTGTGTGTGATTATGACACATGACATTATCAATCACAACAGAGGCAAACATTTTTTGCAAAGAAATTTATAATTTATATATATATATATAGATAAAATTTATTTGCACACTTAAAAAATCTGCAGCTCCTGTGGCATATAAGTTGTTTGCCATGACATGAGCTTTATTTCCTAATTACTAGGGGGAAACAAACCCTCTCCTACCTGATTTAAATTAATTACTCAGAGAGTTAATTATTTCCTTTTCCCATCCATTCATTTTTACTCCAGGATGTGCATTTATATTAACATGGCATTTGAGATGGTAAAGTGAAACAGACAATATATTTTCCTTAATGTGGAAAAAAAGAAAAAAAAGACTGGAAAAGGTTTTTGCTGTTTCTGCTAAAATTACTCCAAGGTAAATGATGCTAAGTTTTGATCACTGTAAATAAAAATATTTTTTTCATTGATACTTGGAAGTTTTCCTGATGAAGAATAGTTTTTGAAGAAAGAATAAGCTTTTTGGAAGAAGTTAACTTTTAAATTAGTGTTAGCCTTGGGCAATGATTAAAGAAATTAGCAGTGCTCCTAAAACTTTGAGACAAATTAGAAATATATTTTTATTTCTTTTCAGCTAATAGTCATGCAGAGAACAGTGAAGTAAAACAGAAATTGCTTTCCATGTGAATTCTTTGGTGGTACTTCTGTCTGAAAAGCATTCCAAGCTCTTGCAGTACAGTTCAAAGAACATTCTGGTGTTTGAGAAAGTCAGAAAACATCAGGATGACATCACTTAACATAGAAATTTTTGTTATGGTTTTACTAAAACTTCTTTTGGAGAGCTTCAAAATTTCAAAAGAAGTTTTAGTAATCAAAATATGTCTGGGTTCCTTTCAGTTTATTCTTATTTCTGTAGAGACAAACCAATATGGAGCTTTCAAGAGTTTTCTGTTTGATTACATAGTTGTTTATGATACTCTGTAAATGCTGACATGATCTCTTACACTTACATGCACCCATTGGAATGGATATTAATTTTTCCTTAAAAATATTCATGCATACCCTTGGATGCACTCAGGAACTTTCAGGATTTTGGTATTTTTTGGCAGGCCTGGAGTCTATGACTTTAACTACATGTTGCATTTGCTAGCAGACACTGAGGTACCATAATTTACTTTCATTTTTAGTCACTGTTTGGAGCTGACCTGTACTTTTCAGTTAAGAGCTAATTTCAATTAAATTTGCTTTTCACTTTACAGAAACATATAAAATATTACTTAGCTTGACTACACTTTAATTCCATTATGTCACATTTCCAATTTTTATATTAGCTCCTCTGTATGGATGTAGACAATAAAATATTAAAAAAACCCCTACACTCCAGAGTGCAGTTATTTACAGTAAAATATGCAAAATTTAGGAAATTCAAATCATTGGTTAAACTGTACTGAGTTTACAAAATTTCAAAGACTGTCTGGGAGATAACTGTTTATTTTACTTGGAATAAAATGTTTAGCAAAAAGGCTTCATTTTATGGGTGTATAAAACCACAAGGTCATTATTTTGAAAAGGATAAGGAAGTAGGTAATATGTTCTTCTGAAAAAGCTTGCATATATACTTCAAAAGTTGGAAAATACTGAAATATTCAGTAAAGAACATTTGTCATCCAGTGTATCTTAAGACACTAGATCTGAAAAGGTGCCATACAGATAGTGAAATGCAATGGCACTTGTATTCCAGAAGGCAGGATTGCAATGCTTCTTAGGCCCAAGGACAACTCTTCATTATGCTTTTGATCACAGCTTTTCAGCCACACTGGCAGACCATTTACTTTTGACATTGAGAAAGAGAAGATTTAACACATGGAATGTCAGTAGTTGAGTGAAGCACCACACCTAGCTCAAACATTAATGATAAATGCTTAAAGTTACATGAATTTTAAAAAAGACTGACAGTGCAGAGGGGATAATTCATAATGTCTCTGTCTTTTTAAAAATATTTCATAGTGAAGATCTTAATAAACAGAGCAGCTCTGCCATCACAATTGCATCATCCTACAGGCTGGGCTTGGACTGAGTCACAGTGCTATGTCATATTGCAACTATATATTCTCATGTTCACTTCAGTAGCATGAGGTCATATTTTAATCATAAACTTGAATTTAAACTAAATAAAAGAATCCATTAGTAAATACCAGCAGGGAAGTTTCATGTTATAAATCATGAATAAATAAATCTTTTACATTTTGTCAACTTGTCTTTTTTAGAAGTTAGTCAAAAGCAGTTACTGAGATTTGAGTCATAGAACCATAGAATGGTTTGGGCTGGAAGGGACCCTAAAGATTATCCAATTCCAACCCTCCTGTCATGGGCAGAGACATCACTCACTAGATCAGGTTGCTCAGTGCCCCATCCAGCCCGGCCTTGAACACTTCCAGGTGTGAAGGAAGCAGATTCATTACTTAAACCACTGTAATTTAAAAACCAAGATATTTATTCCTGGCAGTTTCCCCAAAACATTATTTTTCAGCTAGATGAAATATTAGAAATATTTTATAAGTAAAGCATTTGGTCAATACTGCTTTTACAGAGAACAGAATCACCAAAATGCCCACAGATACTTCAGTAGCCCAGTCCTTTTCAAAAATGTTTTTATCAGGAAGTGGGTCATGCCTGGGGCACATACTGAAATAATATATATAGTGCAGAGGGGACAATTCATAATATTTATAATTAGATTTTTAAATGTCTTTTTTGCCTTTAATCCCAAAATCCCCTTTTACTTGATGTCTTAAGGCTTTGCTCTGACATGTTGCAAAAGTGTGCCAGGACCCAAATGTTGGATCCAAACATGTGGGAATTTTGGATTCAGAACTACTGCATAGTTAGGAATAGGTCCTTCTTTCCCTCATAAACTGAAGTGAAACAGCTGTGAAGAAACCCTGAGCTTCGATGAATAAGATAGAGATGTCTGTGATTTAATTGAATTGGACTCTGTATCTAGCCTGTATTTAAATTCTAATATTGATCCAACAGCAATACACATCCAAATGTAACCATTTTTTTAAACTCTTGAATTAATGCCACTGTAAAATGTTGGCTTTTTCATTTGAAACTTAATAACTTGGCATTCAATGATATTTGTGGTATCACGGATACTTGATAGTGATGTCTAAAGAAAGATGTAAAAGAAAAGTAGCCCTGAATCTTCATTTTGGAAACTGAGGTCTTTCAAATTCTTTCTGTTTTGATGTTATTTTGACAAAATTATAAGTATTTATGATTGGTACCATATAGAAGCAGTTAGTGAAACCACTAGTACTTCATGTGGTCTCTTGAATATTTGCTTGGCATAGGACTTACTATAAAGTCTATATATTTTCATCTTATGTGAAAGGATTTGTGATGTGATTGCAAAAAATTCTGCTAGTTTCAGTAAGAATTTCATACACTCTATACGCAGCATAAAGATCTCTTTTCCGTAATTAAAGCTTATTTATCTGTCTTGTATTATTATTTGAAGTTTTGACATTCTGGACTTTTACCACAATACTTTGGGTTCTGTAAATTTTTTGGAAGTATTTTAAGTTGGCAGAAAATATTATATTTTCAAAATAATTTTCAGCATAAAATGAG
This sequence comes from Anomalospiza imberbis, assembly GCF_031753505.1. Lineage (NCBI taxonomy): Eukaryota > Metazoa > Chordata > Aves > Passeriformes > Viduidae > Anomalospiza > Anomalospiza imberbis. Next base: position 52,547,753 of record NC_089681.1, on the reverse strand, counting down.
GCAAATAGTCTATGCATTGCTGCTAGACCAGAGATAAACTAAGGAAGTTGGAACTTGAAATGGAGATCTCTTTTAAGGTTTAAGTTTGAAGCAGGGATAGCTATGGATTCTCATGAAATGTGACTATCATGTTTATGAATACAGCATTGTTATGCTTCTTAGATTATAACAGCAAAAAGAAACATATCTTTCTCTTTAATGTAAAGAATTCACTCTAGAAGTCTAGAGTTGTAAATATTTATTCTTTTATTGAGATAGAAAGAAAAACAATTTTGAAAAAAAGCCCTGTAAAACATAAGAATGCTATCTCTATATTTTTTCTTATTGATTTTTGCATATTATTTTTCTTATATGAATGGCAGATTCAAGTGAATGAAGATTACCTTTCTGCCTTGCTCTTCTGTTTCAGATGCCTGCATTCAATCAAGACATGAAAATTATTTTCTGAGTCAGAGACCTGTGAAATTTCAATCAAATTCTTCAAAAGTGTCATTCTGGGTAAATATTCATGAAACACACCTGAAGAAACTATCATCACTCCTTCAGGAGTTTGACCATTAAGAGAAGGTAGATATCTGAAGTGTGCTCTTGGTCATACCACCTCTTCATTTTCCATGGAATTAAATTCTATTCTTCTCATTTTAAATATATTGATTCTTTTTCAAAATAATGCAGATTGTGAGGAAGAGGGTTCCCTTTTTCCAAGAGATAGTTCTGTTTGTTGGAGAACCCTCAACCAATGAAAAAAAAAGAAAAAATGTCAGATCATTATTTTTTATGAAGTATGCAAGACCTCATGCATTTCTTAATGAATACTTGTGAAAATGCAATTTAAATGGCAATCTAATTTTTGCCCTTCTAATCAATTTATAATTAAATCTATTTACAATTTATGAAGTGAATACAACATTCTCTAAGCGTAGTTTCCATTCTGACATTTATTAAAAAAAGCTTGAAGGAGTTGGGCTGGGGTTTTTACCCTTGTTTTACTTGTTTAAATTGTAAAAGTAATGGAGGAATGTCAGAGATGTAAGAAAAGTTCTGTGATCATTTCATCCATTAAAAGAAGTGCTTGGAAGTGGTGGCTGACATTCTAACCCCAAGCTCACAGCCTATACAGGAGCAGTGGTAAAGACACTGAGTCTGCGTACACTAAACCGGGTAACAACACATCTGCAAAGGCTTTAGAGCATGAACTTTAACATCAGCAGTAATTTAGTGCCTGAATTTAAGAGAAATTTGTTCACAAAAGAGAGAAGAAAACAGATCTTCAGTATTTTGCTGTATTTTGATGAAAATTCAGCTTTTTTTAGGTGTCTGGGATAGCTAATGAAGACAACATGAGTTTCCTAATTAGATAGAAATGAAAACAGCATAGATGGATGCAATCTTTCACTAATAGAAAATATTGCAAAACAGACTTAAAAAGTGAATAAAAAAAAATTAGTGTAGTCCCTGGGGCAAACTTTGGTCCATAGTTATGAGAATATGAAAAATGCCTTTGTTTTTGCGTGTTGTCCCTTGGTTTGTGTTGGAGGTTTGTACAAATGGGATGGAACTGTTGGGATAAGTTCTTTGAGCTTTATTGTGACATCAGTCTTATTACATGGTTGAGACAATTGAAAGATGGCAACAACTCATGTCTTGCCAGCAGCAGCCAAAGATTCCTTTGTTACAGAGCATTTAAAAAACTTTCCAGCTAATAACATAATGCTAAAGCTAATAGATAATTGTTCTGGCCAATCACTAAAAGCACACGTACACCTGCTTCAAAAAATGCTTGTTTCTATCAACAAACACACAATACTCTATTATTAAGCTTAAAGCATTCTACTATCTCGCTAGGTATATTTTTCTGCAGTCTTAAGGTCTATCGTGGCCAAGCCTAAGACTCAAACTATTGTTTCATGACCTTGTTTGACGTACTATTGTAACTTTTCTACTTTCAGACTTTGCAGCTCTAAGTTCTCTGTTCTTTCTGTTTCTGAGGCCTGCTTTCACAGCTTTCTGAAAGTCTTCTTGTCTTTACTCTGTTTCCCAAAATTTTCCATCTAAGTACAACAACAGAGAAACTTTCTTAACTTTGTTGTTTATTAACTACTTTGTGTTACATAGTTCTACTATAATACACATTTTTTAATTTGGTAAAACAGTGTTATACGTTTTTTACACAAAGGTGCATCAGTAAAATGTAAAGTTTCTCACTATTTAATGTATTATCTTTGCTTGTTTAAGGAGCATGTGATTCCATTAAGTGACAGAATTTTCTTTAAACTTTAACATCAGTTTCAGTGATGTTGAGAAAATTGAAAAATAGCAACAACTCAGATCTTACCAACAACAGCCAAAGATTTCTTTGTTACAGAACATTTAAAAAACTTTCTAGCTAATAGCGTATTATTAAAACTTATAAATAATTATTCTAACCAATCACTAAAAACACACATACATTTACTTCAAACAATGTTTACTTATATACTTTCTATTAACAATACACAATACTCTATTATTAAACTTAAAATTTTCTACTATCTTACTAAGTATATTTTTCTACAGCCTTAAGGTCTATCTTAGCCAAACCTAAAACTCAAACTATTATTTTATATCCTGATTTACTCTACTGTTGTAACTTTTCTACTTTCAAACTTTACAGCTCTAAGTTCTCTACTCTTTCTATTTCAAAAACCTACTTTCACAGCTTTCTAAAGTCTTACCTTTACTATGTTTCCCACGTTGGTTAACTGCACCATTTGGCTCCACTAGCTGGTCTCAAAGCTGCTAATACACAGGAATTGCTTTCTCTTTAGTCACTGCTAGGCCATAGCTGACAAAAGAGAACTGAACTGCAGTCACCTCAACACTGACCCATTGTTCAAACTATAATGCTTAACGATTGCCAGACCACGTTAGAAAACTATGTGTATATTATATTAGCAGCACTGCATATGTTGTGTTATCTGAGGAATATGAATCACAGAATTTACATGTGTATTAACAGGCCATTCCACAATGAGTGAAGAGCTGTTTCACATGCAATTTCATATGAATCTTTAATTTGGCCTTTAATTTGTTGGCAAATATTACATACATGGCAATAACAGGTTGGCATTTGCTGAATCAAAATACATCTCTATTTCTCCTTGTAGCACCATCTCTAGCTTCTTACTTTTACTGGGGTTTAGTTTTGCTGTATGGCTTTTTCTCATTACAACACCATATTTTTTGGGGATACAAGATGTAATGAGGGGCATCTGATTGTTGAAATCCATAATTTAATCATAAAGTGATAATTTTACCTAGACTTTAGGCTATTGAGCTGACTTCTTGCACACTAGCACACTTTACATAACACATTGCCACAGAACTGTCTGATCTTCTCAAGGCACATGCTGGACTGGATGTGCTATGGTGTACTGGCACATGTAGGAAAGAAGGGAACTGAGATTTTATTTGCAAAATATCTGTCTCCTACTGGTTGGTGATCATTCATTCCCTGTTAGTACCAGATTCACCCACACGTGAAACTTAAATTTCATCTCTTTAGATGAAGATGGTGTTTATGGAACGTACCAAGACACAGTAGGCATAGATGGTAGCAAAAAGTCATTAAGTCACTGGAATGAGTTCAGCAGAGGGACACCAGGATGGCTGGGGCTGGAGCATTTGATGTAGGAAATGCTGCAGAGAGAACCATTTTTCTGTCTGAGAAAGAGAAGGCCAAGAGAGGATCTTATTGCTGCCTTCAGTTACCTAATGTCTGGTTATAAGGAAGTTGAGTCCATATTCTGTTTGGAAGTGCACAGTGAAAGGACAAGAGGCAATGGACAAAACAGAAATTCCAAATGGATATTAGGATTTTTTTTTTTTTTTTAAATAATGAGAGTTATCAAACACTGAAGCAAACTGCTCTGAGACTATGTAATTTCCAAACTTGGAGACTCTAAGAAATGGAAAAGATGGCCTAACTTTGAGGATGGCCTTGATTTGGGCTGGGGGCTGGATCAGAGGTCCCTCCCCATTTAAATTATTCTGTGATTCAATGAAAATCAATGTATGGATTTTACGTAAGATGGAAAGCTGATTTTCCTTAACATTATTTTCTTGGCTTCATTGCTTTACTTACAATAGAATAGACAAAATGAAGGTCATTCGTTATACTTGCAATGTAAATTTTCAGTACTGTGGGCTGGTATCCAAACTAAAAGGAAAAAATTATTCAGCAATGAGTGTGAACCTTTGGCAACTGCTCTATAATCCATTTGTTGGCTGTTTATTTTTCTGTAGATGTAGATTATTTTACCTGAGCCAAAGATCATAGAAATTAATGTGTAAATACGTGTTTTAACCCGTTTGCCAATAAATGAGACAAAGTAAAACGAAATCAATGCATCAGGGAGAGATTCACTGATGTGAGTGGCTTCACCTTCAAAACAGCCAGAAAACATCAGAAATGGCCCTAATGTACTTTAATAGAGCAAAAAGGATTTAAATTGTGGGCTGTTTCTCTCTATTAGACCTGATTTTTCTGTGACATTTTTTCAGATATTTTCCTCCAGAATTTTTCTTGTGAACAGAAAATATATGAGATGATCCTGGAAAGTGACCCACAGAATGGTACAGTCTGCTTTCCTGTATGCTTTTACTAGTTTTCACCTATTTCCCTTTTCTGCTTGGGTGTGTAGAATCCTAAAAGCAGGAAAATGTTGTTTTCTCAGGAAAATGCTTGGTGTTGATGAAGAAAGAAAACATCAGCCTCACCATCTAAATTCCTATTAATGGTATCTCTGCATGTTGTATGATTTTTCAAGTTTTTCAATTTTTTTCATTTTTTCAGAGAATTAAGCCTGTCAAATACAGATGTGCATAGAAGCAGTTTAGCGAGATGATTGTGGAGAGATATTAACAGCTGCAGAGTTCAGAAGTGCAAACAGATTTGGAATGGTGTAGTAGACACCTGGTTCTTCCTGAAGTCAGTGGGTCAAGGTCTCTCCTGTTTTGCATTGTTATCAGTTGTCCAACTGGTTGGAACAGAGGCGATCTGTTTTCATTAATCCTTACTAGATTTTTGAAAGAACAATAGATCATCACCTCCCTGTGCATGGAATTACTGAATACCACACATGAAGAAACTGGGCAATTAGTCAGTGTGCGATTCTTTTTCTCAGTGTAAAATGCAATTTAAATGGTTTGTAGCATTATATAGCAAATATAGTATTCAGGAACTTATACTATGTATGTCTTTACGGATCTATGAGGATTTACAATGTAAGGGAAGACACAAGAGGAAATTCACCTCTCTATTCAGACACGTACTAATGTTAATACTTAGCCACAGAAGGAGGGAATTTGATGTTGAAGCATAGCTACAGCTGTGGAAGTGCATCCCCAGAACATGGCAGTAAATGTTCTGTGCTCACGGGTCAGCTGGGGCTTTGACAGGAGCATCCTAGAAGGATTTGGATCTTCTGTGATGAGAATAGTGGAAGAAACAAGTCCTGCCTGTCACTGCCATCTGCATTTTGGTAGGATGGAAGATCCATCTCCTTTTCCTTTGTCTCTTGATGACTCACACAAAAATAACAAAGGCTTCTGAGGTCTCCTTGTAATTTTCTTCCTCTCATCTTGGGAGGGGCTGATCAGTGCAGAGATATGGCTGACAGTCTTCCTTCTGCTTCTGTATGGCAGAATACCTCAAGATTTGGATTTGGATGAAGGTTATGTCAAAGGTGCTCGGGAAGGAGTGGCTTTTGCTTGGACACTGTCAAAACACAGACCTTTGGTGACCTTGATCATTTTAATTGCCATATAAACTGGGTCTATAGCCCTCAGAAAAAATCCTGGAAATACTTCCAGGCCTGGATGGAAAAGCTCAAGATTAAAGGACCCTCACATCTGTTCTCTGTCATCAGCTTAAATTTAACCTGTGACAGTAATGAATGAAAGTCCACGTGCTGTTTGGCCTGTGCAAAGACTCCGTAGTCATTTTTGTATATCACAAATGGCCTTAATTGGCAGCTGTGTCAACAGCCTCTTTGAAGGAATTGGGAGTTCATCAGGCACATGGGCAGAGTTGGTCTTTCCCTGGTAAAAAAATACCCCTTTCATATGAGGCACTTAAGAGAGAGTAGCATGGGAAAACAGCATGGGGAAACTTGCCAAGACCCTGCCTGGTTTCTGGCCATGACAGTAGTTTCATTGCTGAGGACTGCTCTCATTCTGTGGCAATCACACAGCTCCCCTGCCTCCAAAGCACCCATGGTGACAAGGGCTGTACTCCCTCAGCAGACACTTGCAGAGCTGAGCTCTGCTTTCGCCTATCTCCAGGCAAAAGCAGAACTACCTGCCTGAAACTGAAAGGAAGAAACCTTTAAAACTGCATTTGCTCTTTCCATGTCTTTGTTTCTGCTGATTTTTAATTGTTGCACTCTTATTTTGTGAAAGCAACCATAGTCCTTGAAAAAGCTCTCATGTGACACACTTGAACTAATTTCATCGTGCAGTTTTATATTTTATGTTTATTTCTGTGAGGCATCCACCCATGGGTTCTTCATTAAGTGTTGCAGGTAAAAATGCACTGGTGAGAGATATTGCTTTATTTCTTTGTTTCCCCCTTCTAGATCCTTTACTTCACAACTGCATTTTGTTTTTCAGTCATTCAACATAAAAGTACCTACATTCCTTCTGTGCTATGTAGAGGGCCCTTTACAGCACTGTAGCTTACCAAAGAGTGTGTTTATTGAAGGTTTTGGTGCACTGCAGCTGATTATGTCAGCCTTGTTTCCCATTCCCCCTCACTAATGACTATATAAACTTATTCTAGAAAATCACTCAGTACCCCTGAGTGATACTCCTAAAAGATTTAACCCTTATGAAAATATTGTCAAAATTTTGCTTGGTGATTCTACCTGTATTTTTGAATCACCACATTCCTAAGTTGTTTGAATACCAAAATCATAGATTTTGCTAAAGGAAAAAGAAGACAATGGCTGTACTGAAAACGTAATACACAACTGATAGTGTTACAGCTGGAGGGTTCTGCATAAATTGAGGAATTTTTCCAACTCATTCCACTGAATTTCTATGAGTTTTCAAGAAAATTGCTTTCATTTCTATGCCTGGGTGCTGGCCCATAAATTTCTATCTTGGTTTAACTCCATCTGGCAACTAAACTGTACATAGATGCTTACTCAGTCTCCCCTGGTGGGATGGGGGAGAGAATCATAAGGGTCAATGGGAGAAAACTCATAGGCTGAGATAAAAAGACTTTAACAGGTGAGATCCATATCAGGTCCAGTCCTGATCCTGTCAATTGGACTAGATGATCTCCACAAGTTCCTTTTGACACGATTCTCTGATCTATGGACAGTAAGAAAGCTGCCATTGTGAGAAATAAAAATCCAGAAATTATTTGTCCCACCTACAAAGCATCTTGTAGAATAGTTCAAGTGTGTCTCTGTTGCCTCATAAAAAAATTACTTCATTGCAAACTCATACAAGCAGGAGAGAAAGCTATCAAACCACTGTTTTAGTGTGGGATCACTTTAGCAGTCTGCTTTGCTGTACATTATACCTACAATTATATTTCAATAAAAGGATAGTTTGATTCATCTACCACATGAATTATTCCTTTAATCTTCTCCATTAAACACAAATGAAAAAACAAAGCTCTGACATTGTGTGGTTCTGTCTGCTGAAATTTTCTTTGGTAAGTGGAAAATTCCACTGTAAAAATCAGACAACTTTAGGATTACCATTTTCTTTATGCTTGTATGTTATTTTGATTTATTTTTCCTTTGAGCAACCACTATTCTTGAGACTGACAGTTTTAGGAGCACCAATTGGACAGGATAGCACTGGACACCATGTCTCAGCAACTGATCCAAAATTTGAGTTTGTGGAGAAAAACAAGTAACTCTTTAGTAAGAATTTACTGTTATCTGTTAGGAACAAAATATCTTGGTTTCCTGGAATCTTGTACATGGGAAGAAGCTATGTCTAAAGAAGTCCAAAGGTTACACAGTAGCCACAGAAATTAGTTCATAGTTTGTTCCTTCTTTTCCCAACTCAAATTAAAATTCCAGCCAAGAACTTTGAAAGTGATATGTGTGTCTTAATGTCCCAAATTTCAGTTTCTTGCATCTTGATGAAACTTGATTTTAGAAAGAACCTGTTTTCTAACAATGAAAATCCTTATGCCTAAATAGTGATGACCCAAATTAGGACATTTAGAGACACAAGTAATTTCAGAAAATCCTGAGAATATTCTCTAATAACATTTTTCCCATGACCTAGTAAGGAAATTGTGATGTTACTACCTCCTTATCTATTTTATTTTTAGTAAAGTCAATGCTCAGAGGAGATAATGTATAGGATTAATTATATGTGAACTATACATTGGCATTTTATTATTTTATTTCATACTGGAACTATAATGCCTACCTATGATTATTAATGCAGACATGCCCTTTATGAAATGCCCCAAATGCAAAAACAGGGCTTGAACTTTCTTTCATGTCTCATGCCAAGGCTTGTGAGATCACAAAATATGGAGATACTATTATTTTGATTGCTTTAGAAACATAGTGGCTTGCATTTCTTTAATTTTCAGCAGAACTTAAACTTCTAAAGTATGTGATATTTGTGGTCTTTTATATTGTGTCATTAGTCAGAGTCTGTGGACACTTGTGGTTATTTTCATGAAGTCCATTTGTTAGCCAGTATGAAACAGAGTACAGTTAGGTCATGTCAGCTAAATAAAAAAGGCAAAATTTTATTCAAGTATTTTTTAATAAAAAACTGTCAGACTATTCCCTCTCCAGAGTTCATTCATGCAAAGAAAACAGCTAATATTTTAGACCCATACCTAATTCGGAAAAAATAATAATTTCTAAATCTGGAGTAAGACAAATGTGGATACAATCCTTTGGGGTTTTGTTCCTGTTTCCTGCATAAAAGCTGTAATTTCTGTAGTATTCTTCCACCTCTTATTGCTTGCGTCTAGACATAAATTGACCATAAAACCATATTAATATTGTATATTGCCTTGGTTAAGAGTTTTTATTTGGCATCAGGAAAGAACTTTGAACATTTTAATGGTACTTTCTGTAGCACAGTAGTCGTGAATGAGTTTATTTTAAAGTAGGAGTAAATTGGTTACTGAAGGTATTTTTATTATGCATCTCCTTGTAATTTGTGCCAAATAAACAAAATATTCTTCAGATAATTGGCCTATTAGTCTGTCAGTTTCTAACTATTTTTTCTATGCTGAATTAAAGGGCCCATAAATCCTAAATTCTTTATTAGCTTGCTGACTTTGCAGAGTTCGATGGTAACTAAACTGGCATAGCATTAAAGCTCCTTATTGAAGGAAGACAGTATGTCTTTTTGTATCGACTTCTGCATGATTCAATTTTCACTAAGTATCACCATGACCTTTTTAACAGCACTGTGAACTTTAAAAGCCAGTTTTTGCATGTGGTGGTTAACTGGCACTTGTATAAATTGGTTCCACGAATGATGGCCTAGCCTGTCCAGATTTGATAAATATGCAGCTGATAGTCCAATAATGAATTAAAAAGGTCTTCAAAAATGCTGAAAGCAATAATTAAACATTTTCAGAAAGGGTATATTAATGGGATTAATTAGAGGTAAATGATTTTTCAGTTTGCTATGCAAATTGTTTCAAATTTTTTAAATGATTGATATTTTTTCTCTCTGTATAAAAAAAACCCTCTCTGAGCCTTGAAGTATAACTTTGAAGATTTAAAATCTTGTAACTAAATCACACATCAGATATCTCTTTCTATCACCATAAATACTGCTTTTGACTCTAGCATTCAACTCTTCTCTGTGGTATCTGAGTGCTTATCTTCTGCTTTTTCCTCATACAGCCAGTAAAGATGGATGAGAATGCTGCAGTGCTAAGGGGGCTTCCTTTAATACTGCAGACACTGAGTGTTCAGGGCTGGTATTTGCACAAAAAGGTGAATCAGTATTGATTAGACCTGAATTTGTGGCCTAAGTGTTTAAAGATAAGAGATGCAAATCTCTTTCCTGTAATGTTCATGTCCCCAGGAACTATTGTGTAGTATAGACAAAAAATGGTATCACCATCAATTTACTAATTAGATGATGGCTCACAATCATGTGCAGATCATTTCCACTTCAATTTCAACTCTTAAATAGACATTTTCAACGATTTTTCTTTTTTTTATATCTTTTGTTAATGCAGGATGTTTTTGTTTAGGTTTAGTTTTCGTTTTACTTAAGTTATTACTAAGACAAATGACTCAGCTGTGTTGGAACAGAAAACCTACAAATGGGACCCAAACTTAATGAAAGAGTGCTTACCTCTCACATGCACTGTAAATCCAAACATACATGCAAAATACCCAGCAATATTATTTCTGGATATGTTACGAAGAGGGTGAAAGACAGTTGTGTAAGCAAAATAAATTTCCATCTGCACTGCAAATTCTCTTTGTAAGTCTCACATAGTTTGTCAAAGTTTACCTCATGAAACAGTTGCAGTGCCTGAGGTTTAGTGGTGAAGTACAAAGTTTTCTTTACTACTGTGCTCAGAATATGCACAGAGTATTTCTTAAATTTTCATTGAATTCAGAACAAATATCTCTTCCTCAGGAGTAAACTTCTGAAATGTGATTTTCTTTTTGTTCTGCTTCCCTCTTATTCCCCATGAATATACAGGATTAAAACCAGCCCTGTCTTTGAAATAATAAGGGTCTCTACAGTAGGACTGTGTGATTTATGCCAGGCAATTAAAATAAATTCCTAACCTACATGAAGCACTAAAACCTGAATTGCTCAACACACTGGGCTGTTGAGCACTGTGTGGTAGATTTTATTATACTGTAAGTGCTTTACTATACTGTAAAAAGGAGAAGGTAATTGCTATATACAACTAATATATTCAATTAGGTAAGGATAATGTTTAATAGGGCTTTTTGTTGGTTTCAGTTGCAACTTGTGAGTTCAAAAGAGAAGCTGGAGTTGGGGGATTTCAGGATGCAAAGTGCTCTAAGTATGATATAAGCTTCAACAACATGGCACCAAAGCTATCTTGCAGGGATGTGGTTAGTGTGTGCTTCTACACTGGCTGAGTGGGATGGCAGACCTTGATCCATATTGATTCACTCTGATAACTGGGATAACAGGAGGCTGTTACAATGTGTTCAAAGAGTGCATATTTTTCCCAGCATGCAGCTCCTTCGACACAATCACATCAGGCTGTCTGCACCCTGACAGTAGATCCAGGAAAGTTTCAAATTTTTAAGATAAGACGTGAGAACAGCCAAATATGATCACAAATTGTTACAGCAGCTGCATCATGCAGACCTTAAGTGTTATTTGTTATACCTTTGTGCAGCTTTCCCTACTTAGCAACTATTTGCACAGAATCATGTAGGGCTATAGGATACCTGGATGCAGGTACCCTGGGTGTTTCCATGCACATTAAGAAGACAGATTCCCCAAGGTAAGCATCTGCTGAATCTTTGAGTAGAAGTACTGCTGAGAATCAGGAACCAGAGTTCCCAGAAGATCTGTTTTTGAGAATTATTTATTCAGTGCTGGCTAAAAACTGCACAGAACAGCCCCAAGGAGAGATGAATATCCTTTTCTTGTCTCTTTCTAATTCTTTCTGGTTTATCTCTCTTCTAGACACCAGTCTTGACAGGCCAGTCAGACTCCCCAGCTTCTTCCTTAATCCAGCATCTCTAAGGTGCAAGAACATCTTTCATGTTAAATCTCCCCACTGCAAAGAGCTAGCATTTTTTTTGGGAACCTCCAGTCAGGGGTATTGCCTGGCAGCTTACACTCAATCTGTTTGGTACTTTAGGATTTCTTTTTCCTCCCACCAATCTCATTTCTGGCTTTCACCTTAATGCCAGAGGGTTTAGCACTATTGTATTTGATAATAATGAAGAAAATAAATTAAGAACATAAACTCACAGCAAAGTAGTGTGTGCAATAAACCCATTTGTCTCTTTAGGACTAATTTTTCAATGGTCACTGATAGGATGCTTATATAGTAACATGTGCAATTTATAGCATTTCCTCTGGAAAGATCCAGTTAAAATAAGACATAGGGCCAGCTTCCTTTCCTCTTTTTTTTTCCTAAAAATTTACCCGTTATTTGGGTTTTATTGTTCACTTGAAGATATAAAAAATTGCAAAAAGGAATTGCTATTCCAATTGCTTGGAACAGTCTCCAAGTTGCTTTGTGGGTAGAAGTTTTTTACATATTACCAAGTTATGACAGCTGAGTCCCCAGTAGGCCTGATCTACTTTTAAAATCTGCTTTCAGGTGATGGTTTAGCACAAAGGAGTTGTTACTTAATTATCAATATTCCTCAAAGTAGGATCTTTTGCTGACCATGGGAATTCATGTGTGTCAGTGCAGCAAGGTGTTAGTCTGTTTTATCACCCTGCCTATTGACAATCCAAAGGTGTCCTGGTGATGCTGACGGGGAGCAGTGCCTCTGTTCTAAAATTGGACTCAAGTAGCAGAAGGTCTCTTGTAGCCTTCTTACCCTGGAAATGCCAGACTATGAGTTGGATGTCCCTCAAACTGCCTGAAAGAGAAGGCATTTCATTCCTGACCAGGCAGACTGTGCAGTGAAAGCATTCAGTGGCAGGGGAGAACCAAGCACTGAGCATGAGCTACTCCCTGCCTCCCACATCCTCCTTTTCTAGCCAGTTCATTTCCAAGATATTTTTATTCAATGCCATTCTCCTCCCCCACCAAAAGACTGGGTCTCAAGCCAAAAATTCAGCAAGTCCTCTACAGTCTGCTCCAATAGGCACAACAATAACCTAGTTGATAATGTTCTCAATGACAACAGTGCTGCCTGCCCATGATGTTTATGGCAGATACCTAATGCCTGGAGAAGTCAGGGAAGTTAAAGAAGAAGGGCGTGGTTTTCATCTTGTAAAGATTTCTTGCGTGCCACTCTGTGAGATGCTTCAGGCTTGTCTCTGAACCAAGACGACTGCAGTTACATGCATGATATTTGCGGCAGTATCTGGGAATTAGTTATGTTTTATTGGCAAATGTTGCCCTGCTTCTTGCTGGTTTCTGCTCTGTTATTGTCCATTCCAGAAAGCCCCCTTGCAGAGGAGCCCATAGCTACTGTATCACAGCTTCTAGTAAAGGATGCACTGAGAGCTCAGGCTCCCCATCACTTCTATCTGGTCCTCTCCTGCCACTCCACCAAGTCTTAGGGGAGCACATTGTGATTAAGGATGGTAACACAAGAAGCAGTACAATAAAGGCCTCTGCATCAGGTCAGGGAAATCAAATAAACATTTCTGCTGTACATTTTGTTAAATCTATGTCTAATTAGTTAATTTTGACTTGAATAAAGTGTCCTGATCTCACCAATCTTTTTCCTTGTCCAGTGCAAGCTTTTGAACACTAGGGGAAACAGACTATGATTTTCTGTCTCTTAGTTCCTTTCTGCAAAGGCTTTGAAAGGTGCAGCAGGGCTGAGGCTTATGCTGAGAAGAGAGACCCACACGCCCACAGCTTGCACCAGGCTGGAGTGGGATAGCAGGAGGGTCATGTAGAAACCACTCACCCATAACAACGGGCTGAAACAGGATTCAAGCTCATGGTGAGACAACTCTTCCAGGCATCTCTGGGCAGGGGAACTAAAACAGTCTTACAAGTCATTGCCAAAAAGCACTGCAGTCCCTAGACCTGCTTCTGTCCTCTCTCTCTGAGGCTTTTGGGGAGCAGGGACAGGCACATAGAGGAAGGGGAGACTGCAGAGGGTGGCACTTTCAGCCTTCATTTTTTCCTGGTTTTAGCCAAAAGCAGCATTTGGTTGGATACAGGAAGGTAGGAGCAGGGTCTGTCTAAGAGTGGGACTTTGAACGTAAGCTTCTGGAGCAGGAAAGTGTCCTTGGCTCTGTACCTGAGCTACCTCTTGAGAAAGGAAGGGAGGGAAGGAGGGAGGAATGGACCATGAAATAGTCTGAATCTGATTGCAGTCATAATATAGTTGGCCTCCTCACTGCTGGCAGCAGTAAGCTCTCATTTTATAAGGTGAATTCAAAAATCTCTGGAGAGGTTGTCACTTTCTCAGACTACTACTATATATGCGTATACATACAGGAGAAATATATATTTCAATAGAATACAAATATTCTTAGTGTTTTACTAGGAGGTTGCAAATTCTTTTTGAAAGGAAAAAGGCTATACTTTCACACTGCTGAAAAATATGTTACACTTCTCATTCTCCAAGACTTTGCTAGCACACAAAACATTATTCTTCTCTCAGTGTCCAGGTTGTCTGTGTGAGTTGATGATGGTAAACTGCTGGCTATCTCCATTTGGCAATTGTCTTTGATACTTGCTCTGTTTTCATGGGAAAGGGTTCAGAAAAGTGAATTTTCAAGTGTAGTACCCCAGGATTTTCTTTGTATATGCCTGAAGAGGGAATCCAGAGTCCTGGGTCTCCATGGATAAAGGGTGGAAGAGCTAGCGATGATTGTCTAGCAGAACAGGGCCAAGTAGTTTCAGAGAATGGTAAGCAGAGGAAGCGGTGGTAGGAATGAAAATATGCTTGCATATACATTTAGAAATGAGCTACTATTTGATGTTCCTTGTATCAGAACCACTCTGCTTACAAATAAGGAATTCTTTTCTTAGTTAACACAGAAATTATCTTTGTACCCTTTTATGTCAGTTGACTCCATGCCCTGTGTTTAAGATGCCTCAAGGCTGGAATAGTTGTTTTCCTACAGGAGTACAAGTTTCAGCACCAATTCAACTTAGCTCAAAAAGCTAAAGTAATGCTAGTCTGGAAGCTAACATACCCAATTGTATTTTCCCTCTGTTGTTACAGTTTGGTCTGTGGAGTACCAACTCTTTAAATGTAGTTACATTTAAAGCCCACTTGGAAAGTAAGAAATATATTCTTATATATCTGTGAAAGCCATCTGACAAGAAACCCAAGCCCACTTGGTTCTCTGATGTGAAAACTGCATTATTTTGCACAGCTGGAAGGTAATGGTAAGTATCTTCCCTTTTGGACCATTTCTCAGGTCTGTAGAAGCATTAGTTTTTCTACACAAAGGGAAAAATTGATGTCATAAAATGAGTCTTGCAACAACTGTTTTTGCATTTCTGCAGGGAAAGGGTTGTGCTTTTTTCTATTGGTACATTCAGATGCAAACTGAAAAAGGCTAAGTGTAAGGGAAGGGGGTTAAAAAAAATCTGAAGTACAAAAAAATTAATAGATTGGGTGAGTGTGGAAAGATTCTGACAGACTATGTAATTAAAAAGGTTTATTTACCTTCTCCTCTGTGACCAGAAGTATAGAAAGCCCAAAGGGAGAAGAAGTGGAATGAAAAACAATATTCTGTTAATAACCCAACTGGTACAGACAAAGGAAGTGTCTGTGAGAGAGAGCAGAGGGGAAGTGGGAGAACACTGCCTGCTGTCTCCACGTTTCCTAGTAAAAACGTAGCAGAATATTATGCCTATATTCCTTCTAACTCCACATTCTGTGGAGATGCTGTCTGCACCTTTCATGACCAATGCACTTTGAGTCTCAGCCCCAGTAGGTCACCAGTCACAGTATGCTTTTGGTAGACATTTTGTGTCCTGGGGAAGGCAGAGAACTTGAACCCTTAATTCCTTTCTTTTCATGTCTTTGAGCCATAGCCTGTTCCTTGAAGTCATTGTTGTCGTGGGATTTCCTTTTAATGACCACAAACTGCATTGCCAATTGCATGTGTTTTGCCACTAAGCAATTCTTACCATTTTCTGCAGCCAATGGAAAGTACATTGCTCACAAGGACTGTGAATGGGGCAAATAATTTTGCTTTTGCAGCCTAGAAGACTTGAAAATACTGAGGCAGCATTTCCTAGTGTCAGAAGCACATTCGTGATTGATTTCGTAATTTGAGAATTAACTGGGCAGCATACTGAGATAAGTTCCTTCAAGAAAAGCTAGATCTAGATCTAAATTCTAATACTGTGTGATTACCTTCTGTTAACAACTGGACAGCAGATTTATCCAGAAGATTTGATGTAGAGGTGGAATTGAATGACCTAATAATAGGAATCTATTATGTCATGCCAAGGTCTTCAGCATCCTCCTTATATTACTTTTCATGGTGAATGCATGCGGTTGAACACCACCCATCTACATGGACCTAATGGTGATCAGGATGTGGGATGGCTATTGGCAGATCTAAGGAAAAGCAGCAAACTGAAAGACAGCTACTGTGGTTTCCCAGACTATGTTGATTTAAACAAACATGGCTGTTGCATGGACTAGCCCAGTGCTTTTGAAGGAGAAAATGCAGACATGGACATCCTCTTCCTTTGATGTTCATTTTTACAATCTTCTTCAAGTGGGCCCTGAAGTTTGATGCCGTTTTTAGCATTCATTTGAATAGATTGAAATTACTCCGAGCCACTACACTGTAAAACTCCACAGTTTGGAAAGGCATGGGGCAGTCCTGCTGAAAGCCAGAAAAAAAAACCCAGAGAACAAAGAACAGCTACAATAAATAATAATGTTCTGAAAATAAATTACCAGAAAGACTGAGAGCCTGCCACCATAAACATTATTTTACAGGAAATGACAGTTCCTTGAAAATATTGAGCATAATTCTCTAAGGGAGAGAGAAAAACAACAAACCCTTTTCAATTTTAGAATTGCCAATGATGTCAAGGCTAAACCATTTCTGTCTTGTGATCTTACTAGATGGTCTCTGAATACAAGTGCATCAAGAATATAAATGTAACTCTTCCTGTAACACTGGATCCAGCAGCTGTAGTCTGAGCACGGCCTTTACAGTGTGACGGTTGGTTATCTGCCATGGTTTAACCCCAGCTGGCAATGAAGTACCATCCTGATGCTCACTTATTCTCCCTTGGTGGGATGCATGACAGAATTGGAAGGGTAAAAGTGAGAAAACCCATGCCTTGGGATAAAGACAGTTTAAAGGTAAAGGAAAAGCTGTGCACACAAGCAAAGGAAAACAAGGAATTTATTCACCACATCCTATGGGCAGGCAGGTGTTCGGCCATCTCCAGGAAAGCAGGGCTCCATCACTCTTAACAGTAACTTGGAAAGACAAACACCTCTTCCTTCTACTTCCCCCAGCTCTATATACTGAGCATGATGCCCTATGGTATGGAATGTCCCTTGGCCTGTTGGGGTCAGTTGTCCTGGCTGTGTCCTCTCCCAACTTCTCACACACCCTCAGCCTTCTCATTGGTGATGTGGCGTGAGAGGTAGTAAAGACTTTGACTCTATGTAAGTGCTGCTCAGCAATATAATAACTAAAACATCCCTGAATGACCAACACTGTTTTCCTCACGAATTCAAAACACGGCCCCATACCAGCTACTGTGAAGAAAATTAACTCTACCCCAGCCAAAGCCAGCACACCAAATTAGCAGCATTTTAGCCTTATTTCAGCAGCTCATCCAGGAGAGACACAGCTGCACTGAACTCTTTTCTTAGGATTTGTTATAAAGACACTGCCCCTTCAAACATGCTACCTGCATGTCTTAATGGCTGGCACCTGCATTTTGGGTTGGAGATCTGTGACTGGGTGCATGAGACAAGTAGGAAGGGGAGAAGAGGGAAAACTGGTGTAAACCCTGTCCTCTCCTTTTGAATAGGCTGTGTGACTGCAGAGGTCATGGATGGCGTGTATCCCTCCTAGCTATGGGATGTCTCCAAGCTGACACATATTTCACACAGACACTCAAAAGGACTACAACTATTTCTGCCCCTCTTTGTTCATTAGACAATAGTCTGCTTCTAAAAATTGGTTCTGAGCCTTGAGGACACTGCTTGTGCCTTTCTTATGCTCAGGTAACAGTCAACGCTGGCACCTAAAAGCTCTGCATTAACTTAGAAACTTGTGTTTTACTAAATACTCCAGCATGTAAGCAGGGAAAGTATAAAACAATCATGGTTCATGGGGGACTTCTCTTCCTATTTTTAGACTACTTTACACATACATTTTTGAGTAAGAGAACTGTCACTTCCACCACAATAGTGGTTTAATAACTGTAAAAACCATTTGATTACTGTCTTTGTACAAGTTTTTCTTGCAAGAAAGAAGTTTGAAAACAAAGCAAAGACAGGAGAGAATAAGCCTCCTGTCTTAGAGAAAACATTTCTCTAATGAGAAACTGAAGGTCATTCCTCTTATCTAGTCTGTTTTCATCTGCAAAGAGACATGCATCACGTTTAATAAAATATTTGATCCCAGCCAAAGAGTTCCTATCCTTCTCCATTGGTTTTAGTTCTTTGCTCTGTTTGCAAATAAGCAGAGGTCACTTTAATATGGGTTTGGGAAATAGTGAGAGAAAAACAGCCTGGAAAACCACTGAGAAGTTGTTACTATTATTTATTACACTATGGGAATTTTACAAATAGATAGATGACATGGAAGAAGAGAAAGATTTTTCCCTTCCCAGGTATACTTGTAACAGAAGGAGGAATCAAGGGAAGGGCAAAAAAGAGATCTCCCTGTCTTGTCCCTAGAATGATAAAGCTCAGTTCTGCTTCCAACTTCCATGACATTTGAAGCATCTCATTCTCAATCTGTGCTCAGAGCGTTTGAGTCAGGTATTTCACTGTAGTTCTAGGTGGGTCCTAGGTCTAGGCAAAATCCAGTCTTGTCTTATTTACCATACCTGGTTACCTGTGCTTTGATGTCCAAGGTGGAGTAGTGACAGTGGTAGTCTAGGTTACTCTTTTGTGTCTCTGAACTACAAAGCCAACATGTTTTTATCACCTTGGATAAGGTGATAAAATATATAAAATATTTATATATTATAGCATAACACTAAACTTTATATAAAATACAAAGTTTAGCATTATCTTCAACTATGTTCCTCTGTATCAAAATAAAAATACATCATATAATGACAGTAGAAAAATTAAATTTTTTAAAGACATATTAAAAATGTCTTTTCTCCCTCCGACTTTTCTCTTTTTTGTCTTTCTAGTCCTTTTTTACAGTAAACAGAACTTTTATTTTTTAAATAAAAATTTTAATTAATTGCTTTTGCCACTCTTCTGGAGGAAACTTGTACAGAAAAGACAGAATGTTGCAACTGATATATAAAATGTCACTGTGCTTTTCATAACTGTTCAGGATTTTCCTGAACATGCAAAAGAAGTGAGAATGCAAGTCACATGATGAGGTTCACTAGTAGAATGTTGACCATTTGCAATTTTCGGAAAGTCCATGCAGAATTTTGCAAAAAAAATGTAGTCAACTTCATGGTTGCCCAGGTGAAACACACACTTGGATAATGTAATGCCACTTAATTTTTCATTGTTAGACAGTTTGCTCAAGATTCAAGAGTTCCCCTAATGTCCAAACTAAACTGTGTTTGTAGCTGTGGGCTGATCAAAACCAGTTGCCCTCTACTGTTTCATTTTTATCATACAGTCATAGAATGGCCTGGATTGGAAGAGTCCTTAAAGATGGCCTAGTTCCAATCCCCCCTATCATAGGCAGGGATACCACTCACTAGGTCAGGTTTCTCAGGGTTCTATCCAACCTGGTCTCAAACACTTCCAGGGATGAGACATCCACAACTTCTCTGAGTAACCTGATCCACTGCCTATCACCCTGAGTAAAGCATTCATCTAATCTAAACCTCCTTTAATTTAAAACCATTGTCCCTTGTGCAGTCACCATTTGCCTGTATAAAAACTCCCTCTCCCTCCTTTTTGAAAAGCCCCCTTTAAGTACTAGAAGGTCATAATGAAGTCTTCTCAGAGCCTTTTCTTCTCCAGGCTAAACAACTCCAGCTCTTCCAGCCAGTCTGCATAGGAGAGCTGCTCCACCCCCCTGATCCTCTTCATGTTCCTCCCTAGATCCATAACAAATCCACGCCATTCATGTGCTGGGGACCCTAGAGCTGCACACAACAGTCGAGGTGGGGTCTCACCAGAGGGGAGTACATGGCAGAATCATCTCACTCAACCCTCTGCCCATGCTGCTTTTGAAGGAGCCCAGGAGAACACTCTGGGCTGTGAGTGCACATCACTGGGTGATGTCCAGCTTTCCATCCACAAGAATCCCCATGTTCTTGTCAGGGCTACTCTCAGTGAGTTCCCCTCCCAGTCTGTGCTCATGTCTGGGATTTCCCCTATCCTGATGCAGGACCTTGCACTTGGACTCGTTCAACTTCATGAGATTCTCGTGGGCTCATTTCACAAGCTTGGTCCCCCTGGATGATATCCTGTCCTTCTGTTGTTCCAACTGCACCACTTTGCTTGGTGCCATCTCCAAACCTGCTGAAGGTGCACTTAATCCCACTGTCTATGTCATTGAGGAAGATATTGAAGAGCACCTGTTTCAGGACAGAGCCCTGAGGGACACCACTTGTCACCTACCTCCAGTGGACATAGAGCCATTGACCACAACTCTCTGCCTGTGTCCATCCAGCCAATCCCTTACCCTGCTAATTTATCTTTCCAGCTGAGCTGAGTTGACCAAGGAGAGGTAAGGATGCAAAGGGCTTGTTTACTCAGCCCAATGTCAGGTATTTTGGGCTGTAGACTCATGACCTCATGGCAAAGAATGCTACTGTGCATAGCAGCCAGGCAGTTTTGGCATCCTGCTGCCCGTCTGTCCCTACTGGCTTGTAACAGGCAGGTAAACCAGGAATGGACTCACCACCAACCCTCTAGTCTTGCTAAGGAGTTAGTGGAGGGAGAGATGAGTACCTTCAGAGAAAAATCCAGCACTCTCAAAACAGGAGCTCTGGATTGCCCTCTAAAGGTGCCTGCAGCTCTCTGCTAATTTTATGGAAGACTGGGCTCCCAAGTTGAGTAGTGAAAATATTCAGGTATGTAAAACATATCACACACCTAATCTTTACATATGCCCACTTCAGCTATCAAACAAGTCACCATGAGAGCAGAAGTCTGTGCAGCAGCAGAATCACTTGAGAAAGTGCAGTGCTGCAGATCCTTTGACCTTCCTCCTGGTACCGTGTGTGTTTGAGGGCTAGGAGCCATCTACTCGAGCCTTGTAGGAATAGAACAGATGCAACAACTTGTGCTTGCTTTGCCTGTTTTGTGCCACTTGCAGGTGGCCTCATGGATTTGTCACACACAAAATACCTGAATCTCAGTACACCTCTCTGTAGAATAAAATAAAACAAACCCAAGAAATTAGTTTATGAATCCTGCAATGTCAGTCAGCTGCACATCAGCATTTGACTCTGATCCTGTGAAGCTCCTTGTGCTTTTTTGGAGATTGACTTGACCCTGTTGTGAATAATAAACCTACTCAGAAATTGAATCCACTTGCCATATTAAAAAAATGCATTTTTTTTTTCCTGGGCAGATTCAGCACTATGCTCAGTTACTATTGTCTTATTTTCAGATAGATTTTAGTATTTATAAGTGCAGAAATACAATTAGAAAAGAAAAATACAGAATTAATGGGAAAGCATAATAGAACTACCAGGGTAGGTACAACTCCTCAACATGTAGCTGAAAGGATCTATTCCCAGAATGAATTCCAAATACTGTCTCTATAATGTAAATGAAGAATGTTATATTTCTGGATAACAATCCAAAACACTCAGAAGCAGTGAAAGGAATCTCACGATCTATCAAAAAGTAGGTCTGTATATAATTCTGTCTGGTGTTTTTGGTTTTGGTGAGGTTTTTTTGTTTGCTTGGTTTTGTTGCTGTTGTTGTTTTGTGTTTGTTTGTTTGTTTGTTTTTTATTTAATGAAACAGGTTTGGCAATGCTTATGTGGGATCCAAAATATTTTCCATGTTCACATGCCTGCATTGATTTCACATTCAAATCTCAGTTTGCATCCCAGACCGTAGGAACATGCACAATCACAGAATCACAGAATCATTCAGGCTGGAAAAGATCTTTGAATCATTGAGTCTAATGACTAACCCAGCACTGCCAAGTCCTTAAGTGCCACATCTACACCTTATTGAAATACCTCAAGGGATGGTGACTCAATCACTTCCCTGGGCAGCTTGTTCCAGTGCTTGGAAACCCTTTCAGTGAAAAAATTTGTCCTAATATGCAATCCGAACCTCCCCTGGCATAACTTGGTTTCCTCTCATCTTAGACAGAAAATGATATTTAGATGATTTGGAGGGTTTTTAATTAGCATTTTTTAGTTTATAATGCCATGTTGAATCAAATTGATATCTGAATGAAGAATTAAAATTGAGTTTTTTTTTCAAACAAAATTGTTAATTAGGATTCCATCCTGTAACTCCAGTCGTGTGCTCTGTAACTTTTGTATGCTTTTTCCAGTGGTGTTCTTCTCTTAAGAATGAAGGCAGTGTTTTTCTAAGTCAAACTTGTCCTCCTGTGCCATGAAACAGATGTGTTACAAGCAGTGGTATTCCAGGTTTTCTTACACTGGTCAATGTGCCTGTCCTTTGCCAGCTTTGACTTCTTGGCTTAGAGGACAGTTTACAGTCCATGCCTGTTGTCCAGGTCACCAGTGATGTGTGTAGGGTGTCTGATCCTTGGTGTCACATGATGTTTGAGAGCACAGCATGAAGCGCTTTCCTTAGTTCAGCAGTAATTACTTGGAGCTGCTGAATATTCACTACTAAAGAAATACCTGTCTGACCACAGAAACAGTCCCTGTAAATGAATTAACAGGGATTTTTTTTTTAAAGCTGTCAGGCAGCACGCATGACTTTCCTGTTTCACCTCAAAGTGGACTAAATTTCTAGCATTATTATCTAATTATAGCACTGGTCGTTGGAATGGAAAATTATTGTTGCTTGGTTTTCCATTGTTGGTTGCTCTGGGGATAGATATCTCTGTCCAAACCAGTTAGTTTTCAAAATTATTTTTAAATGTATACTGCTGTATGGAACAACCCTGCCAGGTAATTCTTTTTTGCCTGGAGCCATTCATCAGCTGACTTCCTCTCCTACTTCTTGACTCCCTGTTTCCTACCAAGACAGGGATGAAACAAATGTGTGTGTGTGAACATATAATAATTTCCTTCCCTTTTCTTCCTCATTTTGTCCATCTCCTCCAAGCCAAGTTTATCTTCTAGTTGCTAAGGGCTTCTCTCAAGGAGTTTATCCTGGAGGGACAGGAAAAATGAGAAAAGGGGAGAGGTGAAGGACTATGTGTCTGCTCACCCATCAGGTGACTGAGCTAAGGCATGCCAGCAGCCTTCCTAGCAGAGCCCTGCTGGGGCCACTTCTCTTTCCAACCTGAATTTCCCATCTGCTTCCTTATGTTGCAGATCCACTGGAGGCTGCCTAAGGTGTGGTAACAACACACACAGATTTTATAAGGATTTTTTCAGTGTCCATTTAAAGGGATGCAAAATGACGGGTTGTGCTTTTCCAGCCCTTGCAGAAGAGCAGGTATTGCAATAGTAGGCTCTGCAGAAAAGCAGGAAGGGATGAGGTGGAAGACGTGGGGAAACTGAAAAAGAGACATCAGGCTGAAAGCATTTCATTGTCTCACTAGAAGGGAGTGCTCCCTGCCCACAAATCCCACGTGAATGAAGAGGAGTGTTTTAGGGCATGCCTGCCCACTGCCCAGCTTTCAGGAATGATGCATTTCAGTCACACTCAGCCTAAACTGGATCTGAGCTCAGGACTTGCAGGAGTTAGTGGTTTCCTTGATTGCATAGGCTCAGCTGGAAGAAGGAGTTCTGGCTGAAGCACAGGTGTGTGAAGGGATGTCTGCTCTTACACTTGGGTAATAAATCTATTATTTTACTGTTATACTGCTCCACAGAGAATTCTGGTTTTGGTCCCGCTGGATCTGCTCAGCCTCATTTCTCTCTGCACTGATGCCGCCAGCAGAAGTGTAAATTGTGACGGTGCTTCTGTGATGCAAAGGCCCAGCTCTCTGCCAGCTACTAATGATATCCCCACCACAGTAGAGCATCGCTGACAGCCATTTCCAAAGGAGTCCAGATGAATGTTTCATGTTTTAATTCCAGCTAGCTCAGATCTGTTGCATAGCTCTGTGTTTACAGCAATCTGGGCGGGAGTGTCTTGGAACTACTTAATTTCATCACGCACTTCATGATCATGTTGTAATTATCCATAGTTAAACAAATGATCTTGATTACAGAGCATGACCAGGAATAATTGTATTTAATAGCATTGTTCCAGCTTGTTTAAAAGTTTTCTTTAAAATATGCTTGAAATGTAAATGTATTAAACAGATCCTCTAAATGGTTAATTCATTTTCAGTGATGAGTAGGAAATTTATCACTTGTGTTTTTTTCAGACTGAAAAATACTCTTGACAAGCTCTGCTCTTTTACTAGACAGTTTTAATTATGTGACATGCCTGTTTGTAATTTGACAGTCTGCTCATGTTTGGGCTCTGAAAATGCAGGGGAAAATTCATGGTTCATTTTTTATTGAACAATCCTTTTAGACTTTGCACAATCTTTTGAAAAATTCTTCCAATGTATAATATGATTACATGCAGGCAGGTAAACTGTGCATGCTGAATTAGAATTATTTTTCTTAATTTTTTTATTTGATCACTACTGAGGTGTGGTGCTTAAAATTCCCTGGCATAATATGCCTCAGCAATCACAAAAATTGGATAATCTAATCAGGAAAATATTAGAAGTACTGAACTCTTGAAGCTGTCGTATACTTCTTATTCTACCAAGAAAAGAAACCTGATGATGCTTACTTGATTCGAAAGGAAAGAGCAAACACAATTCTTGTATAATTGCTCAAATTTACATCTGAGTAAATTCACAGGTATGTCATGTCACAGCTCTGTGTGAAGATCCCAATAGTTTGTCTAGCCTCTCTTGTTAATGGATGTGGAAGAGCTTTCCTGTGTTATTGATGCAGCCACACAAAAATGCCAGAGGAGCTTGGGGACGTGTTTGGTTTCCATCCATTCAGTGAGCAGCTCTGTATTGTTAGTCCTCTGCGCTGGCCACCAGACAATGCCATTTCCCTTAACCATCATAATGAATGTTGCTCCTAATGATTAACTTCTGATCTATGTGGAAGTGTTCAGTAGTCAAGAACAGATTTCCTTTATAACTGCATAGACACTAAGTGACTCTTTGAGACACCATTTGGATTCTGCCAGATTTGATGTCCTGCAAAATGTGATGAAACTGGAACTGCTTGAGTACATGACAGATCTCTCCTGTTGAGTTTTACATTATTCTCAGGTAAAGATGATAACATTTTGATGCTTCCTAATTGATCGGATTGTAAAACCCATCAGAACAAGACCAGCAATCAACATGAGTTTCTATAAATACGTATTTACTGAGTGAGATGAAAGTTCTAGACAGATTCTATGACATGAGTTGTGAACACTAACACAGGCTAGGAGGCAAATAAAATCAGACTTTTGGTAATGCATCTGATTTTAGAAAGCTTCTGCACACCCTGTGCCCAGTTCTAATTCATCTGAAATGAGTGGTGAAATTGTGAATTAATGAATGGAAGATAAATCAAGCATGGAGGAAATTTGGATGCTCCCAAGAAACTTTCCTGCTCTGCTGGGGCAGCTGAATATTTCTAAGGATGCCTACTCAGCATACATTTGAGTGGAATTAATTTCCTTATTGTAAAGCAAGACAAGCTCATAATTTAGGAAGATAAATAGTTACTGACTACTGCTGGTACTGGGGAGTTAAACTTACTCTGAACCAAAAATCAGCATGAACTATATTTTTTTTAACTTTTCTTGAACCAGAACTGAACTTGAATATTATACAATAACAGCTTCAGTCAGAGTTGAATGTGAACTAAGCTTAAAAACTGAATTGCTTGACTCCTGGTGAGCCACTGAAGGTTGTTCCCCCAGCCGCTGACAGGACTGAGCAGGAGGAGAATAGGTACGAGGAGCAGGATGTTTTCATGTATTCTTAGGGAGCACGGATCAAGAGACATAACACGCTAGGTAATCATCACTGCAAATGTTAAAGCCATTTCCTTCCCCACAGGTCCCCAAAGCAGGACTCTCATATTGTAAGAATAACAAATATAAACCAGAACTATACAGCAGTGACTGCCCTGAAAGGCTTCAGTAACTTCTCCAGCCTCTCAGTGGAACTTAATGCCTTGCTGCCTCTTTATATAGAGGAGTTTTATTTCTTCAGCTAGTTTAGCACTCCTTTATGGAGCTCGCCAACTGAACGGATTGTGTGATCATGTAATATATACATATATACATGTATCCATAGTGAAGCCCTTGTTATATAATTCAGAGTCTCTGACTGTTAGAACAAAGGCATGGGTTCATCATTCAAACAGCCAAGCAAACACGAAAGCTCAGGCAATTAGAAGCTGTATTCCTGAACAGCACTGTTTTGGACAGTCAGGTCAATACAGTCGACTTCCACCACCAATTCTAAATTATTATATTCTACCTAATGGAATTGGTGGCACAATACATTCTGGACTTTCTTTTCCCCCCAGGTAGCTCTCTTGGCCCCTGACTCTATTCGCTGCTACTGATTTTGACTACTGGATGGAGTGGTAACAACATTTTTCAAAAGAAACTCCAAGCTATCACTACAGAGAAGGTGACAAGATGAGGTAGAGCAAATGTTTTCATGGCTGAGGCTTGTTATTTTATAAAAGTAAGATCTTTTTCCCACTCTTTATTAAGGTTTCATCAACCTCCCCAGTGCTGAAAATGTTTTCAACTAAGGTGGGTGTTACACATCGGAGGGACTGAGATCCTGGTAGCTGAAAGTAAGGGAAAGAAATGCTGGTAGGTGATGAGATAGCTACATCCACTGCTAGCACATTTACTGGATGCTGAAGGACTCACACAGACTGGCAGTTTTCTGTGGTTTGCAGAGGGAAAGAGGAAAACTGTGTGATTTCAGTAAGTTGTATGCCTTTAGGGAGGAAGCAAACCTCTTGCTTTATATTCCAATTGCTTTTATGTCACTTTAAAAAACTGGCATTAGCTAAATAAGCTCCTGGCCTGTTTCTAATCATTGTTCTCTATTATGTACACTTAATCCAACAGACACTTTCCTCATTAATTCAGTTTCTCTTTTTATATTTTAGTCAGTCCTGTGCTTTATTGCTTCCACGCTGGCTAAAGTGCCCCTCCAATTTTCAACGCATTTATTGTTTCTGTCAACAGCTGAGTACAGAAGGTGCACACAATTCTTGGTAAGGCTTCATGTGTTTCTTTATACTTCTTACCACTCCAGAGGTGTGTGGTTGGACGATGGATGTTTTGTTGTTCTCTCACAATTCTGTGTATGCAAACAGTTAACTCCCAGCAGCTGTGGGAGAGAGATGTTCTTACTTACACGAAAGACATTTTAGCCAAAAGGTGGCACTGCGGCTGCATAGATTTTGCAGTAGATGAACAGTCTGGTAAAATGTAAGAAGCCACGCAATGCATTTATGTAAACTCCTCTTTTCATACAGTGTAAATGGAAAGTATTGAAAACTGGCTAATTAATTCCCAAACAATTAGCTTAAAACCAATGCTTTCTGAAGTAAAGAATTCGGTAACTCTACTATAAAGATAACAAATATTTCATCCTGGCTTTAGTTAATTTGAAAAGCTCAAAACCAAAACAAAAACAACAAAACAAAACAAAAAGCCCCAAACCCAATCAATATCTGAAAATGTGTTGCCAAAGGGCACAGAATGTTTCAGCTGTGCATGTATCCTACACACAGAGACTACTATTAACTGCTGCTTTGTAGCCTTTAACACAAGGAGAGCTTCCTTGGGAACTTAAATTTTTTAAGATGGATCCTGTGGTCTCAAAACAATGCTGGGATTGACTTTACCACAGGCTGATCAGACACTTAAGCAGATTAAGTACTTGCTGATCGTAGTGTTCTGCCATGGACAGACACCATCACTAGATGTGTTCACAAAGATTGATGTGCACAGAAGACTGAGAATCACATATCCAGGTTTGGTTCGTGGTGGAGATGTGTGAGTAGGCCATGCTGGGCCAGAATGTGGTGAGGGAGAGAGCAACCTCCACAGGCTGTGCCCTGACACCGAGGTGTCACATTCATCCTGCTAGGACAGGGCTTCCTTACAATCCCTGTTAAGACAGATGGAGGTTACATTTTAACTCCACACACTGCCTGTGAGCTGACTGTACCTCCTCAGAGGAGGCTCAGGCTCTGGTGATAGGATTCCTTTTATCAGACTCATTAGGCACATGGAATTGTTGTCTGTAGCTGATTTTTCTTAACTTTCCTGAGAATTTTCATATATGTAAGTCTAGAGTTCTTTATTTTTCAAATATAGTCATACCAGATTCTGTTAGCATGTTACATAATATTTGAATATACAAATAATTGCCATTATTCATAAAACTAAAGTCAGATGTCTACATGGCTCAACACTTGTCATTTGAACCCCCCCAAATGCATAGTTTTAATTTTTTTCTTTAAAAGACCCTTTGTATTTCCCTGTGAGTCATGTTCATGTTTGCAATCATTTTTGTCTGCAAGAAGGATACGAAAATACTTTCTTTTAGAAAGCACAGGAAAGCAAAATATGCTTAAGTAATTATAAGGGGAAAAAAGACCCCAAAACAAACATTCATACAAGACTTCAAGAGCAAAATTTAGGACTCTTTACATTTGAAGTAAGACTGGATGAGGTCCTTCACCAGGAGGAAGGACTGAGAAATTATGTCAAGAACCACTGCTCCTGCTTTCTCTGACCCCAGAGTGAAGTTACCTAAAGCACTGCCCCCCGGAAGAGGATGTTCAATCTAAACTTCCCTCATATAAGTGTGAGGGATTGCAATACATTGCCAAAAATGAAACACATTTTTACTTGTATTGATAATAACATTACTAACTTTCTATTTTGCAGCACTGCTATTTCAACCCTGCCTGTGAGGTTCATTCAGTGCACGCACAGGGACACACAAGCTGGGCCTTGAAGCGGTCCCTTTAAACCCACAGCATTTTCTAACCAGCATCGTATTTTAAAGGGTAAAAAGCTTTCCAGAAAAGTCAAATACATTCCAGCCACCGGAGATCTAATTTTTTTCCAGGCGACAATTTTCTTGTGGACCTAAATGTGCTGCTGAAAAGGGAGGGGGAAGGAGGGGGGAGAAGGAGGAGGGGCAGAAAGTGAACAGATTAGAGAAAAGAATCAAGAAAATCAAGAAAAAAACCTGTTAGAAAAAAACCTGTTAGAAAAAAACCCAATCAAGAAAAAAACCTGTTAGCAATAAAAATTTAAACAAAAAAAAAAAAAAAAAGCTAAGAAAAAAACATTAACACCCCTCCCCAGAACCAACACGAAAAGAAGCGTTAGGGAAAACCGGCGAAGTTTTCAGCGCAGAACGGGAGCCGGCGCGGTGGCAGGACGGTCCCCGCGGAGGGGCGCGCAGGCAGGGGCGGGGGCGGAGGAGGCGCGGAGCGGAGCGGGGCGGGGCGGGGCGCGGGGCAATTCCCTGGCGCGGCGCGGGGCGCTCCGTGGGTGCCGCCGGCTGGGCCCGCGCCGTCGGGCGAGCGGGGGAGGGCGGTGGGGGGAGCCCCGAAGGGGCGGGCGTGTGCGTGCTCCGGGCCGGGGGTGCGGCGCAGCGCTGCTTGCATGGGCTGCCGCCGGGATGCGACGGGAGGCGTGAGGCGGCGCGGCTGAGGCGAGGAGGGGACGGGCGATGCTCCGCCGCCGCGGCGGCTCCGCTCACGGGCGGCCCTAGGAGCGGCGGTGGCGCGCAGAGAGGGACGGCTCTCCGGCCGGCCGCGACCCCCGCCCGCCGCGATGGCCAGCGAGGTGGTGTGCGGGCTCACCTTCCGGCTGCTCCTGCCCGTGTGCTTGACTGCCGGTACGTCCCTCCCTCCCTCCTTCCGTGGGTCCCCGGGCGGGTGCGCGTCCCGGGGCCGTGGAACCGCCGTCGCTGCCCGCCGGCGGCTTGGGGGATGCTCCGCTCTCCTTCCTCGTGGCATCTCCCCCCTTCCGCTATTTCTCCGAGAAACTTTAAATTTCGTAACTCGCCCCTAATCTCTTATATATTTGTTGTTGCTATTCATTTTTGTCGCCGTTGTTGTCCACCCGGGGGTGCTTTTCGCTCGGAACAGCTGCCGCTGCTTTCCGAGTCCCGCGTCGTCCCGCATCCTCGGGCAAGGCGTGGGAGAGAGGAGGATTCAGGGTTTGCCCTCCCGGCAGGCTGATTCTGCCGCCGTGTTAGGGTTTCGGGGGTACTTTGTAAAGGGAAGAGTGAGTGTCTTTCAGAAGGAGCAGTTCTCAAATTTACGGAGGTTTTCAGGAGGTGGATTTTCCTTACTTAGAGAGAGAGAAATTTCAGTCTATTAAATCGCGTTACTTAGCAGGCGGCCATCCAAGAAACTAATTATTTTTGGATGGAGAACTGCGGTGTCCAGCCATGGGTGAATATGTTAATATTAATCCGTGCCCTCCGCACAATTTGAAAAAACTCTGCAGAAGTCCCGATTGCCCGTTAGATCGCAGGACGACGGGCTGGCCTCGAAAGCCGCGGCTGCGGAGGGCAGCTCGGCGGGTGCTGGTGGCCGCCGGCGCGGTGCGGGGCTGTGGGGCGGGAGATGGGGAAGGGGTTCGGGAATGGCACGGCGCAGAGAGAAACCCGTCGATGGTCAGCCCCGCGTCACGCATCCTCCGCGGGCGGCGGAGCGGTGCCGGCCGTACCTTGCGCGGTAGCCGCGGGGCTCCCGGGCTGGTCCCGGGCCGCCGCTAGCCCCTTCCCGGCCGCACGGAGCGGGCGCCGAACGTCCGGGCTGCCGGGAGCGACTCCCACTCTCCGTGCGGCCTCGCCGTCCTTCCAGGACCGCGCTGCCCAGCGGCCCCCGAAAAACGCATCCTTCCCAGGACTTTGCCCTTGACTAACCCCATGGTGGCCCGGCCAGCGCCTCTGTATTTCCACTTCTTTTCCTCCACCCTGCCTGGGAGCTGCCCAGCACTCTGGTTCCAGGTGCCCTCCCCTGCCTCCGACTTCTCCTCCGGGAAGGAGGACGCGGATCCCATCCTCAGCCCCGCTGGAAGCATGCGGGACCCAGGGCGCTCCCTGGTGCCTCGCAGTGTGCAGCCCTCCTGATTTCTCGGCCTGGCCGTGAACATGCACTTTCCGCCGTCACTTTGCCTGAGGCCGTGCGGTGGGTGCTGTTAGCACGGTTGTATGAGGGATGAGATGGAGGCAGCTTTTCAGACCATCACCAGCATCTGCACCCGCTTTCTGCTCCTTCTGGAGCCCGTGGCCTCCCCGCAGGTGCCCAGCCCTAGGCTTGGGTGGCTGCCACTGGTGCTGGGAAGGTCACAGCTCCACTGATCCATGACAGCAAATGAGGGGCTTTAAGGCTGTCCCAGGGCAACCAGGTGTCTGTGCCTTGGTGGCTGGTGTGCAGAAACGCTGTGTGTGGAGGAGCTGGGTGGTAGTGCATGGGGCAGGTGGTGGGAAGCCCTCAAAGCCAAGGGGTGGGGGTGTCAGGCAGGTCTTGCAGTGCCAGTATTAGTCATAGAGCTAACTCCCTGTTTGTAATCAGCTGGGCCCCATATTTTCTTTAAATTTGTGAAGATCTTTAGAGTGTGAGGATGAATTTACTGGAAAGATGTGGGGCAAAGAAAAGATTCTGGAAAAGAAATGGTGTTTAGGTGAATTTTTAAAGTATTATTCTAATAATATAATAGGTTAGGTTATTTTATATTGAAAAGGAGAAGTATTATTCTGTCAACTGCTCAATCAGACTCTTTCTGTATCAAAACAAGTTCAGATAAAATGGTTTTGCTGTCCGTATTCCCGATATTTAGTAATGCAGAAGTACTTTCGCATTGCAGTAATACTTACACAGATGAGAACTGCTGTTGTCATGAATTGCTTATGCTCATAAATCTTACTTATCTGAGGATTAATTGAAATATAAAACCTGAAAGAGGCACTTCCCATTTTCAGTATGAAAAAGAAATCCCACTGTGGAACTTTCGAGTTTGGACCTAGCGATCTTGTTCAGTTGGATTTGAGATAGGAATTAATAAGTGGACAAACAGCTTTTCTCTTACTTTAGTTTACTGTGTCTGTAGGTGTTATTTTTTTCCGCTTTACAAACTCTTAGCAGAGCCCTCACTAGGGTGAAACACAGTTCAGCTGGCTTCACTCTTGCACTTACCTTGTGTCTGCACCTGAGTTATCCCTGAGCCAGTGCTCTCTTCCTTTCCAAAGCATCAAGGAAGTGTTTCATGGGCTTCTGGAAAAGGCTTTTCAGAGTGATGGTTTTTTTGTATGACTTAGGAGGAGGTTACATCCGCAGCTGAAAAGCTGCCACAAGGACTCACTGCGAGACTGATGCTCTTGTGTCTCCTGCCCCTGTCTGGGCAGTGAATGTGTCTGGCACTGCCAAAAGGGTGGAAATACAGAGTGGTTCTTTTGGTTCAGAATCCATTGTGTGTGATTTTAAAATGCTCAATTACTACATTTTCTTATCATGGTATAATTTGCTTTTTTTGTTTCTAAGACTAGAAAGCAATGAGGTTAGAGAGCCCTGACCAGGTGTGTGGAGGGCAATGGCAGCTGTGGCAAACTCCTTAAAAATAATACATCTGCTAAGCTGAAAATGGATTCTTTAAATACTGTTAAAATGGTTAATGCTTTAAGTATTAATACCTTGAATACCTAAAGTTTACATGCTTAAAATAAATGCTAATGCTAGTTTGCATTTATGAAAAAATACCAGTTTGCTGGGATGAGATACTTTCCAAGCACTGATCAGTACCATGTATCTGAGAAAACGTAATTCCTTGTAAGAATTTTTAAGATCAGATCTGTAGCACTGAAGAGTCTAATCTTGTGCAGGTAAGCCTAGATGTTTCCATTTAAAGCTCAAGAGTGATGGGTCTTGAGTATCTGATGAAGACAGGAAACTTAACATGCACAAAATGAAAGGCTTTGGAGATTGAAAAGCTTATTGTAGGCTTATGACTTCAAGGTCGATCCTGTCATGTTATTTTCATGATAAAAATCTTGTGTTCAGTCCAATGTGATCCTAATAGTAACTTAGAGTAATGTGAAACTTAGTGCAAGTAGAGTAGTGTGTTCTGTAATAAGACCAAGAGAGTTGGGTACTTTATTGGATTTTTTTAAGTGTGATTACTACAATGTGCTATCTTTTCTGTACTGTAATAGAACAATGCTGAAAAAATGAAAAACAAAATAGAGGAGAGGGAACTTTTGCCACTGGTTGTGGAAAGTGGGCTTTTTGTATTTTCTCTTTTTAAAGCTTGAGCCTTGATGTGAACCTGTCTTTTTTTTTGTTACTTGCATGTACTTGAAAAATGTAAGAAGTGATTTTTTGTGTTGAAGTAAGTCATCAGAACAATCTTTTGGTAATTGCTTTCTTTGGTTTATAGAGACTTGAACCACAAAGCTGGCTTACTTGATAACAGTTTTTAATTATACTGCTTCTAATTGGTTTTGTTCACACACAATTCATTAGTTTTCTCTTAAGCAAAATATGGTTATTTTCAAATGGGGTGCTGGGGGAAAAAATGCTTTGGACATTTTTCCAGAGGATGGCTTTCTCTGGGTTTTGACTGATGCTGTTGGATTGTGTGTTATCAGTAAATGGGCTTCAGTGAGGTAGTTGCCTGCGCCAAATGCTTCCCAGAAGTTACACTTGCTTTCTGAACTATTGAGTTTTGACCCAGATGAACTAAGAATTGTAGAAGGTTCTAGAAAGTTTAGAGTTTTCTGAGGGGTTGAGTGCAGGTATTAGTGTTTTGAAAGCAATGGCAGGTAAAAAAAAAAAAAACTTCAAAATTTTTTTGGTGACAGAGTTCAGATATTATTTGGAAATTTTCACAACTGTCTTTGAGCCAAATACTTAAACTCCTGATAAATACCAGGAATTCTTCATTTTATTTCTTTTATTTTTCTTTCCAACATCTAGTACTAATGAGAATGATATTGGATGAATCAGAATTAGCATCTCTTCAGGATATGAACAATATGTTACAGAGAACATTTCTTAAATCATTACAGTATTTTCAAAAATACATATATTCACCTGCTGGAAATGCCTCAGTGGGAGTGAGGTCTGTGTTCTGCCTCAGAAGGAAAAGGTAGATTCCGGGATGCTTGGGTGATCTTTTATCCCCAAATTAACAAATATTGATGAAAATTTGGAAGGGGAAATATCTGAATTATTACATTACCAGGTATGAAAATGCCTCTTAATTTACATGTTTGAAGTGTGTTTTGGAATCTGATAGTATGTGTTCTGCTGCTTTGAATTTCTGCTACGCACATTTGCTATAGAGAGAATAAATTGGACAGCTGTAATACTAAGGCATGCCTGTGGAGGCAGTCAACCACGCTGTGCTTGGATTATTATTTGTTTTGTGCTTTTCACTGATTTCACTGGAGGTGGCTGTTCAAGAAATGATCATAGAATATGATTTTTTGTTGTAGTTTTCAGGTGACTAAATGATTTTTATGTGCCTGTCTGCAGATGGTGTCATGGTGATGATGTTGTGATGCAGGACTGTTCAGACTAGAGGGCATTTTGTGTAGGGGCATTGCATGTGACAATGTATACATACATATCAAAAAACTTTGACATATTTTTAAAGTTGAAATAAACTTCCTGTAGATGGGGAAAGTCATGCTTATTATGCTCCAAAATCAGCCAGTTACTGAAAAGAAGGCAAAGATCAGACTGGTGGGGTTTTTTTTTGTCATAATGGTGACATTTGGGAATATTTATTATGATATACCAAGAGAATGATAAAGACCAGCATGATAAAAAACACACATAGATTTCCCATTACATTCTAAAACTCTGTATTGTCCCAGAACACTCATAAAAGTATTAGTCACAGCAACAAAAAGTCAAGGAACCATTAGTGGGTAGCATACTGAAAAAAAAGTTAACTTGGATGTCAGTTTGCACAAGAGATCCTAAACCAGCTAAAGTGGAAGCTTTCCTTCCCCATTCAAATGATTTAAATTATTTTACCTGGCTTCTTTGATTACCAGGGGTTTTGCCTTGTTCAGTGGGAGCAGGTGAAAGGTGTCAAGTGGGAACAATTAAACACAGCCTTGCAGGAGCAACATTTTCCAGGCTTGTAGGCACAGGGTTGGATGTTCTTGTGTACCAAATGACATTGCAGTCTCTGTGGCTTCCACCTAGGGTCAATTAAGATCAAGAGGAAAGAGTTTTTGGGAGAGTGGGGAGGCAGCAGTCTGCTGCAAGTACAGTGCTCCCTCTCTCCTGTGTAACAGCCATCTCAGGTTGGCTGCCTTTGCTTCTTCCCTAGTGCTCAGGCTGAAAAACCACTTAAAGATGAATCCCACAAAAACATAGGAATAAAACTTGTCTCCATAGGTTCTTACCTTCTCTACTTATTTATCCTAACCCTTCTGTTAAGTGGTTTGAATCCACTTAATTACTAAGACGAGCTAAAACCAGAACCTATATGTTTGCAAGGGTTAGGGCTTGCCTGGTGGGTAACTTGTTCCACGGATAGTGCTGGACATGGGAATGGAAATCAGTGGGAGACAGCTGACTGGTGAGTGTTACTTGATGAAAGTGGACAGTTTGCCTGCTGACTGTCAGAACTGGAAAGCATTTGAATTCTTTATTTGTTGTGCTGGAGCTCATACAAATCACGCATG
This sequence comes from Anomalospiza imberbis, assembly GCF_031753505.1. NCBI lineage: Eukaryota > Metazoa > Chordata > Aves > Passeriformes > Viduidae > Anomalospiza > Anomalospiza imberbis. The sequence goes on along the minus strand of NC_089681.1, from coordinate 52,512,125 downwards.
AAATTCCCTGTCTTCTAAATTGCAGATACAACTCTGAGCCATATTTTGGGTTTTGGTTCTTTTCTTTTCTTTTCTTTTTTTTTTTTTCTTTTTTTTTTTTTTTTTTAATCAGAGCAGCCAAATCAAAACATGAAGTGACAGACCTGTGTGTATTTGGTGATAACTCATTTTTTGGTGGATGTTTTTGATGGAGATCAGGGAAGAGAATGATACTATTATTGGACCTGTACTTGTATACCTATGGTGCTTTTTCATTTCAGGTATTTGCTAAAAGTCCAAAACCACAGGAAACAATAACTGATACCCAATAGGTAGGGGGACAGAGTTCAGCAGTTTTAACCACTTAAACACTAAAATAATTTCATGTTACATCTTTACCAACACGTTTGTAGGAGTAGCAGAGTTGCAAATGCTGGCAAAAGCTGAACACCTTCAGTGTGGCTGGTGTTGCTAAAAGAACTCTTGGAAGGAAGTATCATCCAAAGGATTGTATCTGAAAGGGACACCAAATTATGTCCTCCTTCAGAACAGTAAAATTTTTTCCACAAGTGTGTAAAGCAGCTGAGTGTTTACGCTCCACATTTTCTTCTCTACATGTCTTTTCACTTTGAAATGCTAGCCATTGTGTAGCTGTGGTGTCTTTTTTTTAGGGTAATGTTTCGCTTGAGGAACATCAGTAGCTACTTTCATGTATTAGACTGTAGCACTCTGAAAAACAGACTGTTTAGTTTCCATTGTGCAGAATGAAGTTAGCAGGTTCTAATTAGTGAAAAAGTCTGTGTAGTCAGTAGATTGTACTAGTCTTTCCATTATCTTCAGGTAGTTCTAAAGATACTCTAAGTGTGATTTGCTAGTAAGAGGCTGTATCATCTTTTTCCCTGTACTGCAGCAGATTGATCAATGTTTGTAACTAAATCAATGCAGATTTGTTTTTCAGAGTAAAGGTTTTCTGTAGCATTACTTTAGTGGTGATCACAGATCTTCATTCTGTCATCTTGACAGGTCTGTGAGACTAAGCAGGTCAGAAGCTGGTTGTGTGTAGAAAAGAAGTTTTCAGAATGAGTGAGGGAGCCTTCTCATTCTTTTACTGAGAGAAATTGGTATACTGGGAGTTATTTTGTCAGATAAATCAGCTGTTTTGATGTGTTTATTAGAAGTATATCCTTTGATTTATTATGTTCAGGATGTGGTTGTAGTAATGCACTTCTTTTCCTGCAGGTCTTACCTGTCTATTTCCTATATTAAAAGTAGACAGCTGTAAAACCTGAATGTCACGTTAAGGTTGCTATTATGTATTTTAATTTCTTTTATATCATTAATTCTGAGCTGGAGTGTTAGCTTTGATAATATCCTGTGGCGGTGAATTCCACCTGAATAAAAAGGAGAACTTGTATATTAATTTTGAGTTTGTTGCCTTAGTAAATTATCCTTTGGATGGGAGAAAGTATGTATAATCACTTAAATCAACAACAGTGTAGTGTTCTATTTACTTTAACACTTTTTAGAATAACATTTGAGAGCATAAAATCAAGCATTAAGATTAACTGCAGAAATTAGCAACTCTGAGTTTCCTATCAGTTGTCCAGTTCTGAAGAGAAAGGGATGAGGATTATGTAAATCTGCCTTCCCCATAAAAAAGAGTTTCAATACCTTTACAATTTGTATAGACACAACACAGTGTAGCTCTTCTCTGAATTCATTCAGGTAGTCTTTCGTTTGGAAGGTATTTTATAAAAGAAGTAAAACTTAAAGTGTCGGTGTGTTTGTGAGTGATACGCTAATCACTCTCTTTTGGGCAAAATATTCTAAAGCCTGGGACTCCAGACATTACATACTCTGTCTACTGTTTCCAAGCCACTAATTAGTTAATATAGCTTTAACCATAAGTTAAAACTGAAGTACCAAATGGTATTCAAGTGGGGATCAGTTCTGTCCCTTGATCAGAATTTGCATAGATGACTGGAAAAGATTTCCTGAAGAGTTAAGGGGGTGTGATCTGGACTCCTATTGTGCTGAAGCATGCCAAAAATGATGTGGTTAGAGATGCTAAACCAGTGCAAGTGCTGTCTTTTTCCTAGTTGTGCTAATGCCACTCAGTAAACTGTTTTTTTTTTGGTTTTTTTTTTTTTTTTTTTTTTTTTTTTTTTTTTGTTAAAAGATGTGTTATTAAAGAAATTGGCTTCTAGGTAATTTGAGGAGCACTAAACTCCTTTTGCTAGCAGTAATGTATTCCAGCTTGCACGTATACAATAACTGTAGTTTAGCCTTTTTTTAGGTGCAGATTGAGGTTGCAAAGGCTCGGAAAGAAATGATCAGTGAAACATACTGGGTAGGCAGTGTAGCCCCCCCCACTTTTGCAGTATGATAGTAGGTCTTTACCCAAATTGATAAATCTCCAGCTGTGAAAGGTGATGTTGATTACAGCATTGCCCATCTCTGATGATGTTGATTTGCTTGTCAAGGAAATCTAGCAAACAAGTACAGTGACGCTTACTCTGAATTTAATTTTATTACATTTTCATATATTGGGAAATATCTGGAACATGCTAAATGATTGCATAGAGGCTACATCTGTGTTTGCTGTGCTTTTCTTCCCTAGTTATACTTGTGGCTTTTTACGTCTTTCAGAATTGCAGTTTCCTGGGCACTGAGAGTAGATTATTTCATAAGCCAAAGGAAAGTGAGGGAAATTTGTCTCCACAAATCCTGATGTATGTAAGAAAACTTTTACAACCATAAGTAAATATTAGATTATGTTGTCATCTATGACAATATTGTATAAAGCAGTATTGAAAAATGTGTTTCAATTCATTGCTCCTTCACTCTGTCCTTAGAATTTTAAAAACCTGCCCTATTACATTCCTTAATAAGTGTTTTTTTGACACAGTTACATACTTAAATACACTTCTACTAAAAAAGAAGTTAAACACAGCATGTTTTAATGTTTCAAAACTTTTGTCAGAGACCAGACTTTCTGTTGCATGTATTTTGAAGGGCTCTTCCAGTTGCAAGCACAGAATTGTAATTATTTTCTTTGGTTTTGCATGAGTCATTGGCACCATCAACATTTTATCTGAGAGTGGTAATTGTATATTTCTGTACTGAAAGTCATAGAGAAATATTTGTACCTTTTCTGAATGCTAAATAATAAAATTGTTTTTTTTCGGGTTGTAGTGCTGTTGGCCAAAGAAATTCTGTTGTGATAACTGTACCATCAGCTAAAAAAGCTGCATAGTTGTCTTCTCCTTCCTCCTCCTCCTTCTTTCTTGTCTAGAAATTTAGAAATTTAACATGTCAAATAACTATAATTTGGAGAATGAAGATCTGTGAAGTATGACCCAAATCATGTTGTTTGTTGTCATGTATATTTGCAGTATAGTGCTAAGTAAACAAAACCCACCACTTTCATAGCTTATTTTCTCGAAATCAATAACCAGCTTTTTAAAAAAATTGCTTTAAATGAAGTATCTTTCCTATGTTCTTAAAAACAAAGCATCTAGTAAAGAAAATCAAGTTTACCACTTTCTTCTGTCATTTCAGAGTATAATTGGGCAACACCCCTACCAAACCAGTGTAACACTGTCTATTTGTGAAAATATGGTTCAGCTGGAATCTCTATAGTTCATGGTTTTCACTACGCTTATTCTTATAAACGTGTATAGAGACTTTGTTGTCACATGTTCTCTTAACGTGGTAGTGTTTAACTTGTTAGCCATTTGTTTTTATTGAACTGGGTGAATGAACTCCATCATGATGCTGTTGGTATACATAAACATGGCCTGTTTCTTGCAGCTTTTCATTGCCATCTGCATGTAAAGCTTCACAGTTACTTGAAGATCTTGACAAATATTTTTTTTTGTTAATTTGCTGAAAGCAAAAGTAAACATAATCATTTTATGTGTGTTAAAAAAAAAACCAAAAACCTTGCAGTTTTTTGTACCACAGTGATTTTAGGCATAACTTGCTTAGTGATACAATAACTTTATGTGAAATAAGCAACTATCAACTTTTAGCAGTCTCAATAAGCCTATCCTGATGCCTACATTTTTATCATAGCATGCAGACAGACTGAAGGGTACAAGACAATCCCACTGTGCTGTATGGAGGGTATAAATCAGGGTTGACTTTATAATTTAGGTTCACCCCTCCCTTTAGAGAACTCCATGTTAAAACAGAGAGAAGAGGCAATACCAAGAATCTTGTTTCCTACAACTTGGCTGCTGGATGAGCCATACTGGCAATAGTGAGGAAACGGCAGAAAGTCCAAGTGGTCATTAGTGTGCCCCAGAGGATGAAGCAGTTGGAGTTGCTAGAATTGCAGAACAAGAGTATCAGGTTATTTCCTGCCTTTATTTACTGTCACTGTATTTGGGGGAGTTCCGTTTGTTTCTTCTCCCTGTGGAGTTCACTGTTTCCTGTTGCTCTTGGAATGGACTAGCAGTAAGATTGTTGCAGTGCTACACAATATTGCAAACTGGAAGGAACAAGGATGTCCCATTACCAGAGTATCCTGCCTGCATAATTAATGTATGTTAGCTGTCCTTGAAATACTCAGAAATGAGAATATAGTAGTTGTTTAAAAAAAAGATGGCAACATAAAGAATGAGCTAGCCAAGTCACTGGATTGGGCCTCTGTTTTGAGGAGAAAGAATAATCTTCTGTGGGGTGAGTAATTCCACAGTTGTTTGGTTTGGGTTTCTCATGCATTCTTTTGAAGCAGTTGAAGTTGGCCACACCCCTGCCAACCCCTGCCCCAGGTTTCTGGGGTGATTACGGGACGGGCGTTGGTCAGTCTTTCTGTTTCCCTCCTCACAGCATCCCAGGCTGAGAGGTCTCAGGAGATATCTCCAATCTCCAGCTCAATGCAACAGTGAATTTAACTGTGATTGCTCAGGGCTTTTTCCTATTTGGTGTTGAAAATCTCTGAGAACAGAGGTCTACAGCCTTTTCCAGTGCTTAGTCAATCTCACTACAATTAGGATTTAATTTCATTTATTTTCCTTCATTTTTTATATCCCCCCAGCTTTTGTTTTTAGCCATTGTATCTCAGTAGGCACCTTTGTAAAGAGCCTGGCATTGTCTTTTCTATAACCTCCCCTTAGGTCAGGAGGCTGCTGTGAAGTGACCACAAAACTGCCTTGTCTTGGAGATGAATGAGCCCGGGTCCCTCAGCCTCCACTGTCATTGGTACCCTCCCCTGGATTTTTTGAAGTCTATCAACATATTTCTTTTCCTGAGAGGGGCCAAAATTGCATGTGTTTTAATGATAGCTGAAGGAAGGAAGTAATCCCTTCCCTTGGCTATGCTGCACTTGATACAGCCCAGGGGCTTGCATTGAGTGTCCCAAGGGACACTGGATTGGGAACTTTTTTACCTTGTTTGAGTGTGACAAACAAAGTAGTCATTTGCCATTCTTATTGTTCCTTAAATGGGAAAAAAACAAACCAAAAGCCACCTCAAAAAACAGCCCTGAACTTTCAAACTGTGATCAAAGGCTTGCAAGTAAAAATAAATTGATGTTTGGATATTATATCTGAACAGTAAGTATTGCTACTCAGGCAGAACTTGTTGGAATTTTTCTTCCTCATTTTTCATTTAAGCACCTAAGCATTAAGTACTTGCAGCAAATCCTAAACTTTCTCTCCTCACATGAAAGTCGATGCCTCAGTATGTTCTTCAAGATGTTCTAGTTATGGCTTTTGAGTTTTGATCCTAAACTCTGTAGGAGCAGATCTTGGAAGTTCTGCTGGAAGGAGTTGTTTCTTCAGTCTTTTCGTAAACTCACTGGTACCTCAAATCTCATGAGAATGCAGATTTCCATTCTTGGTTTTAAAATAGATTAATTACAGCCTGTATCTGTAGGGCATGTTTGATTTGCTGTGTTTGAGTGCATACGAAATGCACCCAAAAGCTCAGAAAAGCTGAACTTGTGTTTCTCATCTGAATGTGCTGATTATTAATGAATGTTATTCTGTAACATTGGCACCATCATCAGTCACTGACTTGCAATGAATGGAATGATGAATTAATACATGACCTACAAAGTTTATTCCCAATTTCAAGAACTGTCCATAGCTGGCGGTTCTAAGGAGCTAACTAGTCAGTAAATTATTTGCATTATTTTCCCAGCAATCATGTTCACATACTTGAATATTTTTAATTAGTCAGTATTTCTTGTTATTCTGCATATCTTTGACAGCTAATTTGTTTTAAAACCACAGGAAAAAAATCCACTCTACATGTTTCTTTATTGCATTCTTTTCTCCTACATGACCTCCATCTCGTGTAGAACTGACAAATTACTTTTAGCAGTAGTTATTTTACTGTTGGGTTGCAATTTTGAAATAAGTATTTGAAAAACTGGCTTGTGTTTTGGCCATATGAAACACTTTGTGCTGATCATTCACACAACCCAGTTGTGCTGGGTTCTATAAATCCAGCAGACTGAATTGTTTCCATTTTTTTTCCCCTGAAAACTGAAAGATTTATTATTAATTTCTTTGACTGTAGTGTTCAGTTAACTGTGCTGATTTTAGAGGGTCAGCCCACTGCATATTGGAAATTCCCTTCCCTAACCTCTTTCATTCTACAAGAAGCGTGGGTTGAGTTACAGTTTAACCATATGAAAGGTGAACTGTTTGTGGCATGTAGCATTTAATAAAAGGCAAGTTATTGATACCAAAAGTTACATGCAACCACTGTTTTCTTCTCTTGTTCTGCACAGGTGTGCCCTTGGGTTCAAGATGATTAAAACATGGAAAACAATAATTGGTGTACTTGTAGTTGCCTGGATGACTTCTCTGAGGGCTCTTTATGCTGTGGTAGTTGTGGGAAATATACTTAAGTCTTCCTGTAGCTTTTCAGTCTCCTTTCAAATTTGCATTTTGCATGTCATCTGTTGCTCAAACTGGTGTTTTATTGTGAGATCATCTACTTTTCCAAATATAAGACATTGAAAAAGTAAATTTATATCTGCAAGGAAATATCAAAATAGTGTGTATTTTTAAAATTGTTTTAAAGATACTGGTAATTTTAGCTTTAGAGTTTCATAAAGATTGTGTAACCAAAATGCTTACATGTTTCTCCATTTTTCTCGTTCTTCTTCTAGCAAGGAGTAGGTGTACCTCTCCTCCTCTCCTGGTATGTGAGAAATGGAAAAAAAAAAACTAGGGAAGATGGGTCTGACTCTCAGAATGGTCAGACTCCATGTAATTTACTGGATCTTACTTGCTTGGAGGTATCCATCTTTTTTGCAAATCAGATTCAGCAAGTTTCCTGTTTGCATCCCATGTCTGTGCATAAGGAGTGAATCAAATGTTACAGAGGTGGGGAGGATGAGCATGCTACAGAATAGCATTTCTAAAATTCATATTACTTTTAACGGTAGGAAGGTAAGTCAAGGTAAACAGACACTATTTTCTTTTTTCCTTCAAGTATGAATATTAAATAGGCTCAGGTAATAAATGTATTAGTAACATTTTTTACAAGAATTGATACAGTTGTATTTTTTGAAATGTTGATGTTGACAGCTAGGATTTGTTGCTTAATTGATTCTAAAACCTCACGTTTCAGGTCAGCCGGTTCTTTCATGCATGATGCAAATATATATTTTTATTTTTTTTTAACACCATACTTATTCCCAAGGCAATTGTCCAAGAACAAGTGCTGCCAGTGCCAGAAGGTTATTTGGAAATGCCAGTGTCTGAATTCCATGAATTAGGTAACATATAACAAGCCATCTTCACAAAGCTGAGTAAATCAGAGGAAGATGTAGTACCAAATTAGAAAGAAACTGCTGTTGTAACTAATAATCAGCTTGTCATTCTCTTCAATACTGAGATATGTTTGTATCTGATTAGATTGTTCCTTACACTTAAAATAAGAAATAACCTGAGATTCAACCTCAAAGTCAGCAGAAGCCATCTGGATAGTGTAAGACCACAAATTATGTCAATAAATTAATGATGTTGTGGGTGTGCACAAACAGTGGAGAAGGAGACATTAAGAAATTTGGGCACAAAGGAAGGAAAATGTCTTTTATGAAGTGGTTAATCAAAACTGTAGGTGAAGATTCTATCGCTGTTGTTCACAGAGCTGTTGTTAGCACATTAAAGTTACTTGTTTCATGCTGGTTTTTATCAAAATCCTGGCAGAAAACATTGCCTTTCAAAGGCTCCTGCCACAAGCAGTAACATAATTGTCTCTTCTCATGAACACGGAAAAAATGTTCCTTAGACTGTCAAAGTAGCTTTTGCTGCTAGTGTTTTTTGCTTCTTTTTTTTTTAATTGCTGCTGTCTGAAAACCAGATTCATGTCCCTTATGGATGTTGAGTGTTCTGAGGAAAAAACCACAAACAAATTGCCTCTATCATTTAATATTGTCCTTTGCACTTTCCTTGCAAAAGGAAACTATGCAAAGATTGCATACTCCATGGCAGTTCACCCTGGCTTCCTGTCAGTTTTATGTTATGGTATAATTAAGCTCATTATATATTTAGATTGCTTCTAAGAGATCATAACTAATAAGGTAGAGGCAAAATAGACTAGGATAGGATAGAATAGAACAGAATAATTTAGGTTGGAATAGACCTTTATAAATCTAGCTGTTGACCTGGCACTGCCACCACTAAACCGTGCCCCTGAGCACCACATCTACACGCCTTTAAAATACCCCCAGGGATGTTGACTTTACCACTGGACAGCCCTTTCACTGAAGATATTTTTCCCAATATCCAAGCTAAACTTTCCCTTGTGTGACTTGAGACCATTTCCTATTGTCCTGTCACTTGTTACCTGGGAAAGGAGTCTGAGGCCCATTTTGCCACAATGTCCTTTGAGGTAGGTGTAGAGAGGGCAAGGTCTCCTCAGTGTCCTTTTCTCCAGGCTGAACAACCCCAGCTCCCTCAGCTGCAACTTCTAAGACTTGTGCTCCAGACCCTTCACCAGCTCTATTGCCCTTCTCTGCACATGCTCCAGTAGCTCAATGTCCTTCTTGTAGTAAAGAGCCCAAAACTGATCGCAGGATTCAAGGCGTGATCTTACCAGTGCCCAGTACAGGGGGACTGTACTCCCCTGGTCCTGCTGGCCTCATTATTTCTGACACAAATGACCTTGTAGTATTTGAATCTTTGTACCTTGCATTGATTACTTGTGAATTTTGAGTGGTCAGCATCCCACAGTAATCATCTCTCTTCTTATTTTGGAAATAATGTTAGTCAAATATAGAATAGGTAGTGCTACCTGAAATATCTTATATTTAAAAATAATATAGCAAAGATGAGACATGATGGTTTATTTGAGTCAGAATTGCTGAAAGTGATAATATTAAACAATTATATCCTAATAATTTAGATGATGATCCTGTAAGAGAAATCAGAATCCTTTCCCAGTATTTAACAGGCAGGAGAAAAAATCGGACTTAGCCCCAAATTCATTTCTCAGATATATGATGGGGTTTTGTTGACTTGAAAGCAGTTACTTTCAGTGCACTGACAAATCTGAAATTTGGCTTATGACCAAAAGAAAAATAATCTGAAAAAAACTTAACTATATGAATTAGGTATGAATATGAATCATGGTACAATGGTAACAATTTGATTTCATTAGGTACCTGTGTAAGACACATGGATAAGACTTAACACTGAACTGATCACAGTTTTTCCTGGCTTCCTAGGGAGTAGAAATAGAACCATTTAGCATTAAAAAGGTCTCTGTGAATGGTTGTGCTAGAAAATCCAAAGATCCTGTGAAAGAGCTATGAGATGAAACAAGTAAAACTCATAAAGAAAATACAAATGTTCAGTGAGTGAGTTAAATTTACCATGGTCAAATCCAGAAAGTTGTGCAGATGGTTTGCATGGTTCAGAACATGACCAGCAGTGCTGAGAACATCTGCTGGCTTGTAGGTCAAAGACAGCATAGCAGCAGATAATCACATGGCATCTTTTGCCGGTGTTCAGTGACATCAGGCGTTGTCTGCCCAGACTTCCAATGTTTGCTAAAGCATACATGTGACTTCATGTGTGTTTCTTTCTGAAGATTTCTTTTTTAGCAACTTGTGAATGACTTTGTCAGTTAAAACATTTCAAAAGGCTTTTGGTTTCTTTGTTTGTTGGTTTAAACAGTGCCTGTGCAGACATCACCAGTTAAACTGCCTAGTTTATTGGCTGGGATGATGGTTCTCTTACAAAGCACAACATTTTGCAGAGGCAAGTCCAGTTTTATCTTCTGTGCAGTATTAATGGATTATCTTGCTGATTATATAGTCTTCATGACATTGCTGAATTCCTTAATGTGTAGTGAAGTAAATCAGCTGACAAAAATATGAGAGTGTAGATGTATTTAGTTTTACTATGTGATCTGATTTTCTTTTGTGGTAAATGCTATAAATCTGTAGCAGAGGTGTAATTTAATGATTCCACCAGTACTAGAATTGGTAGGTGGAGGAGTTTTACCCTGCATTATCCTTCCAGGTGAAAAAGTATGAAAATCCTATCCCTAGAACAAGACTGAGACAGCAGAATATTAAAAATTCAGACATAGTGGTGGGAACAAATTTTTTTTATATTACCAGGAGAGTTTGTGAACACACAAAGGAGGCATTTGAAAGTATATATAAAGTACCTGATGGGTGAATTTAAACTCTTCTAGCAAGAGATAAACAGATTTCCCTAGCCCACAGTAAAATACTGCCTGCATTTTCCAGCAAAGAAGACTGTAGGGGGTTGACATTGGCTGGATGCCAGGCAGCCACAAAAAGCCTCTCTCTCACTGCCCTCCACAGCTGGACAGAGGAGAGAAAATTTAACGAAGGGTTCATGGGTTAAGATAAGGACTGGGAGAGATCACTCATCAAATACCTTAAAGGGCAAAACAGACTCAACTTAGGGATATGAAATGAGTTTATGACTAACAAAATCAGAACAGGACAAAAAGAAGTAAAATAAGCCTTTAAAAACACCTTCCAGCCACCCCTGCTTTCTTCTACATCCTGCCACCAATGGTGCAGGGAGATGGGGAATAGGGGTGATGGCCACTTTATCACCTGTGGCTTCTTCTGCTGCTCAGGGAGAGGAGTCATTCCCCTGCTGCACCATGGGGTCCTTCCCAGGGGAGACAGTTCTCCATGACCTTCTCTGGCCTGGCTCTATCTCATGAGCTGCAGCTCTCTGTGAACTGCTGCAACGTGAGTCCCTCCCAGTCCCCCTCAATCTGCTGCAGTGCGGGTCACTCTTCCATGGGGTGCAGTCCTGCAAGGACAGGCTGCTCCAGCCTGGGAGCAGGACCCCTCTCTCCACAGGTCTGTCACAGGGTCACAGCCTCTTCCCAGGCATTCATCCATGGGCGCAGGCTCCTCCATGGGCTGTGGGTGGATCTCTCCACCCCTGTGGGTCTCTGTGGGCTGCAGGTGGATCTCTGCATCCCTGTGGGTATCAACAGGCTGCAGGGGCAGAGCTGCTTCACTGTGGTCATCACCAAATGCTGCAGGGGAATCTCAGCTCTAGGGTCTGGAGCAGCTCCTCTCCCTCCTTTACTGACCTTGGTACCTGGGAAGTTGTTCTCACATGTTTTCACTCCACTCTTTTCTGGCCATAATTACAATAGCATGACAACTTGTTGGTTTTTTTTGTTTGTTTGTTTGTTTTTGTTTTTTTGTTTTTTTTCCCTTAAATCTGTTATCATACAGATGTTACCACTATTTCTAATTGGCTCGGCCTTGGCCAGCAGCATGTCTGTCTTTGGAGCCACCAGGGACTGGCTCTGTTGGACATGGTGGAAGCTTCTAGCAACTTCTCACAGGAGCAACCTGTAGCCCCCCTGCTACCAAAACCAGGCTATGGAAACCCAGTACACTTTCCTTTTTAGAAACCACATGTCTTCATGAGCTAGTCTGCTGGTCTGCTTCTGAGCTTGTCATTTTTCTGGAAAAGCAAGTCATGGTTTCTAGGGATTGCTTTGGTGTGACTCCAGAAAAAGTCACTTTTATTGGAAGCAAACTGAATTACAATTGAAGAAATACAAGTGGAGTGTAATTTACTGGCCTACTGAATGTCACAGGAGAGAACAATTAATGAGGAAGAGAATTATATAATAATGTGATTGTGGGGGAATTTGGTGTTTCAGGTTATTTTAAGCCCCAGTTTATCTGAAGATTGGTAGGTAAGGGCAGTTAAGCAAAGACCAGGAGAGCAGGCAAATGGAGTATGAGGGCTGAGGGTACAGAGAATAAGGAAGATGTCAGTAGAGTGGGAGATGGAGTAGGAGGCTTCCATAGAAAAGGGCAAAGAAATCACTGTCTTATTGGAGAAATAGGGAAATGAGTAGACGAGTTCAAAGAGATTAATGACGTTTGGAAGCAGGATAGGAAGCTGAAGAAGACAGCCAACTAGGCCAGCTGGCAGAGTGATAATAAAAACATCAAATAACTCTGTCAGTAGAAAATACATTAGCTGTGCTGGCCAGCAAGAATGTGTGACTTCTAGAAATTACAGGGAAGGAGGTGACAGGACTTCGATAAAAAACTGAATTAAGGGATATAGCAATGGAGAAGTAAAGATTACATCTAACAGGCAGTGAAAACAAGTGAAAATTCAGACGAGAGGCAACGATTATTTTGTCAGTCTTTCAGAGCACCTTTGGGAAGGTGTCTAGGCACACAAGAAGAGACATCAAAAGTGAAAAATATGAGGTAGTGCTGAAAAGAGGGAGTGGTGAAGAATATGCATTCCAGAATGGAATTTGGTGTCTTGGGCTTGTTTCTGGATTTCAAGGGGAGAAGGGTGTTACTGTGGAGATAGTGATCTAGTTTTGTGAATATCTGCCTCTAGTGTGATTTGATGTGCTTGTGTTGCAACTTGGCCAAGGTACAGACTCACCTACTTTGGGAATCAAATGATTCTGGCTTGCATTAAAAAAAGAAGAACAAAATCCCCACCCAAACAAATTATTGTGCTAGTACATTTTTTGTTTCCCCCTAGAAGTTATTCTCCGTCCTTGCTTTTCTCTCCATGGTGTATCCTTCTTTGGGCTCTGGTTCACAGAGGTCTCTGAGATGCTCAGTTGTCTGCACTCCTGCTGCCAATCCTTCCTCACCCTTCCCTTGGCATAGGATTGTCTCCATGGTGAATGGTAGAGAGTAAAGAAATGGCTGTGACAGTCTAGGACTGGCTTCTTGAAATTTGACCAAACGAGTGGTGTGAGTTGCTCTGCGAGGGCCGACTTTAAAAAGCAAAGTAGAGCAGCTGCCTGACTCAGACCACCTTGTGCTTCCCATGTTGGGCTGTATATGGTCCCTGGGACATGGACCCATCATTGTATGTAGTGGGATGGCTGTGGGGCTGTTACCAGCAAGAATGGTGGTCCCTCAGCTGACACAGGGACTTTGTGTCTGAGGCTGAGCACTTTTGGAGACAATGTGCATGGGTATCAGCTCAGCAGAGCTGGGAGTTGGCTGTCCTGGAGCAGAGAGCTTCCCCTGGCTCGGGAGCCCTGGGGTCACTGGGCATGTTGGTGTGCAGCACAGAGAAGCTGCCTTCCTGCCAGTCCTGGGGTTGTGCTGGATGTCAGGGGCACAACAAGCCCTGCCACGCTCTCAGCAAAGGGATCCTGGCTCCACCAGCTCCTGCTTCCTCTCTCACTGCTTGTGCATGGCCGCTGTTATCATGGTTTGCTTCTTAGGGCACTGGTGGTGTCCCATCCTTCCATCTTAACTGTATTTCACAGTGAACCCAAGGATGCGTGAGCTCTGAATTAGGCACTCATCCAGCGTAAAAAACATTCTCATTTTATGAGTCAGCGGCTCTGATTCATTAAAACCATTGTCAGGCAGCCCCAGTCAGCCAGTAATGGTGTTCAGTGGTTCATTTACCCAGGAAGGGTCTGATCAGTTGTGCCTTATGTTTCTGAATTATTTTGTTTTTGACTCCACTTCTTATACTTTCTAACAACTTTAAAAGGAAAAACAATGTCATAACTGCATAGAGATACTTCTTGTAAATTAACTGCATTCTTGTATTTTTCAGGAAATTTGATTTTTGTTGGGAATATTATTTTAGTAATTTCATGTCTCTCTGGGCTGTGATTTGTACGAGTGCAGCAATTAGGTCTTTAAGTTTCTTCTTTTAGGACATGTAAAAAAAATTACACGGTGTTGTCATACACCAATCTAAAGGATTCACACAAGTGTGTCTGTTCTGTGTTTTGTATTATATTACTGTTTTAATTTATACTTAATAAAAAGCTGCACATGCTTGTAAGTTAATTTCTTAAAGAATTTTTAAAAATTTGGAAATAAATATATTGACATTTACTTTTTGTTTGTTCAGAGGGAAAAAACTTACTTGTTTCTGGGGTCTCCTGTTTCACTTACTTTGTATGTTGTATTATAAAGATTCTTTATTAATATTTCAAAATAGCAGCCTAACTTTGTCTTCTTATTTCTAGTTTGGTTTTTTTTTCCAATATGAACATTTTTAAGGCAAAACTTAAAAGTGGGTTTGTTTCAGTGATCTTAGGAAAAGAGAAAACCTGCAGAATTTCTAAACGCTTATTTGCTCTGTTTTTGAAAAGTGGAATGTGTTTATCTGGATAACTGTGAAACACTGAAATGAGATAAACTAGTGCAGCTATGGCTGCAATACACTTGGGACTCCTTAGCCTTGTTCCCACTGGGAAGCTGACTCTTTGCTAGAAATTGTTGTGGTTTTTTTTTAATTTTTTTTTTCCCTAGATGTACTCATCTAAGAATTTTGAATGCTAGCGTGGGCTGATTGGAACAGCTTTTTGTAAACATGTTGCTTTGATTTGGTATATGCAGAACCTCAAATTGAATTTACATATAAACCAAACATAGCTCAGCAGCAAGAAAAGATCCACCTTAATTTTAGAAAGCACTGAATCGTGTATCTGATGCAATCTGAGTTGGTCCTGGGTAACTGAGAGTAGACTTGCTGGCTGTTACCCTTTTTCTGGTGTAGAAGGCTGCAGCCTTTGAAAGGAGGGAAGAGTTTTGTCCTGCTGTGATGACATGGAAAGTGTATAGTCTGGGGCCAGATGTATGTGAAGGAAAAAAGGGACATTTATAGTGAAGTTGAGAGAGAGAACATGAAAGTGAGTGCATGAGAGGAGTCGCTAAGTGGAGCAGAGACCATTTATTGATTTGGCAGGAAGAAGGAACAAAGCTTTGATAGAGAAGGATTTATGTAAATGGTGTAATGCATCCTCAGATCTGCTTGCTAAGACTGCGTCATAATAAACTGTCTACAGGGTCAGGGTGCCTCCTGTACTGCTGTATCAATTTTTTGGATTCTTGCTTCTGAAAATACCAGGTTTTTACATGCAAAACAATAAACATCAGATGCAGATTGGCATTTGCTTGTTTTGCTCATGGAAACAGGGTTAATACTTGTTAAAGGGTATGCACAGAACTGCTTCTGTTTTTGTGTGCACAAGTAAGGAAATCTGGTTTTGCAAAGCTTTGTGGTTATCAGTGGCTCAGTGACCAGGCTGAAAATTGTATTTACATCTCTTCTTTTGTGATACGGTTGTCATGTTTCTTTCATCACGAATAAGTTGCAGTCCTGTAAGACTGTCAGAAGCTGCTGTTCTTGCTACTTGTTTTGTCAGTGAAATGGTGACAGAAGGCTGGTAACAACTGAGTGCCCTTTTTGTTGGCACTCCAAGGAATACAGCGTGTATTGACAAGAAACAGCAATGAAAAATGCATGAAGTGCCAGGAACTACTGCAAACAAAGGTACTATAAACAGAGCCATCATAACCTGCTTTGCTTAGAGAGAGACTTTTTCTGTGGTAAAACATCAGCCCATCTTATTGCCAAAAAATAAAAAGAAAAAAAAAAGGAAAGAAAATGCTCCTATTCTCCCGTTTAGCTATCCACATGTGTTCCCTAAAGTCTGTTATCTGTTATATGTGAGCTTACACATCAGCACTGCACTTAACATGTAGTTAGTGACAGCCCACCTTTGTCCACTCTCAGGTATGTCTGAATAAATTAGATCAGCTGGTTTCTTTAGAGACCATCTGATTCACGAATGCGTTCTGCTTGCATGCTGAGGCACTATATGGTCTCCATACAAACACACCAAACTCCACTTAGAAATCAAAATTTTGTTTGCCCTTCTCTTGCATTCATTGAGAATGTTTTTCCAGGCCTTGCATCACTCGACCAAGGGTAAAACCCTGTTAAATCCCAATGAAAATTCCTTCATAGCCAATGTGTTCCTTTTTATTGCAGTGCAAAAAACCCTTATTTCTTTAGCATAAATAGCTTTAGTTCTCTATTCACTCTTGGCTTTACTCTCCTGCCTCTTACATGTTTACAAACACCTGGCATTTTCTCTGTCTTTTGTTTGACTAAACAATTTGAACTCCAGGTCTTCTACTAATTATCTGCCTTACTTTGGATTGAAGGAGGGCAATTGAATTGACAGGTACACTCCTGTCTAGATGTGGTTTTACCAGTGATTGATATAATTCCTGTGCCAGTGAAGTTGTGTTTTATTACACAATCTCTTCCAGTATAGCAATGTCATACTGGTTTTATTTTATCTGCTAATAGAGCAAACACTGTTGTTTATAATCACTGAACCATGTTCACAGCAGCTTGTTTTGTTGGACTGAGTAATTTTTGGTGTTACTAAGTGTATTTTGGTGTTACTAGTTGTAATAGCATTCCTGTTCTTTCAGTCCTTAGAATCAAGCAGTTCTGGGAGACTGATTTTCCCTCATATTAAGTGCAGCTCCCTGATCTGTGTTATTAGCGAGCTTCATTATCATTTGTATTTTTTAATTGCTAAGTCAACTGAAAAAACAGTAGTGCCCATGCCAAGACCTGTCCTTGAGGAACTCTGCTGGTGATCTTTCTGCAGCTGGAAAGTATTTCCAGCATTACTCAGATCACTTCTGTAGCCACTTTCATTTTATAATTTTAATCCTTGTTTTAATTTGTTTCGTATGTAAAATGTCAGTTACTTTAGCAAAGCTAAAATAGAAACAAAGACTTACTGCAATTGTCTAGACTGCTTAAGAACCTTATTATATGGGTCTGGTTTTGGTAAACCTGAGTTTTTGTACATTTACATGTCTGTTTTTCTTGCCTTAGAAGCTGCTTGTAAGATTTTTTTGAATAGAAACCAAAAAAGGATGACAATTTTTTTCTTTACATTATATATTTGCACTTCTCTTCTCATGCTACCTTTACTGATTTATGAGCTGATTAGAACCTTTTTCATACTAAATGAACTTTATTCATGAATCCTCTTAGTATCAGGGATAGACTTTTGGTTCCAACAGGTTAAATGTGTTCTTAAATTTTCCCCCAGACCCCCACATACATGATTTTATTGTGCTTAATTGTTTTTTCTTTAGTGCTCAATGAAGATTGTTTTTTTTCCTTAACATGTATGTAGTTAATGGCTCAGTTAATTTAGCCATGTGTACCTTTTTTTTTTTTTTTAGCCAGAGGAGCTTTTTACCAGACTTAAATTATCATGCTGCCAGTAAAAATACCAGTGAAATATATTGCTGCAGAGTGGCTGAAAACTAACAAGGCATCACCAAGTCGGGCTGTCAGGTGTGCATTACATAATTGCAAGCTATTTACTCGCTGTCACTGCTAACCTGCTGAATTGTGCGGCTGGCATGCTCCCATCTCCTCCAGGGGTAGCCAAAACAAAGGTGGCACTAACATTGTACACATTGATGTGCCGAGAGCTTGCCCTGCCGTTTAAAAGTAATAGAAGGTGCTGACAGATGGCATGAATGAATTACATTAGAAAACCACCTGAAAAGAAAACCTTTCTAGCCACATTAACAATTAAAGAAATGGATGAGAAAAAGTCATCATCCAGACTAATTATTTCTCTTTGTGCAGAGCAGTTGGGGTTTCCCTGCTGCAATAAAGGACTGAGGGTGTCCTATATTCTTGTGTATTTCTCTCTGGATATTGTCTGATTGCTTCAAAGTCAACCACAAGGGTTGCTGGAGAGAACAAGTGAAAATATTTGCTTTCCCCTTCAATCTGCTTGGGTGGGCATGGTGCCTTTTCATAGCATGCCCAGACCTCAACAGCCAGAGGTAACAGCTGACCACCAAACCTTGATTCTGTTTTGCGTTAGCTTCGGTTTATTGATTATCACTCAGGAGCAAAAACAGAAATTGACTTGAAAAGCCTGGTAGCTTTCTGAGTTCCCCTCTGTGCATAAAGATAATGCAAAGGTGTCTCATTGGAGAGAGGAAGGCTCCATCCATTTTTCTTTGATGAGGAGCATTAAAGTAGAAGAGATGCTAATAAATGAAGTTAATTATTCTAAAATAATAAATGAAGTTAATTATTCTAAAATATTTTCTTCCTAAGAATTTACAGTATTGATGATATTTTTCTTTTACTTGTTTTCTTTGGTGCACGCTGAAGTAATAGAAAGTTGGGGTTTTTTTTCTCCTTCCATATTTTCAGTGTTCAGTCCAGACTGTTTGCTTGTCATAGGTACCTATGCAGAAAGTGAGTCCTTATGACATTAATATAATTTTTATATGCTTCCTTCACAGAAGAAAGAAAATAGAAGAAAGGTGATTGGAGATGCATTTGAAAGAAAAGGTTAAAACATCAGAATTATTTTTTCAAGACTTTACATTCTTAAACAACAGTTGGTCTGTTCTATCACATTTACTGAGCAGAACTGTCATTAAATAAGACTTCCTGAAGTCCTCTTCCTTTAATTAAAAGCTGCTGAATGCAGACATTCTTAACTGGTGCATCACTAAACCAGAATTCATGTTAGTTTGGTCTCAATTTTCCATGGATATTTGCATCAACAGTAATGATTCTTCTTAATTCTTTAAATCCCCTTTTTTTTTACTGTGCGTATTTTAAGACCATATAAACTTGATATTCATGTCAAACACTTAAACATATTTTCCAATCTTAGAGAAAATTCCCTATTATTTTCTGGTCTCTATTTAGAGATGCAGAATGACCATTCATTGGATACATTACCAGAGCACTTGGGGGTGGGTGTGGAAGAGCAGTGCAAAGCTGAATTGCCATCTGTTTCTTTTCAGAGCATAATTTGCAGGTGCAGGTAATCTAGTGACTTTTCCAAACTACTTCCCACCTGTTTACATAGTTCCCTGTGGGCCTGTGACGTAATCCTTATGCTGCATGATGCAATGAAAGGGTAAAAAGAAAAGCAATGAAATTTTCACTTTTCTTTAACATGTAAAAGTGGAGCATGTAAAGGTTTTCTATGACTGCATAATGCTTTTTTTTTAGCCTTCCTTCATTCGCAGAATACCTTTTTCATGGTTTCTGATGTATAAAATTCTATTAGTGATTGCAGTGGACTGTTATGTTCTATTTATTGCAATTCAGGAATAAGTTGAGGACACTGAGAATAACAATGTCCTTTGAACTGTGAGTTTTGCTACTGTCCTAGCTTTTCAGAAATCTTTTGCTTATTTTACAAAAATATTTGTGGATCCAAAGTTAGTACTTTGACAATTCTTGTTGTGGTGTATTCTGTCCTCTAAGAGGATTTGTGCATCACAGGCTGATTGCCTTAATTGTTGTGATTATTTTTTCTCATTTTACCTAGCTTCTAACCATCCTACCAAGAAGGCTCCAAAATAGAAACAATTTTAGCCCTTAAATATACCAGCAAAGGTCCTCTGGCGAACTTGTATTTTAGGAAGATGCTAAGGAGAGAACTCCTGTTATCAGAAGTGAAGATAAAATTGGTGAAGATTCACACAGAACATTGCTTATCTTCTTCTACCTTCCCTGCTTGCGAAAATTTGCTAATGTGCAACAGACTACCATCCCAATATATAAATCATTATCAATTTGAATTTCCCTGCTTTTTATGAGCCCTTGAAGTCAGGAAATGTGGCTTGTGAAGACTAAATGAAGCATGCAATATTTTTGTTAGAAATAGGACAACAAACGATTCTTTACAAGTAAGGTGAACTTTTAATTTTGCATCATTTCTTAAATTGGAAAATGAGAATCCCAGGGCAAAAATTAGTTTCCAAAGCACAGGGGTCTAAGGTTATAGTCAAGATTAGTCAACACTGACTTTCCTAGTGCCAAGGCACAGGTCAAAGAACATCCTTATGGATAAGAGATTAATGCAAAAACTTGCATGTATTAGAAGTTGAGTAAGTGGATTAAGTATCAACAGATGTTAGTTTAATTACAAGCAGGCTCCACTTCTTGTGACTGAAATGATGTGTTTGCTGCATTACAGAACAAGAAAATAGCCTGGGCTTCAGCTGTTTTACAGTATATCAATAACACATTCCTAATAGACAGTGATAATTTGATAGCAAAGGCTATTGCTGTTCACAGGCTCCTTCTTCCTAAAATGGTTCACCATCCCATCTTGAGACAGCAAGAGGGTGTTGAAGTGAGGGGGAGGCCCTTGCCTGGCACCTGCAGTAATTCCTAGGTCCCTGGCATCAGTACAGTGCAGTCAGAATAGGCTTTTTGATCTGTCCATAAGGGCTTAAACTTAGAGGTGAACTTTGCAAAGTGAAATTGTTCACGTCCTTCTTCTGCCTCCTTTTTATATCTTCGCTGAATCCTCAAATTAATTCTTCTGTACAACTTCCATTTGACATTAAATCTTTTCAGTGCAGGTCAATTAGTGGATCAGGTTTAATTTCTTCTGAAGGAGGAGAGGATCTTCTACTCTTTCATATTGCAGTTAGTTATGAATGATTCATTATTCTGTGTCTTTGGGTAGATTACTGCTTCAAGTGAGGTAGGTAAGGTCATGAAATATTGACTAAAAATGCAATTATTTTGTCTAACTGAATTAATTCCAGGCTCAAGCTATCAAAAAGAACATGAAAAGCAGTTTCAGATAAAACATAAGTCTAGAAATCAGGTATCCCTTTTTTAACTAGGGAACGCAGGGGCAAAGCATTTACAATACTTAGAATGTAGATAATATGAAATATTAAACTATAAACACAGTTTTGTGAGCAGGTGAAAATAAGGTGCTTTCATCTTTAATCTTAAGTATCAATTGGAATAAATCCATGTTAGGGTGTTTCTTTGTGTTATGGCATTTAGAAAACTGAGGGAAATTATCCTTAGCATTTCTGAACAGAATTTATCTATGCCATGTTGACAGGAGTATACAAATCTAAAACAGGACTTTTATTAGTTGAAATTACACATTGATGACATTTAGGAAGGTCGATGGTTAATTATTTTTCACATTACTTTTTATTTATTACATTGTCTACCAGTAAGTCCCCTGTGTGTATCAGTAATTACTGATGTCATAATCGTCAAACATTCTATAGATGTTATACTTACTTAGAGCTTCTCTTCATTTGAGACACGAACACAGTACTGTAGAGATTTTACAAATCCCTCCACTTTATGCAGATCTGTAGAATTAATCAGAATATATTCCTATTCACAACAGTCATATTCACTAGAAAAAAAACATTGAAATTGAAATAATTTTAAAAAACAGCTGTCCTGGAGGTGGCTGATGGTCAATATCTGTTACCGTATTTAATGTAAAAAAATACTAAATACCTTTTTAAAAATATCTATTGAAGCAAAACACCACAATGGATTTTGTTAATGACTGATATTAAAAAGGTAGATTTTGGACAGAGAAAGACTTATATATCGGCATTTGCAAACCTTTTGAAGAGTCAGCATGAGAAATCAAATGAGATTTGAAGTGTAGTTCTCATTCTTTTAATATCCTTTTCAAAATCTGTTTGGCATCATATTCATTTTAATATGTGGCTGTATTAGTGCAGCTAAAGATTTTAAGTCATAATGGTGAGCCTTTTATTTTTAACTTAAGTTACAGATTAGGAAAAATACAGTTAATCCTTGTATCTAGGTGTTTGTCTTTCAGCCATCTGACATAACTCAGAGTATAATTTATTAGTTATAATGGCTTGTTTTCATTGAAGTTCTAGATTTCTGTTATATTACATTTTCTGTTCTGGTTTCTCCTCAGGGTTTATTTAAATATTCATTAAAAAATGCTAACGCAGAGTAATATTTGAATCCTTTTGATGGCAAGCTTCTAAGTCTGAATGTGGTATTTGAAATATAGGAAGCCACAAATGCGCTGTGCAGACACTGAAGATAAAGGCCATTTGCAGCATGTGCACCCACTTAAGTGTTGGTACTGGTTAAGAAGCTTAGATTTTGGGGTTGGAGAGCTGACTTAAACTAATGTTTTTCATGGACCCTGTTATGGAAATTCCGATTTTTTATTGTTTCCCTTTCCTTGTGTCTCAGTAAGGGCCACAGGGATATACTCCACTTCTTCTGCCCCACTAGATAGAATTAGCAGGTTTTCTTGGTGGGTGCAAAAGAAGAGCATAAGCAGCTCTGGCATCCAGGGAAGGCAGGGACAAGATGGTGAAGTAGGGTAATGCAAGCAAAACTCAATTTCAGGGAAGCTTGCAAGCTTCCTGTTCTATTAATATAAAGGTAGACTCCATAGATGAATTTTTTTTTTTTTTGAGGGTGTTTACTGTTGTCTTTTCTAGCTTTCTGAAATTTTAAAGTAGTCCTAGCTGTGACTGTTTGTTGACTCTCAGGCCACAGATGCCTGTGTAAGTCCAAAATACTATAGGAAAAAAAATTAAATCTTTTCTACTGGAGACAGTGTTCTTAACACTACTACTGAGCATAAAGAATGTTGGAAGGCCTTTTTACCTTGTATCTTTCAAGCTGCTCATATCCATGGGACATTACCATTTTCAGGAAATTTGGGAGTTTCCTGAGCTCCATCAAGGCTATAAGCTCTTTTACACCTTGTATTTAATTTTAGTTTAGGAGACTTGGGTTCAGAAAGGTTTATAAGGCAGTCATGATGATCTTTTCTTAAAGGTGCTTTACTGCCAGTTACCATTTAACCTTCATGCACACACCTTTTTCTTTACAAGGGAAGGAGGTGTAAGTGGCAGGGACAGCAGTCCTAGCTATTCCAAGAGAGCCATGAGGTGATGGATCTAGTGTATCTTTCCTACAGATAATGCCTTCAATGCTTGCCAGAGCTGCAGCCATCTGTCCTTCTCATGGCCCCTAGCTTGTTTCCTTTCCTGAGTGCCTGGAGGTGCTGGATTCCAGTACAGCTTGACTAGAAAAGGTTTGCGACTGGGAAGGGGAGAGCAGGAAGAAGGAGGGAAGAGGACATCGTTTGAAGAGTGGGATTGGTTTAGGTTTTACATTAATGTGCCAAGTGAGAAGGCAGTGATTGGAGTCTTGTATAGTTCAGAAGCGTATCTTTGTAAAATACTGTAATAAGGTCATCCAGGTTAACAGAGGTTATTCTTAACTCATGTGAGAAGTATTTTATGATGCAGGTTTTGAGTGAAATACATCCCCTAAATTTTTTTGGCACGTGTATTACTTGTCAGCGTTTCAGCCTGTTTTCAGACTTTCTGCATGCAAGCACAAATGTCATAAAAGCACAATGTAAATATTTGCAGATGGATATAGCATTGGGACAGATGTTTTAATGAGCATTTTCTGAATACCCTCAAATTTCCTTTTGTCAGAGAAGAACACATGGATGCTTGGCTTTTTCTCATCTCACTCCTACATGCTGTGGTGAAGATTTAATTTTTCTTTGTTCTCTGAGCTCTGGTTGAAGGGCAAGAAAAATGTCTCTCTGGCACATAATAATTAGGCAAGGTCCCACTGTTATCAATGAGTTTGGTGACAGAGTGCATTGATGATTCATGAAGAGGTTCAGTGTTAGTCCAAAAAATTGCAAGTACTTGTACCATGTGATAGCTAGAGGTTTTCTGGATGGCCTGTTCATACTAGTTAGCAGAGACAATAAATTTTTTTTTCCTTTTTTTCTAATGGTCTTTGTTTAGAATTTTGCTAGACATTTTGTCACCTTCTAGCAGCTAAAAACTTGGGACTAAGTTCTTGCAGGGGAAATCAGTGAGGTCAGTAGTTGAAGAATAGTTGGGCAAGTAGGAAGAAATACTTGGTTGGACTCATGTGTCCTAGTATCTTTCAGTTACCTAGCTTGTTTGCCAAGCTGTACTAGAAACAGTTATCTGCTTCACTGCAATTCTCACTCAAAAATAGCTTCTAATACTTTGTGTCAGCTGTACTGATCATTGTGTGAAATAAATTACTTTGCATGAGTGCCTATTTTTGACATAAAGGCAAGTAAATTATCATCAATGTAAAATGATGATATCAATGTTAAGAAGGTTTTCATAACTTCTGCCAGTCAAAATATGTTTTATTATCACAATATCATATCATATGTGGGCTAAATTTTTTAGGAGACAGGATAGTCCTGGAAAGTTTCTTGTTGAGGTGGAGGTGATATGGAAATAGGTCTCAGAACTTTATAGTCTTTCTCAGAGTCTTAACTTGCTTTCACTTCCAAATATGGTTATATTTCGGTGCTACAGGATTCAGTTAGATTAATTTGTACGGTTTTCTGTATTCTTACAAATTCTGTTTCACATTAGCGTGCTTGTGGATGATGGTCAACATTCTTGGTATTTCCTGTCTTGCTTATGGCCATCCTTTTAAGCTCCTAGTGAAGCAAATTAGAAATCTGATAAATAAACACATAATGAGTAGTATTTAATTTTTGTAATATGCTAATCATGATTTTCACAATATTATTCTGGGCAGTAAGTCTGTCCAAGTCTTTTAGCCATGTTGAAATTTGGACAAAGAGAGAAAAAAGACTACAGCTTTTTTTTTTTTTTTTTTTTTTTTTTGTTTTGTTTTGTTTTTTGTAATTCCAGAAGATTCTCATTTCAGAACAACTTAAAAATTAATTAATGCAGTAACAAGATATCTAGGAAGCTATTAAGAATAAATCTTTGCTTTTTTAACTATATGTAAAGACAGTGAATGATTTAATGATTTTGCTGTAAAGGAGTATGCTGTCTAGAATTAATTTCAAGTTTTGGTTGCATATAAATTATTACAATTTACATAAATTAAGGAAATTAGTGATAATTTGTTGGTATGTTGGATGTATTTGTTTTGAGTGTTAGAATGATGGAGATTAGAAGTATTTTATTTGAGGGCTTGAGTTGAATTGTTGTCAACTTCCAAGACATGAACAAAACTGCCTTGTGTTTTTCTGTTAAAATACCTTTAAAAACTTCTTGCTTTTGTGTAGAGAGAGATTAAATATTTTCTGCCTGTAAAACATTTTATAATTTATTGCTTTCTTGTCATTAAGCAGTTGACATGAGGCTTGTTACTGGAATTTTCATTTAGCTGAAAGCCAATAAAGCCCATTTCTTGAATAGTTACTGGAAAAGAGCCAACCTGGACTAGTGAGCTCATGGAAGGTGTCAGTGGCTTCCCAGTGACAGGAGGCAACCAGAGAGGCACTGTGTGGCTGTGTCCCAAGGTCACTGAGCTTCTGAAGGTTCATTATTTTTTCCTCTTGGTTTTGTTGCGTAGCTCCAGCCCTGGAGCTGCCCTTGGATTATGCAGGAGGTGTGCTTGCTAATGAAGCCACAGGTTGGTCATTACTAAACTTTTGTGAGGAAAAAAAGAGTAGTGGAGGAGGTTACAAGCAAAAAGTGAGAATGTTTGTGCATGAAGTAGCTGAAATCACAGTGCATTAGAGGGTAGGTGGTGTTTTTGTTGTTTTTACGAAATAGTAGCCAAAACTTGAGCTTGATCATCGTATCTGTGATTTGGATTTACACAGATGTATAGAAAGAAAAAAGAGCTGTGATAGCAGAGGATGCTGTGAAACTGATGAATCAGAATGGAAAGCTGAAAAGTTTCCTGTAAGAGAAATTGTCAAATTCGTAGAGGGTCCCTCCGCTAGATTTTGCGGATGAAAGTTGCTGAAGACATGCAATCACTGGTTTAAAAAGTTTTAATGAAGAAAAACTTCACAGAGATAAGAGGAAGTATAAAATGCAGGAAACACTGTAAAAGAATAATAGAAAAGAAGACTAATATGGAGGCATCCATCTGACAGTGTACTTAGGACTTGTATTTTCATTAAAAAATATTTGGATCAACATGAATCATAGATTTTAATGCCACTTCTGCCAAAGACAGAATTTGATATTGAATTCTAATAAGATGATACAGATTCTTATTTATGTTAATGTCCACAGGTGGATCCAGATATTGATCTAAAGACAAACTCTTGTTAGGGTTTCTGTGAGCAGCATGTTTTTACCCAGTAAAACAAATCCCAGATGGGTATTGATGCACACATTCACTGCACTAATCATACAAATTACAGATGAGCCCAAACAGAAGCTGTGTATGTGAGCTGTGTCTCTGTGCACAGGGATGTTTAGGCATTAGAACCTGTGACTTGCTGTATCATTTCAATTGCTTAAACAGAAAACCAGGATTTCAGAGGTTTCAATGTCCTTATGCTCACTTTGAAGATTTAATTTGAATTCTAACGTAGAATTCCAAATAAACTTTTTTTTTGTTTATTTCCTAAATACATATTTTCAAGGATAGTTGAAATGTGCAGCCTGTCAGGAAACAGGATTGCTCTTTTCATGCAAGCCAAAGTGAGGAGGTGATGTTTTTCTTTAGGAGAGTATCACTAGATTACAAGGCAATAATATCCATTCCTTGTTTCTAAAATAATTTTAAATATTTTTCATTGAGTTAGATTTTTTTTTGTGTGCTTCTTTCTTTCCTTCCTGTCTTTGTTTTATTTTGAGACCAAACTAAAAGAAATAAGAGCTGATTGCTTAATATCTATGACTTCATGCTATTTGGTATTTTGCCACTGAGTTTTCACACTCTGCAGGGATTAAACTATCTGTCATTGTGTGACAATTTACATTCCTCACTATGAATTAGGGTAACTTGCTATGCCTTTGCTTTTTTAATTAACCACAGAATCAGAAGTCGAAGTCCTGTAAGATCGCCCTAGTAAATAGAAAGTTCTCCTCAGATGAGCCAGTTGGGAAATCTTCCAATCCAAATTTCTTCTTTTTGGGGAGATGTCAATTTATTAAACAGATTACAAATTACTTCTACAAAGTGACATTCACTTCTTGGTGCTTCTAATGAAGTTCAGGGGCCTGAACAAACTGGAAAATAAGCCTGCTTTTCACTTAACAAGTCGCCACTAACGTGAGTTCAGCAACTGTGTTTTGCAGACTGCTCTGGGTAAAGAACCTCCAGGTTCTTTACTCAGCTTTAGTTTCTCACTACTCGTTAGTCAACACTGATTTGGGTGCTATGGCTAAACCTGGTGCCCAAACCTTGATGTAGTGGTGAAGCTTTCTATAGCAATTGATTTTGCTTGACAGTAAAGGTTCTTTTTCACATTCCTGAGGGATTTCACAGAAAATGGGAATTCAGTGCCACAGAATTTCTAGTAATCTGCTCAAATGTAATTCCTATGTTCCTGAACAGCGCTAAATCCATCAGTAGCACACCTTGTCTTGGTTTTGGGTGTGGGGTTACTGATGAAGAGGAAAAAAACCCCTATTTTTTCAATACAGATGAGGTCAGTTCACTTAGTAATCCCGTATGTAATGCACTCTGTCTTCCTGCGTGATGTGCTCTGCCCTTCAGGTGTCTTTTTATAGAATCTTCCACTTTGACTCAGTGAAACAATTAATCTCTCTTCATCTTGACAGAGACAATTAACTTCTTTCCCCACTAATATGCTCTGTGAACTACCTCCAGTGTTTTGTTACTATTTTTGCAATCCAAAACTATGTGGCTATATCCAGACTCAATGGCACAAGAGATACTTACACAGGGCTATTGGAGTCTCTTCAACTGAATGCCAACTTGCATAAAACATGATTTAAATGTAAATAATGTGATGGAAAAAGATTACACAGACCATGTCGCAAGTTTGTATTATGTAGTACTGATGAATAAACAGTGTAAATATTTCAGAAGAATTCTTGTGAGGTTTTTTTTTTAATTTTGAAATGCTTAAAAAGTTTATGTTGAGTACTGTGAGATCATCATGCTTGCTTGGTAGTTCTGTAAAGAGAAAAGCAGTGGTTTGAGCTTTGTTTTTCTGGAGAACAAATTGAGAGGAATAGTAACCATGATTGCCTTGGAACTACAGTAGCTTGTGTAAGAACAAAGAAGAACAAGATGACTAGCAACGGAGATGACTTTTTTCCACCTAAAATTTGTAGTGTTAATGTCTAATTGTGTTGCAAAGATAAGAATTTCTGCAAAGCATGGGAAGGAGACCAGCATGCTGGGTATCACAAGGTAGAGTTGGAAGAATAAACTTCACTTGTAACATGTTAAGTGACAACTTTGATCTCCAGATACTGAGATAACCGATATCCCTATACCTTAGGGATTAGATACGCTAGGGTGTCCCACTTACAGCTGGGACAGAGTTAGTTTTCTTCTTAATACCTGGCCCAGAGCTGTGTTTCGGATTTAGTGTGACAGCAATGTTGATAACACACTGATGTTTTAGTTGTAGTGCTTACTCTTAAGCCCAGGTATTTTCGGTGTCTCATGCTCTGCCAGTGACCAGGTGGACAAAGAAGCTGGTGGGGAACGTGGGCAGGACATGTGTCCTGAAGCAGCCAGAGAGATACTCTGTGCCACAGAAGGTCATGTTCAGTCTATGAACTGGGGAGAGCTGGCTGAGAGCCACCGATCACTGCTTGAGGATGGGATGGGTATTGCTCAGTGGGTGGTGAGCAACAGTGTTGTGCATCACTTCTGCTTCTTGGGTTTTATTACTTCCTCTCTTTTCCTAATATTATTAGTGCTGCTACTGTATTTTACTTTCTTTCAAGTATTTTAAATATATATATTATTATTACTACTATAGTTTACTTTATTTCAGTTAATAAACTGTTCTAGTCTCAATCCCCAGTTTTCACCTTTTCTTCCAGTTCTCCCTCTCTCACCAGGGTGGGGTGGAGGGGTGGTGACTGAACATCTGTGTAGTGCTTAGCTACTGACTAGGGTAAAACCATGACAAAGGGGATGGCTGGTTTAGTCTGGGGTGTGTGTAAGCATATGTACATGTATCATTTTTACAAAAAAAATTATTTTTATTAGAAGAATATTCTTTGGGTTTTGCTTTTTTTGGTGCTACTGCTGCTTGTGTTTCAGGAACAAATAGTGGGAAAAAGAAAAAGGTTCCAGGAATAGCTACATTGCAGCATTCAAAATTGATTTCTGCTTATTATAACCTTGATCCTCTGCATCTGTACATTGCTCTCCCCCCTCCAAAAAAAACCACCCATAATTTTTGCTGTAGTTTCTTTGAAAAGTAGTCATACGCATCTTCAAAGCCTCATGGGAGAGCTGAATAGTACAAACTCTGGTTTCCTTGAGTATTGCTTCAGCTATACAGACACAGACTGTAAAATTACCTCCTCTTGCCTAACTGAGTTTGCATGATGGTATTTCTGCTGAGGTGTTTCATGCCCCCATGCCTGTTGGAAGAGTCCTCCTTGGGCATGGAGAAGTGTCCACTTATCTTCTGTATCCAAAAGAGCACAAATGGAACCAGAAAAGTTGCTGCTTTCTGATGACCAGGATTTTAACGTGTGGTTTTCAGGGTTTATAGATAAATGCATCATATTAAACATGTTAAGACCAATATTAAAGGCATTTTTAAAAAATGTCTTGTCTTTCTTGGTATTCCAGAGAATTATCTTTGTCCTTTTGTTGTTCTTAAGAGGATTAATAGTAGGGACAAAGAGGTTAGTTCAAGACCACTGGAATAATAGCAGGATTGTAGTCCTTTTAAATGTATTGTTCTCCTTGTTTTGGTGCTATAATCTTAGCAGACCCAATGCTTCATATTGAAATAATCCTGGACTAGGGTTTTGTTCTTTCTCCATTTTCACTAGAAGATGGTCTTAACTTTCAGATGAATAGATCTGAATTCAAGAAATGTGGTTAAATCCACTTAAATCTGTATAAACCTAACAAAAAGAGAAGAACTTGACTTCTTGCTGTACTTTGGGGAATGGAAGTTTGCCCAGGTTAAAGGCTTTAGGATTTGGCTTCATGTTTATTTTAAATCCTCATTTCCCAGACAAACTGTTCTAATAGAAGCATATTCATATTCTCAAGAATAGGAATATTGCAGAATATTAATATCTTGAGAAAATGCTGCACTATATTTTTGCATGTTCTGGATGTGCTGTGACTAAGAAGAAATAGCAGATGTTTGAACCATGAAGTGTACTTTCCTAAGCCAACCTTTTCCATGTTGCAGGAACATGGCATACCTACCTGCTGGACAGGCTTGTTACTGTTTTGAGGGGAATTTTGGTGTTCCCCTCCCACCTCATCCAAGTTTGAATACAGTGATCAAACATTAGAGATACAGGCTCCATCTTTTTGCCCTATTTTGAGGTTAAATTTATTAATCAAATGAAAAATATGGGATTGGAAGAGTCAAGAATAAATCTCGATACTGAACTAAGAAAAAACTGACTTAAAACTACTGATATATTTTAAATCATTGTATCTGAGATGGCTTGCCATTTTTAGTACCAGGTGTAGTTTCTACAACCTTACTTGTGGGGTTTTTTCAGTAAAATAAGGAGTGCAGGTGGCTGAGGTGGAATGTTTGGGTACAGTTAGTGCCCACGTTTGACCATGATTGTGCATTTCTTTGCGTCCAGAAGTTCTGATCTTGAAAGAGGTATTGGTTTAGAGCTCATATATTAATTCTTGGCCTATAAATCTTCTTCTTTTTTTTTTTTTTTTTTAATAAGCATAAAAATCCAAAAACTTTTAGATGTTGAATTTGGAGGGAAGTGATATTTCCTCACTCACAGCATCTGAAGCTAATTTCAAATCTACTGATTCTGCTGCCTGCAAATAAACTAAAAGTCTGATTCAACATCTGGGCAAGTATTATTTTTGGAAATCCTGTGGATGACTGAAAAAAATGGAGTGGAGGACCCACTTTTCTTTACTCCTTTGCACAGGATTTCTGGAGGAGAATGGAAGCTTTCTTCTGAAATGTCGAATTTATTATGCAGAGATCTCACAAAAAAGGGTGGGGGTCAGATTCAGATTGCCAACTTTTCCTAACCTCAAAACAGGATGTGCTCCCCTCTTTCCACTCCAGGACTCCATGTAATAATCAAGCCATTCATGCTTGCTCCAATCTGCATTTTAATAGTTGCTCTTTTTTTTTTTTTAAGCTCTTCAAATATTTCTCAACTAAAAGTTGATAAATGGCTTTTGGCTTACCTTGTTGACACTGATCTGCTGGAAGGTGATTGCATTTTTGGCAGGAGAGATGAGCTAAATTAATAGAATGCATACATTGAATTACTAGCCTGTCTCATGCATAATCACAAATATGTTATGTGTGTTTCCTAAATCTGGAGTTAAAACTGTAACTCTGTATGGACAAGCACATTGGTTGCTTTGCTGTCTGTGTTCCATGTCATCATCCACAAAAGCAGCCTTGTTGGGCTGTACAGTGCAGGGTGGAGTTCACAAAGCACTTCAGAGATTCGAAATAGTCTTATCAAGCTTGACTCAAATTGTCTCCAGACACAAAAATAACATTTCCTCTTTGGGATATGTTGGACTACAGTTCCCATTTTCAGATGAGGCCATTCAGTATTTGGCCCCTTCTGGAACTGTTTTTTTTTTTTTTTTATTCTTTGCACTTTTAGCTAAAACAGACCAATTTACCAGTGTCTTGTCTGCTGATTGAGAGAGTGAGAACGTGCCACGCACACTGTTGTCTTGCCGTGCCAGTAAATGGATTTGAACTAAGAATCTCTTTGCTTTTAAGAATTACACCCACAAACAAAACACTATTCTCAGACATTTTGAGATGTTCACATTTTTTGCATCTGATATTGTTGGTTAAGGGTCACTTAGCACAGTGCAAAAATATTTTTAAAGGACAGGTTTCTGGCTGGTTGTTCCTGTTTTCAGGAGTGTGGTATGACGGATTTGAGTCACTGTGGTTGATCAGGTTACAGTGGTTTATGAGCAAGAAGTGTATTTTGTCTAAGGCACAAGTTCAGCTACTAGATTGTGGATACTGGTGAAATTTGTGAATTCATCTGCCCTTCCTGGAACAGTCTTGGGAAAGAAGACAGAAATGCTTATGTAAGGAGTGCCGGATCAGGGTATTACTGTGCTGATTTGGATGAAGTCCCTAGGTTTCCTGTGTTTCTTTGTAGTTCAGGTAAATGAAGCATCATATTCTGTATTATTAACCACTGAAGGAAATTATTAGATTGTTTTGAATCATTGCATAATGTCTGTAGAAATTTTATCCTTTAAATTTGAACCGTTTTTTTATTGGATTGCTGTGAATTTGAGGGAAGAGAATAAGATGAAGGGAAAAGCTTCAATGACTCTATTAAGTTTAGAAGAAAAAAAACACCCAATGGTTTGGAGTTAAGTATGATTTTACTGCATCTATTGATCTTTTCTTAAAGGTTAATATATTATTTTAGTGATACCAACAGTTCAAATGTAAAACAACCTGTTTGCTTAAAACACAAGACCCCCAGAAAAGCAAATGTGCCATTTTTTCAAATGGATATAATGTTGCACTTTTTTCTTTGAGTGCCAAAAGTTGACGTGTTTAATCATAATTCAGAAATAAACATAGGTTTCATACAAGATAAGGTTGAAAATTCAGAGGCATTGATGTTAGATTTATTATTTCCTGTAAATATATTCTCACAATTTTTTTCCATTTGAATGAAGGGATCTATGGCTACAGGGCCATCCCCCTTTAAGATCCTATGTAAGGCTGCTAATGAATGTATTTGGAGGCAAGTTAGGAGCATTAAGACTGTCCTCTTGAAGGGTGGAAACAGTTTTGGCCTCCTGTGCTGGAGCTGCATCTCTGAACTAATCCTGATCCCTTTACTACCTCCAGTTTCTCAAAAGGTGTGATTGTATTTGGCACGTGTTCATTTTTTCCTGAAAGGTGTTCAGATGCTGCGGTGCAGCACAGCATATTGTGACAAACAGAGTTAGAGCTTGTGACTCAGTCTACGATGTTTTCAAACAGAAAGTGACACAAATAGTAAGGGGAAATCTACCAGAAAAAAACAACGTGAATATGATTAGGGGAGTAATTTTGTGGTTTTGTTTCTCTTGAATAATAAAACAACTGATTTCAGAGTAAAGTCTTGTATGTACATGCAGCACCCTTAGGAAGAGAGGCAGTAATAAATTTTTGTGGAGTGGCTGTGTTCTTGGAACTGCAGGTTTAGGTTTGGGAATTTGCTGTCACATTGCTAAAGGGCTGTCATGTAAATGTGATAAAGTGTAGTAATTTTCTCTAGATTGGTTTCTTACCTGTGTAAACTAGGTAAGGATACTTCCCTTTTTTCTACTCTGGGTAGTCTGTGCACTGGAGTTGTCTGCTCTGTAATGCTCTTTGCTAGTCTAGGGACACTGAAGCCGCACTCTATTATTTGTTGAGGATTGATGTTTTTACAAGTAGACCAAGATGCCCTAAGCAAAAGATAAATGTTTTCTGGTCATGCTTATGATCTCTTCCTTGTTATGTAATCACACTTAACTCCAGCTTGCTTTACCTTATCCTGGTAACAAGGTCCTAATTTATTTATGCTACCAATTAAGATGATGGTGGGAATTTTGCTGCTAATATGCATTTATTCTGATCAAAGAGCTGAGAAGGCAATCTTGGTGATTGTTTATTTATTTATAAAGGGTGCATTTTCTGGTAGCTATAATTAAATAACTTGGAAATTTTAGATTAAAAAAATTAGTTCTCAAAATTGCTTAGTAATAAAAAGCAAGAAAATTATGTGGGAGCATTGAATATTCAAAGTTAACTATGATGCCGCATTGAAGAACTTTAGAAGTGGATAGCTAATTATGAGAGAGAAGGGAATCTTATATGAATGGATAAAGCAGAGAAAAGAAAAAAAAATCACATTTCCAGCATTACTTTCCCCTGATTTCAAACTGAGGAATTGTTTTCAATTTTCTTGGGTTAAAAAAAAAACCAAAACAACAAACCATACTACAACTAATTTATTTCAATAAATCATTATTATTATTATTATTATCGCTCCTACTTTTAGGCAAACTTTCTTTTGCTTCTGTAGTAAATGAACTTCCCAATAACAGGTTAACAGAACATCATTATTGAGTTCAGTATCACTCAAGTTTGTTAGTAGGTTCTGTTTTTCTTTCTGCAGCTTTATCTTCCCACTTCCATCACTTAAGACCATGTAGCAAGGGATGAAGTTAGTTCTTTTTCAAGCATGACAAATAAAAATACTTCTGAGACACACTCCTGACTGGCTGTAGTACATTGGTCTAACTGTTAATGAAGAGAATCCTTGTGTTTGAACAAACCCCAGTATTCTACTTATTCTGGCACTTTTCTGGAGCTATAAACTTCATCCAAGATTAATTTGGTCAGTTTGCTCATAAAGACCACTTTGAAATCCATGTTTGTGTTCTCAGATGGTATAATTTTTTTGGTCGGTTTACTGACAAAAATACTTTGTTAACCAGATAAAAATTTCTACTAATGGAAGTGCTCATAAATAAAGTCACAAGGATTATGTAGGTCTTTACTGCTGTTATCTTCACTGTATTTAGAACTCTTGTCTGTAAGGACCATTGGTTGCCCTGCAGAGATTGTAAAGAAAAACCTTTTTTTTTTAACTTGAAAGACAGCTTGGTGTTTATATATTTCTTATATTTTTGGGATATGTTTAAATCAAATTTAATGTGCTCTTCACTTAGTTTTAATCCTCCACGATGTATACTTTGGCTCTTTCTCAAGGACAGATCTTCTGAGATTCTCAGTGGACTCATTTCTCCAAATTTGAGATCTTGCTCAATTAAAGACATGTTGGGTTTTTGGTTTGCCGTTTTTTTTATTTTGGTTTTTCTTAAATGAGATAAGAACAGTATTGTGTTTCTTGAATGAAGATTCATATTGAGACCCTTAAATTCACTGTACCCATCTCCTTGTGTTCAGAACAGGCCTAATGATGACAAGAAGTTTTTTGTTCTCTGTCTTCCCCTGCAACAAAAAATCCTTTACTTTGCAATTGACTAGGTTGAGAGCTCTAGAAGTTCTGTAGGGTGAGCCCAGGACCCTTGATTTCCTTGTTGGGATGACTGTTTCATTTTTTAATCTGGTGGGATGCTGCATGATACTATTTGGTGTCTTCAGGACAGTGGCTTGACTCCAAAGAAATACGTAGTCAGACTTTATATTGAGCCTAGATATAAACAGATTAGAATTACTAACTGCGTGGGAAGTTTTCTTCAAGTTAAACTTCTTCTTAACTTCCCACATTCAAATATTCTTGGACAAGGACACAATGGTTTGTTTTATAAACATGAAAGGGGTATTAAATCATTTTGAATTTCCAGTCTTGCTCTTAAAATTTGGCTGAGAGCTTATCAAAAGTCTGGGGGAGTTTCTTCAAAACATATTCCAGGGGAAGAAAACATTGCTACAGATGGTGTACAAAAGAAAATTGATACATGGAAGAAAACCTCCCATAAGTACAAGAAGTTTGGCTACCTGAAGGGAATGCCACAGATTGCAACTCCGTGAATGTAGGGAAAGTTTCTTGAGGGATATGTGAAGAAACAGATTCAGATGTGCCCTGCACTTTCTGAGGAATCTTACTACTTGAAATAAATGCACAATTAAGACTTTTTTTTTTCTTAAATTGCTATATGGAGTAATTATAATAACTATTACTTTGCTGTATGAAAACTGGACAAGACCATGCTTCTGTTTCAATAGTAGGATTTCTGAATGATGTTTTTCATTCAATGTTAGGTAAGTGTTGCATTTGAAACCCACAGTAAAATGCATCTGTCCCAGTAGAACTCTCTTGCATAGACTGTGGTCATGTGCATGTGAAATTTCATTGGGAGTCAGATGGGTTTAAGTACTACCTGTCCAGAAAAGGCAATCTGAATGATCAGATTAGATTTGCAGATTATAAATAGCCTCCTAATATGTCCATGGGTTCTGAGACTCTTAGTTCTCCAGGTTCCTTTCCTGGTTCCGAGTTAGGAGAAATAGTTTGCAAGACAATTCATGGCATTCCTAAGGAGATTCCTGTAATAACTTAAGACTTCTTTGCCATGAGAGAAAGTTTCCTCATGTATTTGTAAGGAGAGAGAGAAATGCATAGTTCTTCAAACAAAAAGAGATTTATTATTTTGTACAAGCAACGTCACTTTGGAATAGGGACATGGCAAGAATGAAGATCTTGTATCTCCTTTACTCACTTGATGATATCCTGGAGCTACCT
This sequence comes from Anomalospiza imberbis, assembly GCF_031753505.1. Lineage (NCBI taxonomy): Eukaryota > Metazoa > Chordata > Aves > Passeriformes > Viduidae > Anomalospiza > Anomalospiza imberbis. The sequence continues at coordinate 52,475,866 of NC_089681.1, read as the reverse complement.
ATTTTTAAAAATTCTGTTTCCTTTGGTAAACACTGTGGCTTTATAGCACTGTCTGAAATGCTCCTTCATCATTCAGATTTATAGCTTGCAGTTGCAATCCTCTGGGTCCTTTTTATTCAGTGATGGACCAAGAAAGGAAGTTTATCTATCCTTTCCTCTACTGGAATAAATAATGGCAGAGTTTCAAACTCTGCATTCATATTTGTAAATTCACTAATGACACTCATATTTTCCAGTGTTAACACCTCTCTGATGTTTAATCATGTTTATGTTCCTCAGAAGTGTTCATCTGGGTTAGTTTTTAACACATCCTTCATCTGACTCAGGGTTTTTTAGGACTGATGTCAGTAAGCAACAGATGTTGAAAAAAATTACTTGGTTCTTTCTGCATCTTATGTCAATTGGCTTATGGTGGTTTACATGTTTTAAAAGATGATGAGTGTGAATGGTGATGGAGGATTGGTAATATATGCTGAAATTAACGCTTCCAGTTGCTGGAACCATCTGACTGGGTAGCTGTTCTGGGTGTCTGTAGCTTCTTAGCAGCTGTAAACGAAGGTCTCAGTCCCTTTCTGCTCATGGAGGTCTCTCTGTTACCCAGCTCTCTCCAAATCTGTCCCTGGTTGATGTTGTGTTTAGCAGTAGCACTGTGTGACATTTGATTGTCATCTGTGTTCTGAGTTTGCTGTTATTTTTAGTCTGAGTCTTGACAGGGTTATGCAACTGTAACAGCAGAACCAGACTACTGTCTCCAGATGTCCGAGGAAACAGGAACATGCTTTTCTCATCCCATGAAAATGAGTGAGGAGGGAGTTACTTCTTTAGCTCCCACTTACTTTCCTAGAGAGAGGAGCCTGGAGATAGAAGAGCTGTTGCTGAAGCAAGAGTGAGAATGCAGACAGCGTCCCTTCTGCAGGCAGCCACCTCAGTGGAGGAATAAGAAGACATCTCTTTCCACTTCCCAGACCAATAAATGAATTTAGTTTCAGTTGGCACTGAAATTGAAATGAGTTAGAATGTGAAGTTGATATTTTGAATGGGAAAAATTACTGATGATGGTGTCCATCATGTTTTTAATTTGGAAATATTTGCGTACTTAATCATGGCAGTAAAATGTATTGACATGGATTTGCTTGTGGAAGTGGATACAGCTTTAAACTTCTTTATTCTAAGATGATGATTGTGGTATGGTTATACTTGAGATCCTTTGTTCATTTTCTTGCTGTCAAATGCAGCTGGGAAATACAGCTCCTGTTCCTAAGCGCTGAAAGAAAGTGGTGAACAAGGTGTTTTGTCTTCTCCTCCTTCTGATTGATTCCTATGGAATATTTGCCACAAAGTTGAAATCTGTTCCAGATGGTTTCTGATGGAGAGAGAGCTTACTAAAACTGGTGCTTGGAGAAATAGAGAAAAGGCAAAAAAAAGCAAAGGAAAAAAAATTCCCAAGCCATTGCAAAACTGTTAACTATCCAGCAGTTATCTCTTCTGATGAATGCTGACAGGTGAAAAAATGTGATTGTAGAAGTGCTGACATGAACCAAAAGCATACTATTTATCTGTTTATGGAAGTATTCATGCTTTTGGTGTTTTTCTTGTTTGGATTTCTTCCTGATTTTTGGGGTTTATATTTTTGTCTGTTTTTTCCAAAACCAAAAAGTTTTCTCTCTGGGTGTGACACACAGAGCAGCCCCGTGTTGAAATGTTGGCTCAGGAGCAGGGTGGGGAGTGGTGTGTGTTAGCACGGCCTTATCAGCAGAGCTGTTGGATGTGGAGGGAGTATGGGCTGATGCAGGAGGGAACTTGTCCTGAGCAGATACAGTTCTGCACTGCACACCAGAGGCTATGAGCATTATTTTGCTCTAAAGGGATGGTAAGATTATATGCACTTCACTTAACTGTCTTGCATAGCAGTGTATCATTCCAATCTCATCTGTCAGAAGTGTTGTTTTAGTGCAATTACTCAGAAATGAGACCAAAACTATGTCAGGAGTTAATCCATTCTTCTGAATTTCAATAAGTAAAAATAAAGTAAATATCTGAGAGCTAAAGTTCCCTGGGCACTCTGCCTATCAGATATTTGTCATTACGAGAAGGTATAGTTTTTGAAGAGTAACATTTTTGGTCACTATCACAGTTTTATTTTTTCAAATAGGTTGTTTACAGCATAAACTAATTTTGCAATGTGTGGCAAATTTTTTTTTTTTTTATTGTTATCATAAAAACTCTTGGAGGAAAAAGTTCTGAAACAAATTTTGTATTTCTGAAACAAATTTGAAATATGAAGCATTAGAAGATATGAAAAATAGCAATTTTTAAAAGTAGCCTTTCTTTTTCAGAAATGGCAATGCATATTTCTGATCAAGTGAACTTGATTATTCATCCTAATTTTTTTTATTTCTGCTGCATTTGGTTAGTAATGTCTATGTCAGGTAAAAGTGAGAAAAATCCTCAGAAACAAGATTTGCACTTGTGACTCTGAGTTGAAAACTCCTCCTTTGTACCTTAATGGTCGTTGGCTCATAAAATTACAGTGGAGATGAGAGCAACTGGTTGATCATCTTTCTGGGAGATTCAGCTCTGTAGGCAATTAATACTGTCTATAGAGAATGAGTCCACTTTTTACTACATTAGTTTGTAAAGCAGGGGTCTCTGTTCTGGGTCTCTGTTTCAGTGTGAGATTAGGTGGGCTTTCTTCTCAAGGATACCCCTACCATTGGGGGCAGAGGCATCAGGAACTTTAAGGAAATACTGGAGAGCAGTTTGCTGCTATTTTACTGTATTGCTACTGTGCACATGTGTGAGTTTTGGTTAAAGAATGCTGCATGCATAAATCTTTAGGAGAAGGAGAAAAATTCTTGTTCCATTTCTTCTCACATTTGCTGGTTGATACCAAGAGGGAGTGTTACCAGAAAGTAAAGAGACTTATAAATAAGGGCTTTATTCAGAATGGAAGGAAACAAGATTTTTCTCACCAGTTTTGACCTTTCCTCTTTGTACTATATTGTTGGAAGTACTTATCTGGCTGACTAATGGAGGTAGGATTTTTTGTTGCTGTTGGTTTGCTTTGAATTTTTTAAACTCATTTTCCTTGAAAAAAGTAATTTATTTCCAGTAGTTCTTATTCTATAGAATTTAAATCTCTTTTCCTCTTTTAACATTTACTTACTTTACCAAGCTCTTGTATAGTTCACATGGTCCATCAAGGAGCAGTATAGGACTCCATTCAGGTTTTTGGTGGTTTTCTCTGTAGCTTTTGTACAGTTTTGCCCTAATAGGCAATGAATATGTTTAAGCCATAAATTATAACATTTCAGTCTCTGACAGAAGGCTGAGTCCATATGGCCTAATGCTGGACCTACTTGCCTTGCTTGGGCAGCTCTTGATGTCTAGTAAGATGATTAGGGATAAAAAAACCTAACCAACAAACAAAAAGCCCCCCAAACTTCACCAATTTAGAATATTCCAGAGAATGTGGGGACCGGCTGGTAAATGTCTTACTGGAGAGCAGCACAAGTGGAAAGGCCTAAATGATCATGGCATTAGGACAGTGCTTCATTGATAAGAGGGATCATAACTGTATCTCTTCCTGGAAGAGTTGACAACTCATGACACACATTCATGGATTGTCACGTAGAACACCTTGGTTTGGAGGAGGAGATAGATTTGCTTCAGCATTTGACTTAGGCTGAGCTTTTGCACCAGAAGCTTTTCATCTGGACTGGGTATCAGTGGCTCATTCACATGCTATACCTGGTAGCAAAGGCTACTACATCTATTGCCTGGTTTAGTCATCTGAATTACATGGTAATTGGGGATTTTTTCAGAATAATGAGGATATAATGGATATTAACCGTGGTATAACTAAGAAAAATTACAGCATTACAGGCAGGAATCTGGTGCTGAGTTGTCCTAGCTTTGAGAGTTGGACACTTGGTCTCCTGGAGACTGAGAAGTTTCAAAGGTCATTCAGCTGGTGATTCCCTTTCCCTTCTGTGTTTTGATCTCTTATTTCAGATCAACTGGATATAAGAATGAGTGAACAGCATCACCTCTGTCTTTTAGACAACCCTGGCCTGCTCAGGGTTAGACATTTTTTTCAGAAACACTTTTTCCAATTGATATTTTCACTGAATATGTATATATATTTTGTGTTACTGGAAAAATAAGCATGAAAGGCCAAATTTTAGTCTAAATGTACCATTTTTAAAGAATATCATTGCGTAGCTTTCTTAGTAATCTTGCAGCTGTAAAGTTGTTAAAACAGGATGCAAACACCATGCAATATCCTGCTGAAGGTAGAAGACACATTACTTCAATGTAGTTGGCTGAATTAATTTCTTCTTGTGCTAAAGCACACAAGAGTCTGGATAGGATAACACTAAGAAGGATACATAATATTCTAAAACCTAGAGTAGAAATATGTAAAATATGTAGACGAGATATTTTTACATATTTCTTGAACAGAAAAGGGTATAACAAGCAATACATTATTCTGTCAAGAATAACAACAGTGCTTTTTTTGCTAAATTACACTCAGAAATAGTGAATGGATGGCTAATTCTGTCTTCCCCTTCCTTCTTGTTTTCTGTTGTCATGGCTTTTGACAGAATTCTTGTTCACAAATGAGGAGTCAGTAGCCTTTTGGTACTAGGCCTGCACTCTGGAAGGCTGTTTTTTCTGAACATGTAGTTTCCACTTCTGAATTAACTACTCTTAAAATTTTTGTGGAATATAACTAAACACATCATTTATGAGGCGGTTTTTTTTTTTCCTCTTCTTTCCAAGTTCAAGCTTATTGTGAATCTCTTTATTGCCCCTCACTTTGGTCTCCAGTATTTTTTTATATAACAGGTAAAACACCAATTCTATACTAATTATTCTCTTTAAATGGAGAAAAGAAAACTGCTGGTTGAAATATGAAATAATAATATGTAACAGCTGTTAGAATTCTACATGTAGAAACCTGATGTATCTATGAAGCAGTATTAAATTTTTTCAAAGGCCTACTTTGGCTAGCATAAAACAATGAAAAATAAATTCTAGAAGGACACGGTTATCATGGGATATATGATTTTTTTAGTTTTGGGTTTTTTTGTGTGTATGTTTCCTTTATAATTTTGTATGGCACACACTGTACATACCTGTCTTAAGGATGAATTAAATTTTTTAGCTGTAAATCAATCTGTCCATTGCTGTGAAAGATGATAAAAATCTTTAAAGATTTGTACAACACCTTTTTTTTTTCTATACATTAAAACTTAAATATTTTTAATAGTTGCTTATGAATGGAGAAGTCAGTCTTACATTTTATCAAGTGCTCTTTTCTTCCTGTCTAAGGGAAGGTGCTTTAAAGTACTTCAAGTGATAAAAAATAAAAGTTAATTTGTTTTTAATACTGTGTATTAATAACTTTGCTTTTTATGTCTTTTCCAAATTGTGTATTATTGCTCTTATTGGGCTGTGAACAACAGCAGAACTTCACAGGTGAAAATCACATTTCTGAATTTTTGTCAGTAGAGACTGTTAGAAAACTTGGTGAGACGTGGTTTTAAAAAAAGCCCAAAGAGCAAAAAGTGTGTATGGACTTTGAACACATGGTGTATTTTCCAGTTTAAGCCTTTTTGTTCAGTGTTTGCTGTTGACCAACTCATCCTTTTAAAGCTAAGAAACTAAAGGGTTTTCTGGATGCTTTATATGAAAAAATACATAAGGAAAGGTTTGAATGGAAATGTAATCTCTGTTAACAGCACTATTTATGTAGCAGTAGAGGGAAAAAAAAGATTTTGAGTACACAGCTCTAGGAATAGAAAGCAGTAAATTTTGGGGTATATATAGTTCAAAAAGAAGTCGTCTGAAATTAATTTTGCAAATCGATTAGACAATTTTGAGAAGCAGTAACAAGCCTAAAATGCTAAAGTTACAATAATTTTGATACTGTGAACTGACCAATGTATCCCAAATACCCAGAAACTTCTATCCCATTTGGTTTGCCAAGAAACTCATCTTTATAGGTGCTTTTTCTGTTGATGGAATTCCATTGATCTTAAATGGGACATTCCATTGTTTTGGACATCTGTGTACAGCTCCTTTTGCAGGAGATCTCTGGAAATACCAGAGGGAGTGCAGAGGATGGGTTAATTTGCTTTTTTGGGTCCTTTGTTGTTGCATCAGTGACAAACTGAAGCTGATTTTATGCTCTGAAACTTTTTCTATATAATTTTGAGTGTCAGAACTAAGGAATATGTATGTTTGGCAAAATAATAATGTAGTGCAGTGCAAATATGTGAAAGCAGTGCAGCTGCTATTTCCTAATCTTTTATCTTGCTAAAATTATATTCAGTCATTTACTCTTGCACCTTAGCTTGATAAGGCACTCATCTCTCCAGACATATATACTAGATAAGTGGATATAAACTCAAAATAGAAATATTGGAATAGTTGCAGTAGGGAATAGTAAAAATGTTGCACCTAGGTTTTGGGGGGTTTAATTCAAAATTCTGAGCTCTTGCAACTGCTTAAATAAATACAGGTTTTCCAGGCAGTGTCTAGCCAAGTTTGCTGGAGGAGGCTTTGATATAAATTGAGGTTCTAAATATTTGACACAGACTTATTGGCAAGGCATTCAGTGACTTCCAGCTAATGAAGGAAGACATTTAAAGCACACAGTTGCTGTTTTCTGTCTTTGTACTGGGAAACTGAGTGCTAGGTGCTCTACAAGAAGTGCAGCAAGCTCAGCCCTCAAGAAAGAAGAAAATGAGCATAATGCACTGAAAATGAGTAAGCAGTTTAACACAAATAAAATCTGATTGACACAATCCCAAAAATAACTGGATAACAGTATTACCTGCTAATGTTGTTATTCTGCTACCAGAATGACTGAGTACATTGGTCCTTCCCATTGAAATGGAAAAGCCTTCAGGCTGTAGAACAGCCTTAAACCACTGTCATACCTCTTCCTATGAATGCCACAGAACTTGTTCCCACCCCAAGATTAAACTTGAAAAAAGCCCAAAAAACCAAAAAGTTGATTTATGGGTTTGTCCTGATATCAGGAGTGTCCTCTTTGCCATTCTTTCCAAGAAGGCCACTAATGGCCGTTGTACATCCTGTGCTCCTGTGTAGAGGACCCTGAGAGTAGGTGTGTTATAGCAGAGCTGCCTCCCTCTTCTCAAGTACATTGACTTTAGAGCTCTGATAATTGCTTGCAGAATTCCCCCTGGGATGGGTCCTATTTACTCTATCTTGCAGGTTTTTTATAGTTACAAATGTAGGTGTAAGTCTTCAGTTGGCCTTTAAAGGCTGTGGCTATAAGGAAAGTTTAGTAAGTGACAAGAGCAATTCTTACAGGAAAATGAGAAGCTGCTCTTAAGGATTCTGGATTTCACTCAGAAAAACCCTCTATCAAGCTTTGGTGAATTTTTTAGTCCTTGACAGTAATTTTTAAGGCTGACAGTGGAATCATATCAGTTCAGAAATAGAAAATATTTGGTGCTTCTTACTCTTCCTGCTTGCTAGGCACCCATGCATTTCACATGCTTCTTGGCCAACCTGCAGATGTGGAGTGCATACCCAGAGTTTTCTGTCAAGGTTATTAGGGAAATCAAATCAGTTTTTCAAAACATTGACTAGTTTGGTAAACAAAAGTTGTAGCTTTTATATGGATTTGCTAAATACAAAGCCTTTGCAGTTTTGTTTTATAATCAAAGTGGGCAGATTGGTTGAGGATGAGGACCAATTAATGCATAACTTGTTAGCTCATTCCCACTATTGTTTCCATGCTATTTCAGGAAGTTGTGTCTGGAGAAACGTCTTTTCTTTTGGAATACATGTTTCTGGCAGGGCTAAAGATGTATCTGTATTCCAAAACCAGGTTGTTTTGGATATAGCTGGGAAGACTTCATTGATACAAGTCTCCCTCACTGGGGTTACTGATGAACCCTCTTGATACAATCTTGTGCAGTGTGCTCTGGGATGACTCTGCTTGAGCAGGGAGGTTGGGCCAGATGACCCACTTTGGTTCCTTCCAACCTGACCTAACCTTTGATTCTAAGATTTATTTTATGCTTAAACTTGAATACCTTTGAAAAATTGTTTAAATACGTGGTCAAAATTTGACAAGGTCAGTTGTAAACTCAAGTGGGAAATGCTTTGTGCCACTGAATTTGATTTTATTAGGCCAATTAAACATTATGTTGTTTTTCTTTTCTCTCATTGCAGCCTGTGCTTTCCGTTACAATGGGCTCTCCTTTGTCTACCTCATCTACCTCCTGCTCATTCCTCTGTTTTCAGAACCCACAAAAGCAACCATGCAAGGTAAGAAGTTCATTGCTTCATTCTTCAGAGTCTGTGGTGCACAGAGTACATGCAAAAACTTTGGTGTGGTAGAAGGTGAAGACCTGAGTGTTTCCTCCTCATTAAGTGATCTGACTTTTAATACATACTGTAAGTTCCCTGACGCCGTCGTTTCATGATATGCTGGCTTTGGTGCCCAAGGACTTCCAACCATGCTTGCCCCAAATTGCATCAAGGCTGTCTGATAGCTCTAGTGGACATTTTATGGCCTTATTTCCTTTGGAATACTGATGTGGTCTGGGTGAAAAATGAGTTTTCAGAACCCTCCCAAAGCCATCCTGTCATAGATTGTGCTCTAGGTCTGAATTGGTAGTTAATGATGGGAATTAAATTTGATACCAGATTTTTCATTCAGTTGTATTGTAGGTCCTTATTTAAACAACTGTCATCCTGGCATTATACTACTGCTTTAGCAAAAATAATTTGAAGGGCTTGCTGTTAGAGATGACAAATAACTGCATCAAACATTCAAGCACTTACGTATCGCATACAGAGTTGTGCCATTCTGCCTTGTCTATAGCAAGAATGTAATACTTCTCAAAGAGGTATTTACATTCTGCTGTAATGGGAGAGGAAAGGGGTTCGCTACAGGCCTACAAATGGTTTATATATTTTAAATTACAAAGCTTTGATTGGTATAAAATCATACAATGCTTAGGGCTGGAAAGGACCTTAAAGATCATATGGTTCCATGGGCAGGGATGTCACTCACTAGATTAGGTTGCTCAACGCCCCATCCAACCTGGCCTTGAGCACTTTCAGGAATGGGATATTCACAACTTCTCTGGACACTCTGTTTCAGTGTTTCACCACCTTCTGAGTAAAGAATCTCTTCCTAATATCTCATCTGAACGTGCCCTCTTTCAGTTTAAAACCACTGCCATTGTCCTGTCACTATCAACCTGCATAAAAAGTCCCTCTCCCTCCTTTTTATAAGCCTTCTTCTGAGTACTGGAAGCCTGCAATGAGTTTTCCCTGGAGCCTTCTCTTCTCCAGTCTGAACAATCCCAGCTCTTCCAGCCTGTCTTTAGGTGTAGGTCAGGTGTTCCTGTTTTGTGGTGGAGATCTGTACCAATTGGGTGGGCTCAGTTTATGTTGTTTGTGTCAGTAGCCAGTGGAACCAGGAAAAACAGACCTGAAAAAAAAATTAAGCAAGCATAAAAAGTGGGAAATCCCACTCTTGGTGAGGCTGTCAGTCATTTTTACAGGGAATATTGCAAGGACAATGTAAGCATAAAGCATCAGTAAATGTCCAGCTGTGAGTTAAGAGTTTCTCTTAAAGGTGCTGAAGGTATGAATTGGGAGGGAAACACTCATTGGGAATTTGGTTGCAGCTGCTGCAATATTTTATTGCAGATAATATGCAATTACCCTATTGGTTTTGTGTGTTTTACTTTTGCTGCCCCTTTTGTGTGTGCTAGGAGAAGTGTTTGACAGGATAAACAGAGCCATTTTCTAGATGCCAAGAGTGAGAGTGGAAAGATATACAAATTCTCTTCTTTTAGAGTATAAAAAAGTCTATTTGATTGGGACTAATTCCTGTGTGACTTAATAGAGTAATCTAGTTTGCATCACTGATGGTAATCTCTCCTCAAAGGAAAATGCTTTCTTAGGACTTTGGATAGTTTCCCCGTATTGTGTATCACAGTGCATTGCACCTTACCTGAATGTCATGTTATGTATGATGTGTTTGTCTGAATTAATTTCTTATATAAATTTAGTATTTCTGAGTGTACCCACTTTGCCCACTGTCCATGTCACATTTCTAAATTGTGTGCATGTGTGTGTAGGTCTATCTTTCTAGAAACTGTTGAGGGTTGTTGTTTTGGGGATTTTTTTTGTGACCAGAAGATGGAAAAGAAAGAGAAAATATTTAAATATTTCAGCTAAAACCAGCCAAACCACCAGTAAATCAGAGTCAAAAAATAAATAAATTAAACTTTACTATAAAAATCCCCAAAACCAAACCAAGTCTATGTTTATGTACTTTGCTTGTATTTTTCCCCTATAACTTCTGTCACTCAGATTTTTTTTTCCTGAAATTCTGTTTGTTTTGATTAGGTTTTTTTAATTATTTTGAACTTTCTGGCTTTCCATTAATTTTTTCTTTCCTCATTATCTCCTGACACATTCAGCTCTTCAGACAAAATCTCTGACCAATTTTACTGTTTCTTGCACTTTCATCTGTTTTCCCAGTTTGTCACCTTGCACTTTACAGTTAGTAAACTTATGAAGCTTCTCTCCACCAAGCTTAAGGGTTCTACAGGACATAGAATTAGAAATTATTCTGAAATTGATGATGTCAGTCTAGATTAACTTAAATTCTGACAGAAACTTAAAAGGTTAGAAACACTAGAGAAACATTATTATACTCCCTCAAATAGTTCAGATGATGTTTAAAGATTAATGAGTAATTTTTTTTTCCTTCTTGTCCCCTTAAATATTCAATCTTATTAAAAAGGGTAATTACTAAGATAAAGTAATATTAATCCTTAAACATGAAGACATATGTCACTGTCTGTGTCTCTGCCTATGTTCCATGTATTAGTTTCAATCCTAACAGAAAGATTTGTCTCCTATACTTCAAAAGAAGTTGGTATTTCACCTGTCAGCATCTTAAAATTAACCTATGGAACATAGACAGGGACATCTGTGTAAGACACATTCATTGCAAATAACATCTTCTTGTCTTCAGGAGTAACTTACAACTTGACCAATTTTTCAAGGGTTGCTAATGGGAACAGTTTTTGAGGCATTTACCTCATTGAATGTGTAGTGAAACCCTGTGATTTCAGCAGTAATTTTTCAATATGAATTATCTCTAAAATCAGTAACTGATTTGCTACCTATTTCTCTGGAGCTGACAAATACACAGTAAATTGTGCAACAGCCTAGTTTCTAATTTATTTGATTGTGAGATTGTTTATATTAGTGATATTTTTTTCCTTTGTGTCTGATGTCTACTGCAGTTATGTCTTCATCCTTAATAAAGGCTTGTACATGCTGTTTTTATAGAAATAATAAAACATGACAACATAGATTGGTCCAGTCTTAGGCAAATGGCTCATTTAGCTGTACTAATACCTCTTTTATGTGTCTTTTTTTTTCCCAGTAAGAGAGGTGAGTTTACATTTAGATAAGTTTTATTTTACCTTATTTAATTTCATATTTTTTGATTAATGAGACTCTGTAGCCAGTCATGATATAAATTTTAAAAAAATGAGGGAGGGAATCAGTTAATTTCACACAGGGACTAAGTTTTGGTCAGTCTGCTTATGTTAGTGGCAAAAAGAATGGGTTTGCTTCTGAATTAATTCACTGCTCAGGATGACAAAACTTGTATCTCTGTTGGAAAAAACGAACTTGTCACAGCACTTAGAGCAATAAAAATGCTGTTTTAAAAATGCGTAAATTGATAAAATGATGAACTATAATTAAAAATGTTAATTCAGCATTATTCTGAGTGTGGCTGAAACAATGGCAAAGAAATGGAACAATGGAATTTGTTTTGCAGATATTAAAGCGTTTGTGATTTGCAATAATCTGCACAGAATTGTATGATACAGAAGGGTTACAGTAACAAATTTCGATCACCAAATATAGCTGAAGGGTTTTCAGGACAGAATTGATCCAAGTGAATATGGGAAAAAACTTTATACCAACATGATTTTGAGTTTTGTGTGAGAACGAATGCCTGTGAGAATGATGTGTGCACTCATCGATTCTACAATGCATCTGTTTTACTAGCAGTCTTTCTACATTCATCTGCACTCAGTTTTTTGAATTTCACACTAAGCACCTAACTTGAGTCATCTGATTCACACTTTAAGCACCTAACTTGAGTCATCTGATTTAGATGTGCAAGGCAGGAATTGGGTAAACCTATATATTTACTGAACAGAAGATGGGTCCTAATGGTAGTCCTCAGAATTGACCATTGAAGCTTCCAGTGAGTCCAAATAGCTTAAATTAGAAGCATAATTTTAGACCTTATCTGGGCTGCAAGGTATTAAGACTTCCGGACAAAATAAGAAGCTTAAGTGAAAATTTTTATGTGATACTCATGAAAGAGAAAAAATATGGTTAACCCCTTAATTGTAAACTCTTGCACTGAAAAAATCACAGTTGAATGGGTTTTAGTAGACAAGAAAAGGGTACTTTCTATATTACTAAATCACCTGCTCTGACAGAGCTTCAGCTTTAGCTTTTCAAAATGTCCTGAGCTACAGAATGAACTGCTGCCCAAGGTGGGTATGCAGAAAGCACCTAAAAATAACCTGAAAAACTCAAACCAAAGAAACCAAATCACCAGTTTTGAGAGTTTAACAAAATTACCCTCTCTCATCAGCCCTGAAAAAGATTCTTAAACTTTTTGATCTTTTCTATTTAAGCCAGTTCTAATAATTTTCTTAACAACAATGTTATTAACAGGATTGGATGGAAACACAAATAATGTAGCTAATTTGGGGCTAAACATTCTGTTTTTTTTTTTTAAATTATCTGCATACAGAAAGCAATTCTAGGTTAGAAATACAGATTTTGATGTTGGGAAGACTCGTTTGCGTAGTTTTTGTTGCTTGCTTTGAACAGAAATTCAATTGAATGTGTATCTTAAGCTTACAAGTCTATTGCTACATCTGTCCAAGGAGATATTTTTAGCTCAAGCGGTTGGAGTTCATGACTCTTTTGCTCATAATGCTTATATCACCCATAATTAGTACATTACTATTGGGGCATCGCAGTTAGACTACTTCAGATAGAGGATCTGCCCACCTGGCTGCACCGTCTGAAGGTGCAGCAAAATAGAGATGCATTTCATGCATCTGAGGTGTGTGATTGAAACCCTAGTCACCCCTGCAAGAGGCAGAACCTGTACCTGTTCACTTATTTCTCATAGTGTTGATGAGCTGTACACTGCATTTTCCTTCTTCAAAAGAGTTTTCAGTCATGTCTGCCAGAATGGACATTGGACATTAACACACCATAGACACAGTAATATGCTGATCTCATTATAAATTAAAATTTATTAATTGGTTGCAAAGAGAAGGGATATGTTTTAAACCATGTTTAAAACATATATTTCAATAAAAAGTCTTCATGGTTTTGGGGAGTACAACTTGAGTTTTGACCTATTCTTTGGTATATTTCTGATACTCTATGGTCAATTTAAATTTAGGTTTATGTGATTAGGAGAAGAGTTTCACCCACTTTTTACCTGCATAACCACAAAGATGATTTGTTACTTTCTTGGGAAATGATTTATTACCTGTTTTCCTAAGGAGATCAATTGAAAGTACTTTGGGCAGTAATAGAAATGCTGATTAAATGGGGTGGGAGAACTCTTAGGAATGTCTTCAAAACGTCTGAGTTTCTTTGTACTAGCCCAAAGCATCAGTATAAAGATAATTTTATAAGTTAGAAAGTGCTGTTGAGCAATAACAAATGGGATTTCTACTGGACTGGGCACATGTTTTCTTATGGAGATGTGCCAGGCTGCTACATAAACATCCTTTGACTTAGAACACTGCATCTCAGCTGTGTTTCTCCACTCCCAACATTATAAGATATTCTCTTGGGAGTGAAGAGTGGAGTGCATTATTCATAATCAGTGGGCCAAGTCCAATAAGAAGTACCTGTTTTTGGAAATTTTAGCAGTGTGAGAGTGAAAATGGAGCCATATCTTTACATTAACCACTTTCACAAATGCTCTTGCATCTTAAGAGCCCGTGAACATTTCTGTTATTGGTACTGTGTGCTTTCTCACTACTTATGACCAAAACATTTTCTTATGAGATGAATTAGAGCCCCCTTCAACAAAGAGAGAGTGAACTCACAAGAAGCATTGGACTGACAGTGTTGGGTACAAGAATCTTATATCTGTCTTAAGTTGTGTGTGATAACAAATACTTATGGCTTTCTCACCGCCTCGTAATGCTGCTCCCAAATGGGAGCTCCACTCTAAGAATGGACACTCCAGTGCCTGAGCTGTTTCACTTTTTGGCTTTCACACACTAGACTGTAAGCAGGGATTCCCAGTAAGAGGTTGATTAGACAACGTGTCACCCATTATCATTGTCATATTTTATATGAGTGCTGGCAATGTTTTTGGATCCAGGTAAGTCAGAAAGTCAGCAGCGTGTTGATTGAAGACTTTAAGCAGAGCCATCAGAGCTGGGGCAAGACTACAGAAGTCAGGAGGACAAAATAACTAGAAAATTTTTTAACTTGCAATTAACTATTTGATTTGGACTTTCTTTTGTGTGTTTATTGATGACATGAGTCTTTGGAAAGATTCAAATATAGAGAAGGGAAGTGAGTCTTGGTAAAAAGGGCAAAAATTCTTCACAGGCTTTTAAAATAAGGTGTTTGGAATTAGACTGGTGTGGGATTTTTTAGATAGAGGTGGAAATCCTAAATTATACAAGAAAAAGCTAATTTAAGGAAGGCTCACACTATCACAAACCGTTTTCATTGTTGAAATGAACACTTTTATAGCTGCATTATATTTTGTATTATTTTATTTATTTTAAAGCAATATATCTGCTGATGTAATAAATAGCATTTGTTTTAGGGAAAGAAAAAATTCAATTTCAGTTGACCTGAAAGTGATCTCTTCAGTTTTTTTTAATATTTCACGTTGATCCTGAGCCTATCCCCTACCCTGGTGATAGTCAGCTTCAGACTAAACATGCCATAATTTAATTAACTTTGTTTAGTTTAACTCTAACTATGACTAAAGAGATAGATCCAAAACCAAGCTTCCTTTTTATCCTAAAGTATAAGTAAATTCAAATTTATTACATAGAAAAGTAATTTAGATGTGCAAATAAGGAATTTTCATTTGTGGCAATTAGTTTGAACATGTTCTTGCTTCCCCCTCCTCCAATTCATTAAGCTACATGCAGCACATAATAATACCAATTTTACTTTATAGAGCTTCTGAAGGTTACTTTTCTAGCTGCCCTTCCTGTTCTACTTTTTAAAAATAATTGAAAATTAGTCAATTTTATTCCTTTCCAGGAAGGATGTGCAAAATAAAACTTTTATTATTGTTGTATTTGGAAGGTGAAATAGTGCAGAAATGGGAATGTAATGGAGAAACAGCATGGTAGATTAGGGGAGTTTGCTGTGAGCTAGCAGTCCTCCTATCTATTGCCACTAAAGTGCAAGTAGAAATTTCTGCCATGAGTTTGAATGAGACAAGCACAGAAAATGCAGTTTAGAACCCAGCTGAGATGTTGAACACTGACAAAAGCACTTTCCTGAATGTGCTCACATTCTCAAATTTGGGATCTGATGTAGGCTTACTGTGGTTGTGAAAGGATTTTAAACACAGAATGACCTCATGTCATGTTTTTAAATTGAGTTAAATAATGAACTTATGAAAATGTGTTGTACAAAATCATATGAAAATAGCAGCATCTTAGAATGTGTAATATGATTGAATGTCCTTCATGTAGACCAGTAATCCTAGTTCTGATTAGTCAGGCAACAGATTATGATGGAAAGAGGGTGTTGCTGGATGTGCCAGGACAGCCAAACATCAAGAATTTGTTCTCTCTTCTTTGTCCTGAAGCATTAATTTCTCCATATTAAATTGCCTTTGTTCTTTGCTCTTTGTTCTTTTTAGTGTGCTATGTATGGAAATTATTAGAGAAGTGTTATGCTTCTATTTTTTTTTTTTTTTTTGTTTCAATGAGCCTTTTTTTTTTCTTTTTTGGTTCGTTGGCATAATTTGGTAATTTTATGTGCATTCCTACAGAACAGGACGCATGACCTTCCATCCAAGGCAGGAACCTACTCCCGTCCTATTTTCCCTGCAGCGGGAATGGACCAGCCCTTGAAGCAGCAAAGTTTTGTTGCAACAATTCTGAGACCTCTTGATTGAGCTCTGTTGAAAGCTGTGTTATACAGAGTTAAAAGGGAATTGAAAATGTTTACAGAGCTGTAGCTTTTTAGCTCTGTCAATGAGCAAGTAGATTGGAGAGAGATTGTAGGGATATTTTTGAATCTGCTTCTACACTAGTGTAATTTAAAAGTCAAAATTACGTTTCAGGAAGAACTTAAGAGGTTGATAAGATCTTGGCCAGATTCAGATAATACTAGAGGAGAAAATCAACATGCAATTCTTATGGTCTATTATAAATTAGAGGATGAATGATCCTAATAACCATACAGCCAAATATTTCCCTGGGGCAAACAACTTCTTAAACAATTACTGACTTGTGAAGAGTCAGTGTTATTTTAAAATTGGGTTTGGAGGGACTATGGACGTCAGAGAGAGTTAGTCATCACTATTCTTATGATCCAAAATTAACAGAAAATAATCTTTAAGGTTTTCTTAACCTGAAGTGCAATGTAAGTTTAGAGAAACTAGATAGTGACTGAAGAGCTCAAGCATTTGGATGTGGTGACATTTTCCTAGTAAAAAAATACAATGGTCTTTCTAGAACTCCCATCTCAAGCACGGGTGGCTTTTAGTAGTGAAGTCCAGACCTAAGTTACTGACTAACAACATTAAGAATAAACAGAGTTTGAAGGGAATGAGTAAAAGGGGAATAATCTTAGAGGTCAGAAGTGGTCAGATGAAATAGAATTTGCCAGAAGTCAAGCTGAGTTAAACACTTCCAAGGAAACTGAAACAAGGAATAAAATAGTGTTTATCTATATGAATATAAAATAATTAAAAGTAAGTATGAAGTAGGAATTAAATATCATATGGGTATGCTCAGAATTTTAGACAGGATTCTGTGCTTCAGTTTTGAATCGGGGAAATGCTATTAAACACGGAGACAAAGGCTAAAGTACCACCTGGGAAAGAGGTTGGAAAAAGAAAACCTACTGTATGTGAAGAAGAAGTCAGACCCAAGGAGTTTAAATGTTAAAGTTTTAAAAACTGCATAATCTCCCTCCTAAATCTGAGTGTGATACCCTAAATTGAAGAATGAAAATATTAGCTCAAATACAGAAAATAAGGGGAAATGCTCTTGCATGTGAACTCCTGTGATATGAACTCCTGTGAACTTATATTTTTTCAAATTTTGGAGTATATTCATAAGAGAAGAATAAATAAATATCTTGAAGCTACTGGAAAAAAGAGATTAAATGAAAATGTCTGTTCTAAAACGGAGTTGTGCTAAGCAACCTAGATAGTACTTTGGTAAGGTCAATTCAGATTGAGTCCCAAGAAGCTGATGCTAATGTACGCAAGTAAGCAAAAAAACAATGCATCTCATATATCTTAAAATAGATTTCCTACTTTTTCAGTCTGCAGAGGAAAATCGTCATTTTGGATTTGGATTTGAGGAGAAGGAGGACTTTTTGGGTTAAATGGGGTTGCTGGCACACCATCTAGAAACCGTGTATTCATGGTGAACCAGAGATAGTTTTCTAGGTTTCAGGCTTCTAATGAACAGAGTGAGCCTAGAGACCCATCTAACTTCAAAGTGGGATATAATGCTTTTATGAACCAGAATATATCCTGTGACGATGGGAAGTAGAATAACCCAGCCGATGCCTCCAAACCCACATTACTGAAATCACTTGCCCAACGTCTCCAGAAAACCTGTATATAAATGGTAAGAGTCAGATGGTTTGTTGAGGTTTTCTGTCCATGTTTTGAGTAGTTTGGGGAGGGTTATTTGTTTTATTTTATATTAGACTGAATTAAGAGTTGCTGACTTGAAACTGTCTGGTGGTTTGGTTATGGAGATGGACAGTGTTGGAAGATTTGGAGCATTACTGTGGTCATCAGAACTGTTCTCAAGTGTTCAGCAGTCAGAACTGTATATTGTCTAGAGGATTATGATTTGGTTTGGAAGACGAAAGGGTAAGAAGAATATAAAACACATTTTGGGCCTCCCTATTCTCATCTCTCATACTCCTGTATGTTAAACAACCAAGTTTATCATGCTTTCTTACGGGAAGGATACAAAAATCCAGTAAGCTATTAGGTACATTTTTTTTATTGTTATGGCTGACCTGTAGGTGAGAGAAATTCCAATAAAATCAGTGTAGTTTTTCAAAAGCACTGCAGCTGTTCCCATTCACTCCAATTCTATTGCCTTGTTTTAAGGCAGTCACACTACAGTGAGTTACATCCTGAATCTACTACAGCGGATGAAGTCTGAAGAAGCATTAAGAAGTGAACCTTGGACTGTATTAGACAGCAAGGCAGGTGATGGCATTAGCTTGACTTCTCATTGCAGTGTCTTGGCACTAGCTTTTTGCTATGAATTACTCTCTGGAAGTACCAGAATTTGTCCACTGAGGTAGACACTATTTCTTTAAAATTCATAAATAATTTATTTTTTTTCTGTGTTTTCTCTTCTCATTCAATCTTATTTCAAATAGGTTCTTGTCAGCAAGAGATCTGCTCCTCAAGTTAAGTGCTAAGCATGGATTTTATTTTCTTTTACTGTGAATACTGTGAATTTCATCCTCACACATGGAAAAGTATGTACTTTTGACAGGAACTTATTATGACAGAAAAGAATACTGCCTTTAGAGCACAGTAATTGGTAGATATTAGGCCTCTTTTATCAGATGTCATAGCTAAACCTGACTTCCTGTGGATGCTCCTGTGTCTATTATGGATTTGAATCCAGAGTTTGCATCCCCAGGAATTTGGGAAGACTAAAGTAGAAATCTAGATTGGTGTTAATTCTTTGCAGATCAGCACTGTACTTTCATGTCACAGTGAGCCTCAGAGACAGTCTCCACTATAAGAATACTTCATCCTTGTATTTTTCTTTCATTCTCTTGAAATCATCTACCTTCCTTTCCACTTGTTAGTTGTGTGATTTAACAGGTCTTTTTTGTTGTCACCTAGTAGACTGATCTGTGCTCCAACTGCTTTGTTCCTTTCACAAGCACAGAACTACCCTTGCTAAGTGGCTGAACAAGAAACTAGGAGGGTGTGACGCATAAACACTGTTTATGAACTGTTTGGTTTTTTTTTTCCCCAAAAGATTCAAGAGTTACAGTAGAACTAGGTAGCAAAGTCTTGATTGTTCACCAGTTGTATTTCTGATTGTTCTTAGAAATCTTTTGGTGCTGCAATGATACAGGCCCTGGCATCTTCAAGCACATCTAGACAAATGTCTATGTAGTTTGTGTAGACGTGGTGCTCCACTCAGCCCAAGGACTTGTCATGCCTTTATGGGTGAAGAACAAACGCTGGACTTGGAACCCATTCCTGAAGACAGGAATATGGAGATGCTGTTATCATGGAATCATTTAAGTTTGAACAAACATTTAAAATCGTCCTGGATCTTAAATAATCTTGCTTCTAGTGCCTGTAGGGCACATCTATCCATCATCTGACTGGAAGGTGCTTCTTTTAATTTCCTTGGTTTTTGCAGTACTGGTCACCAACAGAGGCACAACTGACAAGGAAGGTTTTCAAATCATTGGCAACCGGTAGGTGTAAGAAGAATGTCCCCTCCTCCTGCTATCTCTATTGTCTGAAACATATGCAAGCTGTCTGGAGTTGCAATCACAGGGGCTGAATTGTCAGCAAGAAAACTGCTCATTTATAAACTCTCACAAAGCTTGGATTAAATTTTTCATTAAATGGCTTTTGTCACTACTGTTTATATTTGAATGACAGTAATGTGAGTTGGATTTTTTTCATCAAATAAATAAATAGTGTTCAGCAGGCTGCTCAGGGCTGGGAGGGGGGAGACCATGTGTATGTGGAGCAGAAGGCAGGAACAAGATGTTGATTCATTTCTCTTTCCATGCCAAGAGCAGCACCTAACTGACAGTAGGCAAGAAGTTCTCCATCAAATATTTAGGATGTGGACATTTCAAAGGGCTTTTAAAGGCCCCCACAAATATCACTGATCTGACAGAGGACAAAAGGTTTTGGAAGGTTTTCTTTTTTCTTTCTAATGATTTGTGTGTGAGGGCTTATCCTGCTATTTCAATTGCAGCTCACTGACATTATGTTGAGAGTGAGATGCCACAAATACTTTAAATTGAGTAGGCTTTTTTGTCAACACAGAAGAATAAAATGTGCCTTCATAGAAAGCACCCCTTTTTCAGTTCAAGGATATTTAGCTGGTCATATTTTGCTTACTGCTTTGATTTCTGCAACTTCCGTGGATCTGGTTTATTGCATCTGTCTTAACTAAAGAAATGTTTTCTGGGAAATAAATAGTTCCATTACAAAGATGTATTCTAGTGAGCAGCTGTTTCACTGTAATGGGAGCCTTAATTGAAAGGATTATTGCAGCAAAATGTTTCCTAGTTGTTTGTCTTGGATGATGATCCTTGGAGAAGGATAAGATATAGTAGCAAATTCTAAAGACGAATGATATCTGGTTTGCTTTCTGCTAGATTTTCGGGGTAGCTAAGCCTGAAGATCAGTTCACTCCCCTGGGACCAAATCTGCTGACCTTATTTAGGGAAAACTCCCACTAGCAGTGGGAAATTTGCTTCTGTAAGCAGTGCAGGAAGTGCCCTGTAATATATTAAGAAACCAAGTAGGCCCATAAGAAACCAAACAAAAGGCATTTAAAAGCATTCCCATTACTCTCGGAGAGAAGGAAGAAGAAAATTAATATGCACATGCTCCCTAATTAGCATTTAAACCCTGGTCTTAATGTGATTTAGAGGGAGCTGTGAACTCTTGAAAATGAAGCTGTTGGTGCAGATGCAGAGCTAGGTGTGCAGTTTCTCATTACTCAAATGTTTCTGTTCTGCCTCCAGATGAAGCAGAGAACTTTAAAACACATCCTCCTCCCCACCAGCAGATTTGTTAACATCCTGTTCTAATTCAGAGCAGAGACCTAAATCTAGTTCTCCTGTATCCCAAGTGCTCTTGGCTAATGGCACTGTTTTGTTATCCCTACTCTTCTTCAAACCCCTCTCCCTAAATTTTTGATTATTCTTGCAAAACAGAGCTGCTGCAGTACTTGGTGCCCTCCAAGCATCCCCACAGTCATTGCCTTCATCCAAGGGAGTTTGATAATCTTGAGCTGCTCAAGGTTTACTTGAGTTGTGTGACAGTGTCGTGTAACAGGTTTGTGAATCTTGTGAAATAGTAGCAGCAACTTCATAGATACATAGCTCTTCCCAACCCAATCTCCAATGCCCTAGCTTTCCATTGTTCCTCGTGAAATGTTCATCATCATCATCATTGTTGTCATCATCACCACAGTCAGTACAAAGCCAGTGTCTCTTAAATAGAATAATTTTGTTTTGAAGAAGTTAAAAAACTCATTCAGGTGCAAAATATCAACTTTGAATGTTCGAACCCACAAAGCTTATTTTATTATCTTGTTTTCATATGTAACATGCATGACTCAGTTTGGTGCTGTTTGTCATTGTAAGAAAAACCAGCATGCCTCATTTAGTGGTTTTCTTATTATTATTTCAAATATTATTTAAGTAACAGGGCTTAGTAGAGCTTCAGAAATCCTCACTTTTTCACACTGTTTCAGTATAATCTTGCTTCATATATTGGCCAGGAAAATAAGTTAAATCTCCTCTTCTGAAGTCTCTCAGTAAAAAGAGCTTTTTGCAGAACAAAACCCAGAAAGACAGGGAATGAAATTTTCATCACAGCTGTTCAGTACTTGTCTGGTATATATTCTATACATTTGCGCAGAAGAACAAAATTAACAAGTGAAAAAAAAATCAGATTCAGTAAGTTTGATAAGCAAAACCATTTAAGAACTGAGAAAACTGTTTTTAGCATTTTATTGCTATTTTCATTCAGTTTATGAAAAAAGATTTATTGTAGAAAGCAAGAAGTGGGAATCACATAGATTTCATTGTGTTAAGCTAGGGGAATAAAAAACCTTGAAAATGAGCGAAAGGGCAAAGGATATCATAGAAATTTTTGGCCAAAAACTTCATTTTTCTTTATAATAAACGATGTTAGGAGTATTTTTATAAGTGGTTTGGGCTTTTTTAGGGGGAGTACTTGTGAAGAGGAATTTTCTGCCGTTCATTCTGATAATGTAATATGATTATTGAAAGAAGACTCTAAATAAATTTATGCCTACTCTGATTGTTTTTCCCTTTTTATTGAGGGAGATATGAAAGAAGATGCAGCAAAAAATAGTGGAGTAATTCAAGTCGCACACAGAATGGTCTCATGTAAATGAATCTGTAAAATAAACGGCTACAACACACAATCCTTCAATTTTTACTTCATTTAAAAAACTCGGTCCTTTTTAAAAACAATGAATGGGTCTGCAAAGAAACGTAAGATTAGTTAAACTTACCTTTTAAATCCTTTCTTTGTTAATTCATAAAATTCTGTGGCAAAGCTGCTGAGGTCATTGCCTTCCCCTGTCTCACACAGGGCTCTAACAAATTCTGAGCCTGTTCTTTAATTGATCTTTCTGGGTGCCCTGTGATTAAATTCTGGGAAATTACTGAACTATGAGTCACGTCATAAAAACTAATTAGTGGTTGGTTGACAGTTTGTCTCGCAGCTGAAGCCTCCAAGTTTCTCTTAATACCACATCAATATATAGGTTATTGCTGGCAAATGGCTTAAGTTTATTTTGTAGAAGAATGTTGTACAAAGTCACAAAGTTTATGTTGGATAGTGCTGCCACTAAAACAGCTTTGTTTGAATGGGGCATACTGTCCCTCTTGGCATCATTTCACTGGCCCTAATGTATTGAAGCATTGGGGTTAGTGGGGAAAACAAACGTTTGAAATGAAGACTTTTTAAAAAGAAATAATTTGATATTGAGTTTTGGTGTTGATGCAGCTTTGTCCTTCAGCAGCTGCCTTTTGCCAGGATCACAAGCAAGGTAGAGGAATTACTTCTGCAAGGTGGCACTGTTGTGTGCTCGTTCAGTGCAGTCCCTTTTTCATTCTCCTCTCCATGAGGAAAAATGACAGGAGACACACTGGACTGATCCTTTGGGATCAGGTTCTGGTACACAGCAAGGGGAACTCCAAGCTGGGGAAGGAGGCCTCTTATCCTGGATGGGTCTTTGACTTTTAGGTTAATGATACTGTGGTCCAATAGGTTTGAGTATTGCCTGGCCTGATACTGCAGATGGTATCCCAGTATTAGCACTTTAGTGGGGTGACCTTGCTGTGTTGTGTATCTTTCAACAAAGAAACAGGGCTAGAGAGTTTGCAGTGGGAAGCAACTTCAAAACTGAAGAAATAGCAAAAATTTACAGGTGAAGGGGGTGGGCAATTGAAGACTTCATTTCCCCCCCCCCTCCAGAAAGTGAGTGCTGTACTTAAATAATTGCTAGTAGCGTATTCCTGAGCACAGCACCTTTCTAAAGGAACATTTAAAAAAATTCCCTCTGAAAAAAAAAAAAAAGCAAAGAACGTCTGCATTTGAGGATTTAGTTTTAAATATAGTAGATTTTAAATAATACTATATGTAAACATAACAATATAATTTATACATAAATTATTAATGTACAGATCAATATTTTTATGATAAAATTGCAGAATCCTCAGTTCACACACAGTGCTGTAAAAGCCAGTGTTCTAGGAGAGTTTGTCCATTATTGTTACTAGAGCAAGTCCAGTTCAGAAAGACAAGGGGCTGTGATGGCAATGAGTTATGTAAGCATAAAGCTGATCATATGTCACATAATGCCTCCCATCATGTAAGTTTATAACACAGAACAAAACCTTTTTTTAAAGTGCTTTCATTTGAAATAGATGTGCTTCATGTTATTTTTCACGTTGGCCATGAGAAAATAATGTGACTGACTTTGCAGCTTTTCTCTGAAATTTAGCTATACAGTTCTTTGCAATACAGAGGATATTGATATAAATAATATAAATTTTAGCTATAATATTCTCTGCAGTGCAGACACTCCAAGGCAGAGAGGGGTTGCCATTCGCCATTCACATTGCCCAGGAAACAAGGACAAACCTCACACTGCAGGTCCTGGAAGAGCAGAGAATGTCTCCATCAATTGTTTTAGCTGTGAATCCCCCGAGTGCTCACTAAACTAAATTACTTTGTACTTGTAGAAATGGTCTCATTATGATATGATCTCCAGCTCCTCATCTGAAGCAGGCCTTAGTAGTGTTTTGGTTTGCTGTGGCTGCTCCATGTGCTCTTACCCAGCCACTGGATATGTGAGACTGTTCCAGAGCGTGTAGTGCACCCATCACTGCCACTCTACTTGCACTTAGTCCTATGCTTTTGTTTAGGTTGGTCATATATATTTTAGATTGGAAAAAACACTAAGCTATTACAGTTCATTATTTTCATAACAGAGTTATTACAAAAATGTGGAAGGTGCTGTGCGGTCTCGTAGGCCAATATACTTTCTGCTACAGTCAGTTTAGTAATGAGATATGGTTGAGAGCATCAAATTCATCACTTAAAGGGGTGCTTTAAATTCATGCCTTAGAAAGGGTGCTTTTTGTTGCTTTGGTGCTTCCAACTGGATGTTTATGGATGGTATGCATTTGGGCTTTTAGGTTGTTTGCATCAAGTGCCCTGGAGGAAAGGCACAAGACATCTTTATTGGCACACCTGCATGGTTGTGGGACATCAGTAATGCCATAATATAGCCAGAAGTGATGATCACATAGATAGGTACAGATGCTTTCCTGTAACTTTCAATTCCATATTCCTTGCATAAATATAGAGAACTATAAGCATATTCTTACATGTGGTATCTGTGCAATGAAGTTTGAAGAACTTACTGAAAGAAACTAGTTAGTAAATCAGTAACTGTACAGCTGAACAAACCTGAACAGCTGCACAACAAATAAGATCCATGTGAGGAAGAGCATTGCTGCATGCTGGAAGGATGCTGCTTGCTTTAAAACAAAAATTGTCCTTGTCCTGACTGTGCCACAGGGCTGCAGATGAGCTAATGTAGGGAATCAAGGAGGCTGGTTTCAGATGGTCCTTCTGAGGTGAAGCTACTAAGGCAGTGTTTCATTGTGTGCAGATGCTTTGCTGAAAAAAGTATCAGTCTTTGTGTATGTAAAAGGGTGACTGCATAGGTCTAAAGTTCTACTAGGAGAATTTCACCTAGGTGTTTGTGTGAGAGTTTTTCCTAATAAACTAATCCCTAAGAAAAATCCATATTCCTTTTATTTCCAAATTCTTTCGGATACATAGATTGTTCTGTAGTCATTTCACTCTGGAAAGTTCTTCCACTTAAAATCACAAATGTGGAGCCACACATGAGAGAAGGGACTATAGAAAGTGCTTTGAATTTCTCTCTCAGAGGCTGTTTTGCTCCCTGGGTTGTGTGACTTAGTATGTTTTACAGAGGGTCATCGAATTGGGAGGTTTGTGTTGGTTGATTTTAGTCTCTTATTCTAGGTAAAAAATATAATAGAATCAAGCTGAAGTTCTCTGTAAATACTTTGGGACCAGTAGCAAAAGTTAGGGTTGCTTGCAGTCCACTGATGTTTAGAATATGTGTTTTTGCTGGTCACAAACCAAGCCTCACATGTTTGTCTTGGTTCACAAGATGCTCCTGTTAAAAAAAAAAGAGAAAAGAAAACAAAACCAAGTCTCAGTAGGAGATTCAGATTTGTTTTTAATATTAGCAGCTTCTCTACTTAGTAGAAAAGAAACAATTTGCCTCTGTTTGCAAGGCAAACGTAAAGGAAGTGGTGCATAAAACAACAAATTCCCTCAGAGCCTCCTTCACAGCCCCATTCATTACAGAAGTATTTCTTGTGGCACGGGTTAGGCAAGTGGCATTGGGCAGAGCGCTCTGGGTTACGAAGAGCTTCTCAGTAGGGTAGGACAGGCCACATCTGTCACTTTGTGTTCCTGTCTCCATGCAGAAGGGGTCCAAGGACGTGTGTGTACTGCACACTGCGGGGGGGGATAGAGCCTGCAGGGGAAGAAGGGCAATGAGCTGGTAAGGAAATAGTTTTAGGACATTTTGAATTCCCTGTTGCTCCCTGCTAGAGGCCAACTTCACATGGGCACAGCTTCTGCAGTTTTGCCTTAGCCTTTGATGCCTCTGGTGCTGCAGTAATTACCGCTGCAGTAACAATCAGAGGTAATAGTAACTTGTCTCACCCAGCTCAGTGGCCTCTTGTGTGCTTTGGGGCAGATCATCAGGTTACAGAAACCTTCCAGGGACACTTGGTGGTCTGTGGTGAAAGGCAGCAAGGTCACAAAGTTTTCTTCCTTTTCTGGTTTACTAATTACCACAAGCAAAATATCTGGTTTGAAGAGATTTTTATGTGAATGCCTTCATTTTTTTTTTTTTTTTTAATTTTGATTATAAAAATTTCCTCAGGCTATAAAAGCAATGTGAAAGTATTTTGTTATGTGTATTTAGTGCTGTGTCTTCTGTGGTGTATAATTTGTGACGGAGCCTGGTTTCAGTAAATTGTACTTATTTTGACATTTGGGTTGATGCAAATAAAGTAATATAAACACCGGAGCTGACCTCTGTGAGTCAGATTTTTGTTGTGGACTACTCATAACAAGCAAGTGCAGCCTTGTTGTCAAAAACTGCAGCATAGTAACAATTTGCCCCACAAATAAACATAGTGATATATACCTGCCACTGTTCACTAATGTAAGCATGACACTGGGATTTCATCCAGACTCTTGTGTTTGTAGCTCACTGGTCAGGAAACATCAGCTTTATAAGCATTCTTTACTATATCCCAGTTGTCTCCCCATCCTGTCTTTCAAAACCATCTCTAGTTTCATGTAGTCCTTCAGGATGATGGATTGTAGTAAGATGAGGATGAAGGCTAGCTTGTTGGCGTTGCCTTGAATTTAGTCACTCTCCTAGTCCTAAAGAATGAAAGTAGGGAAGACTGCATTAGAAGACTCATGAGTTGGTTTCCATAGAAAAAATAGTCCTGGCATTTTAAAACTCTATTCTGGAGTCTCAAGTATTTTTTTTTTTTTATCATCTATAAATCAGTTTTATTAGCTGTTCTTCTTGACCTTAAAAGACCAATCAGAAGGAGGTTGAAAAGATTCCTAGGAAACATTCAGATGCTCGACATGTGTTTTTGAGTTCACAGAAAGCATTTCCATGACATCCAGTTAGTACAGAATCTGGCACATGATAAATATCAAGTTGAATTAGAAATGCCTGAAGAAAAAATGCACTTTAAGATAACAAAATGGGGGAATTTTTTGTACATCACTATAGTCTAAACAGTTTTTCAATTTATATTTGTGGAGGCTCTGACCCTATACCATGTAGTACTATCTCCTGGGTTCTTCACTTTGCTTGTTTGTGGAAGGCTTCAATGCTGATGATATATCTTTGTCATTTTATTTCACAAGAAATTATGCATTCTCTTGGGTTTGGGTCTAGATCAAGAAAACAGAAGCTGCTATAATTTCTCTTCAGACTTGTAGAAAGGCATTGAAACTTGCAGTTTCTGAGGAAAGGGACAGGCTTAGCCTGTTTGCAGCTAACAAACATGAATGCCACATTTTTTGTACATGAGGCAGTAGCAACCATAAAACCAGAAGCAAGGACCTTAAAATTCTGCTTGCTCTGGAATAAAATTGCTATTATTTGTATCTTATTTAATGACATAGCCCCCAGTTCAGTGAAGCAGGTGATTTTGAAAAAGGCATCCAAGGCTTGGAAACCATGGGATTTGCCTGCAAGCTCATGATTTCACATATTTCTTAAATACCCCAGAGTCACATCTCTTGGTTAGAGCTGTTTCATGTGCAGGCATTCACACAGAGCTATGGGCAGAGAGTTTGGTGCTTGGGCAATTTGATCTCTGCTTTCTCCCTTACTCTCCATACCCCCTCATGTTTTTGTACAGCTTCAGATAATGCAGAAGCAAGGTTAGGCTGTTATCTCTGTTCAGATATCAGAAATTCACCTTTGATTGTGCACTAGAGGTGCTGTTAGCAGCACTGCAGGGAGGTGTTGCTGACGTATTGCGGAAGGAACTTGGGTAGACTCCCTAATGCAATGTTCAGGCTCTTTCTCTGTCTTTACCATAGTTTCTGTTGTCTGGAAAGCTGTGGTTTTCAGTCAGGGTGTTCAAAACTGTTTTGCTGTTAACACTTGCTCAGTGGATTGTTCACATTCTTATTCAGTTTCTTGATTTGAATATAGTGAATATACCTAATTATTGATCTCTCTTAAATAAAACACTTAGGGGTAGTTCTAATTCTGTCATTAGGGATATAATAACCTTTAGACTGAGTAGATTTTTACTCCAAAAACGACTGAGAAATGCTATTAAATGTAGCTATTAGATCTTGAGGACAGGAAGGATGCTACACAATTTTGTGAGAGACCAGTGAATCCATTCCATCTTCCTAACTGATTATGTGATTATGTGTTTTTAGGGTTTAGACTGTTACTGAGATAACTTATTTTTCAAGTAGATTGGTTGGTTTTTCTTCTGCAATCATTCCAGTGGTGAATTTCTTTATACTTAAATCAAATACAAATATTTAAATGGAATTTTTAGTGAATTTCATAGTATGTATATTACATCTGTTTAGCACTTGCTTAAGTGCTTGACATAAGCTAAATTTATCCTTGTCAACCAAAATTCATTCTGTTACCCTAAATATCCTGGAACCATGATAATTTTGTTTTGGGTGTGCTGATGGTAAGGAATGAATTTTTGAGTACAGGGCTAGAAGTTTCCCTTGGTCTTGGTCTATACCATGCTCACAGGAGAGATAATTTGTGCAGTGTGTTCAGCTTCTGTATCTGTGGGCTTGTAATTCTTATCTACTTGATAAATGGTATTGGGAAACTTAATTTCATACAGCCCTGTTCAGACCTGCTAATTTTGTTGCCTAAGTTTGGAGACTGGTCTCACACCACTAACCACTGGCTGGGTTTCGTCTGGGTGTGAACGTGGTCCTGACGTCAGGGAGCCAAAGAAGGATCAGAGCAGGTGAGCACAAAGTCAACTGGGTGTAAACAGGCAGTGTCTCTAAAATTATTTGGTTATTTACTCTGGTTCTCCTCAGGAAACATAACAAAAACTGGGGAAAAATTGTTCACTGAAGAGGTGCAGACTCTGGCACTATAGGAGAGTGATTTTAGTATTTTTATTTCCATAGTATGAGGCTGCATGTGCAGATAATTGCCATTTGGCAAATCTGGATGTGAAAAATGATTCTTTGTCAAAGGCTATTAATTAACATGGATCTCTCTTATACAGGTCTAGATTCTTTTTTTTTCATATATATTCTCTGTCAAAAAATCTGTCTGTTAAATGGGGCAGTTTGATGTTTCAGTGTTTTATTCTGTGACACATGGTTTTTCTCAGACAACATGCCAGGTGTGGGAGCTCAGAAAAGTGCTTTTGGATTAGGGGCTCTGTAGTAAAAAAGCACAAGCACTACCAAGTTTTATATAGCAGTATAACTTACGTTTGATAAAAAAAGTGAAGAAGAGCATCTGCATGATTCTCTAGTCACGGGTTTAAAAAGCTGTTTCGCCTGATGTCCGTCAAATGGTTCCACATGTGCTGAACATAGCATGCAGAGAACTGCTCTTAGGAGACCATTTACAGGGCACAAAAGGTTTCACAGAACTGACAAAGAGTGGTGAACAAGTCTATTGATTGCCTGTTTGGTTAGTAATTATGTGCATGCAGGCATCTCTTGTATGGAGTGTTCCTAATATTACCCCGATCAGAATAATCTTTGTAGAAATTGTAATTTTGTGGTAAAATCAATCCATAGAACACTTGTCAGGTTTTTGTTACTATATTTTTTAGTAAGGCTTTTATGTTTTTGACCAACACTGAGGATTTGACATTCAGGGTGAAAACAGTAGGATTTTGGCTTTCCAGTGAAATGTGTCCTGAAGAAAGCAGACATCATGAAAGGTTTTCATCTCAAGGCATCATCTGTATAAAAGTTTTATTAGAGAACAGGCATAGGCAGAAATATTTTAGGCAGCAGTTTTACTCTAGCAGAGCTCTGCACAGATAGATCAATGTTGGCATTATTTTATGTGTTGACTGTGGTGTATATTTCTTCTATATATTTTTAGTTCCTGTCCACATGCTTGATGGAAGAAAGCTTACTTTGTCTCACAGGTGAAACCAAAGCTGATGTAATTTATGAGAAAAGCAGCATAAGCATGTGTGCTTGCTGAAGATCAATATCTAGGAGAACTGAAGTCTGTTCTGTATCAAGCTGGACACTGGTGGTGTCTGCACTGTGGGAAAATGGGTTTAGTGATGTAGTCCTTCAACCTCACCCCCAGTCATACAGCCTGGGAAATCTATTAGAGCTCATTGCAGCTCCTTCCTCTTGTCTCATCTTCACATGCTCTGGGTTTTTTTTTCCAGAGGAAACCCATGGAATGTGACAAGGATGGCACCTTCCTTGTACTTTAGGCACAGCTACTGGAGCATGAGAGGGTGAAGGGCTGTTAGGAGGCTTAATCTGTCTCTACAGAACAGTTTGCCATGGAAAAAGCTGCATAAATGGAAAAATCATAGAAGAAAATCTGCTCTGTCCTCCCCACAGGATCCTCAAGTGATAGGGAATGTAGGAATGGAGTTGAAGATATGACTCTTACATGGTCATTTGTAGCTGATCTCCTGCTGCTTGAGTCTGGCTCCTCTGGGCCAGCTGGTGAGTGGTAGGTTAAGGCTGGCCAGTGAGTACAGTGTATATACACATCCAGGGAATGCTCAGTCTGGTGAGTGAAATGATCATAATCCAATAATTCAGGTTAATTTACCTTCCATTGTTAAACATATGTGTTTTGTTAGCACAAAAGGGCTATAAACTGCTATTTATAATCCTTAAATTGGGTTGTCTTTGTTCTTCTTCTGTGTAATTAATCCCACAAGTCTTATTTGAAGAAAAGAGATGATATTTAAAATTATTACCGGGACTGTGGTGCCCAGTGCTCTTGGTAAACCACTCTCCACCCTGGTATTTGGACCATATCTAAATCTTCTTGGTGGTTGTGGAACAGCTGGGGTAAGGGGTGACCATTTTAAAAAAGCTTCTACCTCTATGATAGTATTTTTTCGTATTATTTATCTGAGGTTTTTGTTTTTTTTTTTTAACCATTATACTTTGGGATGATGAATTCTGAGAAATATGTAAAGCTATCTTATTTGTGTCCCACTCCTTTTCTTCAGATTTTGCATATTCCACACAATTCCATGGCTCTGTGATTCTAGGTAGAAAATACAATAAGCTTTCTTTTTTCTTTAATTGGGCATTTTAATAGGCTGCATTGCTTGTGTACACCTGCATTCATCACTGGTGAGCCATGGCATGGAGAGAGATCCTCTCTGCTTTTTTTGCCTTTTTTCCCTTCTCTTCTCCCAACTTTTGTTGTTGTTGTTGTTGTTGTTGTTGTTGTTTTTTGTTTGTGTGGTTTTTTTTTTTTTTTTTTTGTAATGCCCTACCCCTTTAGCGACAGGGTGTCTGTGCCTATGATTCCTTTCCATTTCTCTGTATGACAGCCAGTTTGAAAGCTCTGAGGTGCATGGGGCAATGTCTCAAGAAGAGCAGACTGAAGAAATGTGCCTGATTTAACTCTGTGCAGGGACTGGCAGGAATGCCCTGTTCTTTACACATGCAAACAGCACCAGCCTGGATCACCATTGTGGGAATGCTCAGTACACCCTAATGTTACCGGGATAGAAACACATACAGTAACCACAACAGAAAGGAATTGCTTTCTGGCTTTAATTTTGAGGAGTTTACTCCAAGTCTTGACCTGGTGATTTGGACATATGCACTTTGTAAAGTCAAGCTGTGTGCAGTACATATTGCTGGCACCTTCAGGCATTTCGTATGCATCGGTGCAGTGTTACAGGCCTTGGCCTATTTTTCAGAGCCAATTTCTATATACTCAGCTGGCAATGAACAAAAAAATGTGCTTTGGCAGATTGGATTTTGGCATAGGCATTCTGAAGCCCCAGAATTTCAACTCTTGGAGTTGTAACAAAAAATGTTTAATTAAACTGGCAGCTTAGACCAATAAATGTTTAAACTAATTTCAAAAGGAAAACTTAACTGCCATGTAGAAGAGGTATAGACCTAACATGTCTGTTCCTTACTGAAAGAGTGCAGTTGTTTTCACAGCAGTCTTTGCTTGGAAGCAGTGGTCTGGAGCTGGAGATCAAAGGGGCAGAAAAGCTGAGTGGTGGATAGGTCAGAGACAGTGTGCTTCAGCTACTGCACATCTCACAATGTTATTTCAGAATCGGTTTAAAATAAGAGGGTTTTTGTGTGTGGGCAGGAAATAGAAGAGTGCAGAGAAAGTCAGAGAGAGTGTTAGAGGCCAGTTAGATTTAAAGGCAAAGTTTGGGTTTATCGTGTGTCTTCCACAGTACCTGAATATTAACTTAGTAAGGGAGTGAATTTAGAATAAAAAAGTCACACCAGATTCCTGAACATTATTAAAATCTGTGGGCAATTATTTTAAAGTACATCCATTAGTCCCTTTTTTCCCCTAATTAAATGTATTGGCTAGATTTCAAGTTTGACAGTTACAGCTAAGATCTTGTGAATATCTGCAAGGAGGAAACCATTAGGACTCAAGAACAAGACCAATCTGTTGATACAAAGCAATTTTTTTGGAATGTTACTTAGCGGCTACTTCTCAATTAAGGGAATATTTACACGTACTTAAAATTATCATTTAGAGGGCGCTCTGGGATATGTTTATATTTACTTTATTGGCCGTAGAGTTTCCTCAGTGAGGTTCAGTTGATCTGGCATTCTCTAACTCTGGCATAGAGAGTGGTGTAGTGCTGCTTTGATTTGCAAGATAACTGTGGTATTCCATTCTGGAGGCAATCGCATTTCAGCTAGGGGAAACTTAGCTCAGGATCTGGAGGCTTTGTAAGACCTTCATAAAAGGTTGAGATACTTGGACAAGCTAGTAAGCGCAGCACTGGGATTTGTATTAATAAGATGATTTCACTTACTTTAAGAAATTATTGCCTCATTATTGTCTTTAATAATATATTAGTTTAGTTTGCGAGACTTAGTTTTACAAAAAACTCAAAAGAGATGAGTCCAACCCCTTAGACTCTCAGCTATGAAGTTACTGGCTTGAATCCCCACTTCAGACCCCTAACTATAGCTTGGCTCCAAAGTAACTCCAAAGCAAAGATTTTGTTTTGTGATTTAAATCTGTAAATCCCCACATGAACAATCTGATTTCATATCTGAGAGGCTTGTTTTGGATTGCTCTGAACAGATTGGGAACTTTCCTGGTAAGCCGCACAAGACATTTTCAAATTAGCTAAACATGCCCATACAGAAGATTTAGGTGCCGTAGCTTTTGATTTTAATTTCTTGTTTTTGGAAGGGGGGAGGTTCAGCTTTTCTGGGTAGATAGAGGTGTGATGAGTATGTGCTCATCTTTGGGCAAGACAGTGAAGGCTTTGGAGAGCAAGTAAAGTATTGACAGAATATTCCCTTGCTATTCAAATGGACAGGCACTGGAAACATACCTAGGAATCTGTTTAAGAGGTCAGAGGAGACTGCGTAAAATGTACAAATGTGTTATTTTTGTGCACAGTCTCTATTCTAACTGATGTTTAAAGGTGAATGAGAGCAGCAAAAGCATTTTAATTTTGGCAGTTTCAAGAGTTTTCTTAAGAATTATTGCCCAATATGGATAGCTTTGCATTCCTTTGTGCTTTCCCCTGGCCACCCCCTGCTTCCACCTCTGCAGTGGGAAGACTATACTCCACCAAAATCAGGATTTCAGTTCATCTGATTTGTCTGTAAAATGTGCAAATCAGCTGCTAATTTTGAGTGTTATATTGACTCAGTGATAAGAAGTAATTATGCTAAAGGGCTAGATCAGGGTAAGCCAAATAAAAATGTTATTACTGGAAGTAGTTTTGGGAAGACTGTTGCATCAGCAAAAGAAGTGTAACCTGATAATGGCAGTCTATGTTTTAGACCATTAAATGTAGAACAGTTACAAGGTCAAGACAAAGTATTGAAATCCACGTTTAAAATATATCCAATATTACAAAAGACTGATAAGAATATAGGACAAGCCAAAGACTGACTGATTAATTATTATCTTTGTCTTTTTGTTTGTTTGTTTGTTGGTTTGGAACTTTTGCTTACCAGATCCTGACATTAATGCAATAATAATAATTTGAAAACAAGTATTTCCTGGTGGAAACCTTACATTAATAAAATGAGCCAGACAGTAAATAGCTGGAAGCCTCAGTGAGACTTTAAAATGCTGTTTTATCTTTTCTAAAACTCTATCCTCTTTCCTTACTATTTTCTGTCTAGTTTTGTTGTAACTGGTTTTGTGGGTTTTGGGTTTTTTGTGGGGGGGAGATATGTTGTTTTTGTTGTTTTTCTTGTTTTGAGTTTTTTTTTTTTTTTTTGGAGGAGTGCTGTTGTCTTCTGCTTAACAGCTGAAATAAAGTTTAATTAGATTGTTAGAAAATTTAGAATTACTGTAATTGAACAGTGGACAGGTTCTCATTCCTGTGTTGCAGTGGTATAAGTCATGTTCACTTGCAACTATCTAAAATACTGGGATTTTTTTTCAGAAATTTCTTAGTACTGTTAATATCTTTATGAATGTTTCTATCAGTTTTTTCACTCCTGTTTTCCTAAACACCTCTGCAGTTATATGACATCTCACCTCAGCAACAAGTAAGCACTTTGGGCAGATCTTGGATAGGAGGTTAATGATAACCTCTCCTTGCACACCCGTATAAAAGCTAAGTGTCAAGGTTCTTCAATTTCCTTTTATTGAGGGCGTTAGAAGGTCTCATGGAATAAGATCTTTCATTGTACTGCCTGGAAAATACTTGGCTTGACTGCTCTTAAGCAAGCTATCTCTGCATTCAGATATGTTATCAAGAGAATATATTCCTGAAGAGATATATTTGTGAAGAAAAAATCTCCATTTTGTAAAGATGGGATCAGTTTTGGCGAGATGTTTTCCTGTGGCAGATCAGCCAAATTGTAGTTGGCCTCCACTGATACTCAAAAACAGCAATGGTCTGGACCTGAAACCAAGTGGAGTGCAACATGTTTTGGAATTATTGGCTTTCTCTGGGGACTGTAAAATCAGTCATTAACTTTACCAAATGTCCAACTTTTTCTTAAAATTGAATACCTCTAATGATTAGTCTAAATCTTGAGCCAAAAACACCAGCATCACTGAGCACCAGGGAAGCCACTTCTTATTACATACACCCCTATGCTTGACTATTGCAGGAAAATGATGATTGGAAAGAATAGTTCCTAAAGCAGGGTCCATTTTGTTACTACAAGTAGTGGTGCTCATCAGCATCATAAGCACTTTGCAAGCCATATGAGGTAATTTATGGTGTTATTTGCTTAAATCAACAAGGTTCATTATGCAAAAAAACTAGTTTGAGGTTTTGCTGCCTCCTTTGCTACTTCTGACAGACTGAGTTTCTGTACAGGAGAAATACTATGTAGGCAGTACAAATATGCTTTATCTGCTATTAAGATGATCTATTGTGTCCTAAACTTGAAGTTTTCTTCTACAAGCCTTTAGTTTCACTTCAGCACAAAAATATGACTGTTTAGAGAAAACCATTTTTAACCTCAGCTTCTTTATTTGGTGGTTTAACCTTTTCCAAATCTGCAAAACACAAATGACAGATGTGTAGCTGGAGACAATGTTCTGATTATGAAATAAGGACTTGGGCGAGGTTTGGCAGCCAAATCCAGGACGTGCACTCTTTAGTGACCTTTGGGGAGTCTTTTTTTCATGGGCATGTGGGAAGGAATAAGTTACTGGAATATGACATAAAAATCACGCATTTTAAACAATATTGAAAAAACATTTTGCATACAATTGTGTAAAAGTTTGTCTTAATATTATTGTTGTGAGAATATTCAGATGGCTGGATGAGTATTTCCTTGTGCTGTTGTATATGTAAACAAAAAAATTAATTACAGAAATAAATAAGATGATTCTGGAAACTAGATCTCACTATGAAAGATGCAGGAAAGTCTAGAGAAAAGCCAGGTAATGGATTTACCATGGGAAAACACACATTTTTTATTCAATACCTACAATTCACATTTTAACTAAAACCCTCCTGTGCACTCCAGACTGCTTGAAAAGTGCTTCAGTGATTATTTGTAAGCTAAGCAGTAGACCACTTTAGTAAAATGATATAAATGTCTCTCACAGCCTTAAAAAATAACAAAGTTTAAAGTTTTGCTGACTTCCTCCTCTACCCAGTAAAACACATTGCTTTTTATTAAGACGTATCTTCAAAGAAGAGTATTAGATTTGGAAGTTGAAAAATGGATTTAGGCTGTGTCTATGTCTGCTTGCTTTTAGATACTTAACTCTCACTTAAATTATATAACTAGATGTATGAGGGATCATAATAATTGAGATTCAGCAATAAAACTCATTATGTTGCTAGATAAAATCTTTTGTGAATGCTCTGCTGGATGTAATACTTCATGTAGGAATTAGGAAAATATATGGGGATTTTCCTCTATGATATTTGTTTGTTAAGGTTGCATGTATGCATGTGGATTTTTAATGCTGAATTCTTGTGACTACTATGATGGCTTGGAATAGGTACCACCACTTTTTACTTTCTAAAATAGATGGTAGTTTTTGAAAAGCATTTTTCCACATGCAAATATATCCTACCCTTTAAGTGTTGTGAGCAGATACTTTGTTGGACCTTCCAAATCTGGGGGAAAGTTGCACCTGGGAAATGGTAGCCTGCAAGGCTGATACTCACATGGCACTGAGTATCACAAGGTTCATGAGTTGGTGCCCAATGCAGATTTGGAGATTGTTTTTCATACATTTCTTCTCTGAATGCTTCACCTCTCTTGAATCGACTGCGCTGGCTTAGGCTCATTCTTTGTCCTTGTGAAAAAAGCAAATTTCATGCTTCCATCCATATTTAAAGAGGAGAAATCTATGTGGCCTTAATTTAAAACTGCCGTCAAAAATTCATCTGAGTAGAAATGCATGAAGTGCTTCATTGTAGGCTTGTATTCTACTTCTACTTCTAGCTTGAAAGTTTGAAGCAGAATTAAAAAAAAAAAAGGAAGGGTCCTGAGAAAATCTGAAATAATTAAAGCCCAATCATTTTCTTTATCTGTGGAACTCTTAAGTTATTTTTCTGGCACAATAACATTGTTTGTGTTCGGTACGTATACGACACATAGCAATGGTAGACATTTGGAAAAAAAAGAAATTTAGAGGAAAGATTTGAGATGCAGTGCCATTTAAAAACAAGCATAAATTTTCAGTACAGTGCTGTGCAATAAAATTACATTGTACGTGAGACTTCAGTAACAGCTGAATTTTTAGAATAGCTTGGTCTTACTTTAAAATACATATTGGGTTCCCTAAAATATTGTTAAGCTCACTTTTAAACATCAATCCATTTTGCCTATGGTGATTTTCAGATGACTCATATTTTAAACAGTTTTGCTTATACATGGGAGATAGTCTCTCTTTAGTTAAAATGTTGCCAGGATTAATTGTAAATTCTACTGTAAGCCAAACAAAATTGAGTAAAAAAATTGGCCCGGCTCAAAAATTGCCGTGTTTGCTCAAGTTTACAGGAAGTGTGTGAACTATGAATGTTTTTTGGATGATACCTATCTTCTCAAAAGTTAATACACTCAAAACACCCAAACTAAAAAACTTCACCTACAACCTGTCACCAAAAGTAAGTACTTAAATAACCCTAATGTTCTTATTTTAAAATTTCACCTTGAAGTTAACACTGTTATTTAATGTTGGAGTGTACAGAGGTAGACTCAGTAATACCAGTTATGTTCCTGATGTCTTCAGTTCAAGCTATGCAATGTTTGAGGTCAGTTATTTACTGTCTGCCACAGAACCATGCCAGTACTTTTCTTGACTGGTGCTCAGCATTATGAATGCCACGTTGCTGGGAGCACTGCAGTCAGCAGGCCCTTGTCAGGTACTGGAAAACACATCCAAGCACTACAGCAGAGTATTAAACCAGATCTACTTCTTTCCCCACTCCCTCAGACATTATTTTGTGATACGTGATTTTAGCTTAGTAAGTCATTTATCTCCCCTCGCACGTCACAGAAAATTACTGCAAGTGAATTATTTTCTGCTTTGATAACCTAGTGCTGCATTGTAATTCAAGAAAGGCCTAAAAAGGGAAGATGGCAACATGGCTATATGTGTTGGCAATAAAGGAATTAATTTTTAGTTTTTTAAAATTTTTGTTAATGGAGGGAAAAGTCCATCAAGTGTACGTACATGCAGATGAAGGCATCCTTCCTGTTACAGTGACATTCATAAATTATAACTGTATTGCCAGCAACCTCTTTGTGTATCTTTGTCCATCCTTTGCCAGTTTTGATCAAAAACTCTTTTAGGCCAGGTTTGTCTTGCCAGAGACCTTGCTACTGAGGTCCGTATCTTTTCTTGAAATCTATATACCTTACCCAAGCTACTACTACCAATAAAACAAACACCCCACTTATCCCCACCCCAAAAACATATTAGACAAGGCAGTGAGGAACATGGTAACAGAGCAAGAATTATTTTTCAGAATTGGAGAGAGAATGAGAATACTTAACTCTGTGGAGACTCTGGTTCTCAGGGAATGAGTCACACTTCTACCAGGTTATAGCCAAGTCAAACAAATGATGTCCAACAGATGACAAAAACGAAAATGAGTTTCTCATCCAGAGACCAAACCCATGATTATTATTCATAAATTAGCCAGGTCTGACCAATTAATCTTCTAAGTGCTTTGAGATAATTGTGTGTTTTTGGTAGTACAGGAAATAACAGTAGTGTCTGAAAAAGTATTTCATTAATTTTCAGCAGAGCAAAATCCTCACAGCAAATCCTGTGAAGTGGTTGGTGCTTTAAGAAATATATAAAAGAGATTATGGAGGGTAGACACCAAACTGACTCCAGTCCTACTCTGAACCTGACAGATGATAAGGCATCCTATAACCTGGCCAGTTACTTCAGCCCTTTGGCAAACCATACGTCAGATAATTCCATGACAGTTTTCTGACCTCCCTCTCACCCCGTAACTTTTTTTCCACTCTAGGGAAAAGTGGAAAAGTAGACCAAAATCAAACCAGCACTGCAAGTGATCAGGCTTTTCTGAAGACCATTCAGTGCCATATTTCCGTATTCATTTTGAGAACAATAACTCCTAGGTTTGATTGCTGACTGTGCAGTGACACTCATCCTAGGATATATACCTAAAACAAAAGCCCACCTGGAATTCAGTGGTATATTCCACTGAAAAATGCCACAGCATTTTTTTTTTCATGTACTCCTGAGGGTGGAACAGCATTGTGTTTTAACCTAAAACCCCCACTGCTTGCTCTCCCACTTAATGCATCACCCCCCTCCAGTAGGGAGGAGAATTGAGCAAAAAGCTAAACTTTGTGGATTGAGATAAGAACAGTTTAATATCTGAAATTAAGTAAATTTTAATAATAGTTACTGTCATTTAAATAATAATAATAATAATAATTGCAATAATAACAATAATAATAATAGTAGTAGTAGCAGTAGGAAAGGAATAAAACCCAAGAGAAGCAAGTGATGCATAAAACAATTACTTGCCATCTGCTGATTGATTCCCAGCCTGTCCCCAAGCAGCAATCTGTGTCTTCTGGCCAAATCCCTCTACTTTATAAACTAAGCATGACATTCTGTGGTATGGAACATCCTTGGGGCCAGTTTGGGTCAGCTGTCCTGGCTGTGCTTACCCTCCGAAAATTCTTATGCACCTGCTCACTGGTGAACTAAATCCGAAATGCTGCTACTTAGCAGGAAATGACCTATCCCAGCCAAACTCAGGAGAAACAGCATGGTGTGTTTTGAACTGTACTGTTAATTCACAGTAGAGTGCCTTGAAACCTCAGCTGAAACTGATGCTACTTCCTTAGACAGGAAGCTTACTCACACAAAGGCATATTCAAAGCTCCAAGCTGCTTCCTTACAAATAGGAGGGACAGAGCGTGGAGTAGGAAGCAGAAGGTTAAACGCCATGTCAGAAGTCAGTGACCTGCTCGGATGTGTGTGCTGTACCTAGCTGACTCTCAGCAAGCCTAAGTTAGGGAAATCATTAAAACTGTTGTGGTTCACAAGGGAATCAAGGAATAAGAAAGAACCTGGTAGTTATTGTACTGTGATAAGCATTACAGGAAATATGAAAGGGAGGCTTGTAAACACACACAGGCAGCCAAGAATATAGGCACATTTTATGAAAGAGGGTTGCTAAGTATTTAGGAACAATACTACTTTAAAAATGTGCTCCCAATTTAGTTTTGTCCTTGCACTCAGCTACTCACAAAAACATTTTAAGAGATGTCATCCCTGAGCTCTTGGAAGCAAGAGATTAAGTGAGAGCAACTGTCTGCTCTCACCTGCAGCTAACACTTGAGTTTATTCTTCCTCCTCTCCTGCTGCCCTGTTGAGGCTCTGTGCTCCCCTGTTCCAGAGTGCTCTCCTGTCTGTTGTGATCATGATGTGGATCAGAGGTTGAGTCCTGCTTTCTGCACCGCTCTCCTGCTGCTTGTGTTTGCAAGACTTTGTACATTTTATTTAATAGCATAAGTAGTTATTGCCTGACAGGAAAATAGGATAATTGTAGATTTTATATTTTTTACAAATTATTAGAATTGGTGAGAGAAGCTAGGTCATTTGCAATCGTGGCCACATTTATTATTTTGCCAAGACTGGACTTGTGCAATTCAAAACCTGACCTTGGTTGCCAAGCTGTTAATGGTGTGAGTAGGAGATTTGCTATTCTTCTAAGCAGTGACAATATGAACCTCTAGGACTCAGGGCTCAGCTGTTAGGACTCTGAAAAGAAGGAGGCCGTTGAAGTTACAAATGTGGTATTTGCTTTTAGAGGTATTTTACTAGTTAGTTTCTCCTTATCTGAATGTCCTGAAGTTTAAAGGCAAGCAGAAGAAAATGCTTCCCTGCAAAAACCTAAAGGAACTCTTTAAAACTAGGGTTTTTTTAAAGTGAAAGTGTTCCCCTTTTTAAAATCCTACTGAAGTTTGAGAAAAGGAGCATACAGAATGGTAATGAGATGGACATAAAATAGGGCATTCCATCTCCATTACAGAATTCATCCGTCTTTCCGGAGTCCATCTGGTAGTTAAAGATAAATCAGTTTTTTCAGTGGAAAAGCAACAATATTTTTGAGCCCACATTGGATGGTTGCAGAAGGCTTCCTTCTGCCACATTTTGTCTTCATGTTACCAACAGAGAGTTGTACAGAGCCATTTCATTTATGCTCTTAGACTGGAGGTGAGAAATGCAGTCTGACTGGGATGTAAAATTTCAGCAGAATATTGGGTATGTTTGCTAATGCTTGTTTATGTAAAACAGAGCATTGATTCTCATCCTCTTTGAACAGCATAGTGCAGTTGACTTCAGTGGAGCAATGCTGAGTCACACCAGCTCAAGCGTTCACCCTTCACATTCAGCTTTACAGTTCATTTTGGAAGAGCTGTGCCTGTTAAATCTTAAATTAATATATTGAGGTGCTTCAGTCTAGATTAGCTGGCTGATTTCCTAAGCCAATATATTATGTTTTATTTATAATATTCAGATTTTACAGACTGTGGATGTTTTCTCTTTCAGAAGGTAATAGATTTCAGTAAGAGAAAGAGCATTTAAGTTCTAGAAAATAAGGTAGTGTTGTGTCTCATTCTTTTTGTATGGTTAAGCAAGCAACACTGTATGATGACTCAAAGTTTCTCTTAATTGTCTGTCATCTCTTCAAAGTAATTTTGGCTGGTAGACAACACCTGTTCTGGTTTTTGGGCTCTTTAAGCATATTTCAAATTCCAAAATGTTTCCTTTCTGCGTTCAGTAGCCTGTAATTTCCAGGTAAAAAAAGATCATTTTAATTTACCATGCCATTTCTTCTGCATGACACAGATCTGTTTTTACCTTCCTTTCAAAAATTTATTTATTTAAATTCTGTGTTTTTATTCAGAACTGGTTTCTAGCATTTCATTCACCTTTCCAAATATGACTTAGAGTCATTAGCTACTGATGGTTACTCCATCTTTCTCCTACATTATTTCTGCTGCTGGAATTTGGGGGGAGGAGAAGGTAAGCACACGTACATGTGCATGAAAGATTTTCCTCCTTGTCTTGCAATCCTTGAACCTGAAATACACTTCTGCAGTGAATGACTACATTCCTGGAATCTTTTCACGGCCTACTTCTGTGCAGACCCTTTTTAAACTGTGAACATCACTGACTTTTAACAGCACCATGTCAGCTTACTTAACATACCCTCTTAACATGCCTGCTGGTACATTTGCACCAGACAGAATCTTTCCTAAGTCTCCTCTTCTGCATTTCCTTAGACTATGAGACTTGGGATCTCTTCTTAATGCATAAAACCCTACAGTTATGGTAATACTTCAATTAGCATGTTGTTTGTGATAGGACAGTACACTAAGGATGTTCATGGTATCCGTAATGATCCATTTGAGAGGTGCTGAGGATATTACAGGAAGAATTATGATTCTTTACTGGCCTTAGTAAGACTCCAGGAACTATTTAGGGGACTGGGAGTAATTGAGAGACAGATTGTAGATAATGATTGCTGAATATTTTTCAAAATATGAAATAATTTCTTTTTTATTCCCCTCCCTTTGTCCAGATGCCAGCTCTAGATATTTCTAGGCTAATATAGGGCTTATGGATTCAAAGAAGAGTTTGTGCATTAGAGATATAAACATAAATAAGAGTAGCTGTGAAAAGAAACATGTGAAGTGCTAAGACCT